>NW_004524588.1:17013772-17021305 GCF_000260255.1 Octodon degus
AAATATTGCATTAAAAATAAGTAAGGGACATTTATTTATCCGTTCATTTATCCAATAATTATTTGCAAATCTCCTATGATATTGCCAAAGAAAATATGAAGCATACATTAAAAGACAGGAGTCACCCAATATTGTAGAAAGTTCAATTTAAGCCAAGTGTTGCTCTGAAGCAAAAAGTGATTATGCTATGTAAAGTAGCAAAGAAAGTCTCCTGTAATCTAATAATTAACAATGGAATGAAATGACCAATTTACAGGCACCTCATGGGAAAAGAAAGAAGTGCAAAGAAATAACACTTATAGGTCCTTTCTTATCAAAATAGTAATTGAAAGCAAATGTAAAATCCAAGACTGTCACTCATTTTATATCATTGCTTTATAATGTTTATAAAATTGCATAGATTAGGTTTTTTTGATTAGTTTCTTGGCCTGGCACTTGATGTGGCATGTTTTTCTATGTAGCAGGGGAGCTGTTGTTTCACTGCCTCAGCGAGGTGCCAGTGGATGGCTTCGCCCTTTACCGCTGCTGCCTCTCCACACCTGCTGCCAACTGCTGGCGGCTAGACTGAGAGCTCTGCCCTCCTGCGCGTTCTTCACCAGCCGCATCCTGCAGCAACCAGTGATGACCAAAAGCACTTAACAAACCTTTAACTAAAAATTTCAAACTTTCAAAGGATGCTATTTGAAAGATGGGTTTTTATATCTTACTGTCACAGTAAACCTATGTGTACACATTTAGCTCAATATATGAATGCAGTAAAGCCATCAGGCTCTTGATTCACTGTGTGAACCTGAGAAGTTTAGAAGCTTAACTAAGTGGTCAGTGGGGGTGGAAGGGCAGGCAGACTGCTTTGTCATCATCCTGAGCCTGTGCTAGAGCAGGGCACAGGCACGGTGTTGGCAGTGTACCCAGCCAAGGGCGGGCAGCCTACCCATAGTACAAGGGAGGGAAAGAGCTTGCTCTCCAACCTCCTTTTGTTCTTGCTGTTTCCGCTGTCTTCTGCCACCTTCAGCTGTGGCCCCTGTGTCAAGCCACGCAGCCTTGGGGCTGCTTGATTACAGTTTGAAACTTCCTCCAACACTGAGCTAAATAGACCTTTCCCCCTTTAACTTTGGTATGGGGTATTCGGTCTCAGCAAACGCAACTAGTCAATTTTTAAAAACTCTACAATAAGAAGAAAAGTGATATACATCAGTACTTCTTCACCAGTGTCTATAGTCATGCAAAATCCAATTGAATAGCTGCAAAATTACATGAAATTTAACACTTAAAGTTTTCTTTTTTTTAACCTAATAATAAGACACAATTTACATGCCAGTAGACAAGTACATCTTTTACTGTCATGTCATAATTTTTTCAAATGTCTTAAATAAGCAAAAAATAACATACTGTGACATTTCCTTTGTCATTAATTAGCATTAGGAGGTTCATAGAAAACACTGTTAAAAACTGGTACAAGTGAATATTAGAACATTGAGTGTGGGAGGTTTGCTATAGAGTTGACTGAAAATTAAAAATAATGTCTCAGCTTATGGTATTTGCTAAATTCTACTTCAAAAATTCAACAGCTTTTTCTGATCTATTAAAGAAACAACATGCTGGAGGAGCTACATTAGCAAGGAAAACACACATTATAAAAAAGTTGTGCAAATGTAATAACTACTGATACAACTGACTTAAGGGGCATTTCTTCACAAAATCCGCTGCGGACAAAATAGTAGGTGCAGCTGAATATTTTAAATTATTATATTAGCAGGAAGATTTTTTAGTACATAACTTGAAATCAGACTTTCACAGTGCTACAGGATGTCACTTATGTCATTTATTTTATGATTTAATAGGTCTTTAAGTTATAGTTACAGCATCATCTAATCAAATACATAGGAAATTTAGTCAATAGAAAATTACCCAAAACAGTTTCTGTTATAGAAGACACATTATAGTACAATGCCATAGTCATTTTGATCGAGCAAACAAAGATGTATTGATGTAAGTTCACTCAGCTTCAAATTCCTTTACTGAGATATTAAAGTCTATAATCTTTTATCTAATAAAAATTTTCAAAGAGCAAACACTCAGTATTTAACCTCAAGTCAACATATTAATAATACATTGGAAAGTAACATATTTCCAAGAAAATCATACAAAGGAAAAAATGTCTGAAATGCTATTTTTGTAATGTTTCAATCATCAAATTATTTGAATGCTCCAAATAATGTAAACTTGTTACCTATAAAGTTACTCTTAGCTAAATACTTAAACATTTAGAACTAAAATTTTAAGGCTCTTAAAAATCTTTCATTAAGAGAATATACACAGCGGCTGGCCAGACAGCTCAGCAGACTAGAGCACCTACTTATGCAGGCACAGGGACCAGGGTTCGATACCTGGTGTGCCAGGGTACACTGAGACGGCGACTGAGACTGGGCGAGGTGGTGCGCGCCTGTAATCCCAGCACTTGGGAGGCTGAAAACAGGCAAATCACGACGAGTCTGATCTTTGTAGTGAGACCCTGTAGACACTGTGCTAAATACATTTTTAAAAAAGACAGCATACACAGTTCATCAAGCATAGATATATACATATATACACACTTCAGAAAAAAAAAAAAAACTTCTATAAATAGTTTCACACTAAATTTACTGAGATACGATAAGGTTAATATGAGTTACTTTTGGCCTTTACAATTACAAGAGGTGATCAAAGAGCGGTGGCAACTGGCTTCCAGGCATTTGTTGGTACATTTATTGGATCCTGTTAGGGCCGGGGATGTAACTCAGTGTGCATAGGCACTGCCTGGCAAGCTCAAGGTCCCAAGTTCGATTTTAAAAAAATCAATTTAGTACAATGAAATGCTGCATGGGTAATGTTGGTCACCAGGATTACTGCCCATGCCTTTTCAGTTTCTTCCCTGAGGACTAGCAGTGCGGTGGGTTCTGTGTGATATGCAACATATAAACCTCTCCATACATCAGATACACCTAAAATATATAAGCTTAAATTATATGGTCAAAACATGTATATGTAATTTTACTTCAATCACAGCTCAGTAAACTTAAAAAAATTTAAAGTAAAACATCAGCAGAAAGCATTAGCCATAAGTGGAAAAGATAATAAACTGAACTTAACTGAACTTAACAGTACAACTTCTACTTTTCAGTACATACTTTATCATAGAAGATATAGATAGATAGGTAGGTAGGTAGATAGATAGGTATCTGTGACTGATAAAGTTTGAAAACAACAATTTTTTGACAACATAAAAATATTTATAGTTACTGAGTTGCTGATCAACTCAGTAACTATAAACATTTCTATCTCAACTCAGTAACATTTCAATCTTGCCAAAAAAAACGTTTTCTCTTGTCACTTTACTGACCAAGTCTTCTCCCACTCTTGTGCCAGGTTAAAAAAAAATGAACTGTTTTCTACTACTATAAATTAGCCTTGAGATTATATAATATTACAATGAAATTTTACTTTTAAATAATTAAATCACAGAATCTATACTCTTTTTGGCATGACTAAGGCAAGTGATTTTTGCGATCCATCCATGTTACTGCATTGGACACGGGAAAAATGAAAGTGGGGGAGGGGAGAAGGGAATTGAAGTGTGTTTAGTACATGTACGAGTCGCCTACAGTGAAGGCAATCATTATGAACTGCAAACATGCACTGACACAAGGAAATAAGACAATGTATGGAAACATCCACTTCATTACATTCTTGGCAGCAGTGGTTGATAAATTTTAGGTGGTTTTTGTGGTATTATGGAAGAGTCTGCTCTTATTTTGTAATGTTAAAACATTAGTAAATTATTTTCAACAAATACCTATCAGCATTTATTAAGATCTTACAAGCATGGGTTTATGGATTGGTATGATTCATTACACACATTGATTTATCTTAAACTACTGTATCTTTGTATATGTGAGTAGGCTATATGAACCGGGACGCCTGCTGGTGAAGCTTATCTTACAGTTTATTGGCCTTGTTGGATGGCTAAGCAAAACCCCAACAGCACACTTAACTATCTTTTGCTCCCAGAATCCAGTTCTTTAGTAAAAGTAAGTTTTCTTCATTGTGAATGCCACATACTTCTCTTTAAGAGCACTGTACACTCAGCCAGCCTGCCCACCTGAAGAAAGCTTTCGCACGCAGAGAAAACCACGTGGAGCCCACAGTACAGCAAGAGGTGATGCCTCTCAGCATTTGTGAGGGTGCAAGACAACAGCAGTGAGGTGGGAGGGTAATGCATACAGTGAGTATTCGGCAGTACTTAACTGGAAAAACGGTGTGAAGACTCTCAGGCTAACAGTTATTCAGCAGGTGTTTTGAAGCCAGGGAAACAAAGTGGGCAGTGCTAGCTAAATAATGTGGAAAATCTCCCTGGGGGACAAAAGCTGCAAGCATCAATTCTGACTGTGAGTCAAAACAATCTATGGAGCCTTTATGTATACCTGCTGGTCCAGCATTGCTTTACTTCTCTAGTAAATCTGGAGTGAAGACTGCCTGTCTGTTTAATAAAATACAGGTGCAATCCTGATGCTGAGTCACCATGTTAAATTATTGGCTATAATCCTGAAGATCAGATGTACTTGGGGAAATAATCCTTTCCTTAAAAAAAATCCTTTTCTTCCCAAAAATGACTACCAAAAAAGAAATCCTAAATGTACTAGAGATTTTAGGTGGCTATAATTATTAAACTATTGGCTATAATCCTGAAGATCAGATGGGCTTGGGGAAATAATCCTTTTCTTCCCCAAAATGATTACCAAAACAGAAATCCTAAACCTACTAGAGATTTACTTGTAGCCAGTTAATCAATCTATGCCTTAAAACCAATAGACCATTTTACCAAGAATTAACTATCTTAATATAATTCCCAGAGTTACTTCATAAGGAGTAGATCAGAGAATGTCGTCTGTGGGTGTGATCTGCCTGCCTGCCTGCCTCTGCTAGACTGAAGCTGGCCAACCAGCAGAATGTACGCTTAGCTTGACTAAGACGTCATTTTCTTGAGGAAAATGCTTTGATTTACTTATCCAATGGAGGATAATACTTAGAAGACCAAGAAATAGCAATGCAAGGTAATCTGGGAATTCTTTAGAGTGAAATAACCTCAAATTGTATGAAGCACCTGTTTTGATGTACACTTATTGAAATAAGAGGTATCTAACCAACGAAAAGCTGCTGAATCTAAACCACAGGTAAGTGGGCTGCAATAGGCCACTCAGGCCCTAGAGTCAGCAGCAGACATTATTTGCCTTCCGATGGTGAAAATTCAAAAGCAGGGCAACAATTTGAGGAAGAAAGTTATCTATTCATCAGTAGAAGAGAATCTTTCTCTTTGAGCATTACACTAAAAAACAGAAGTGTTTTAGAGATTTAAAAATGATAGCATATAAGAAAGTAAAAGACAGGCTGGGGAGATAGCTCAGTGGAATAAGTACCTGTCTGGCAAGCACAAGGTCCTGAGCTCAATCCCCAGTTCTGCAAAAAATAAAAAATAAAAAATAAAATAAAAAAAATAATAATAATATATACACCAGTGGTGGGTAATATCAATAGCTATGGTTTATCATGTTTTCTTGAGGGCTGGCCAAATAGCTCAGTGGATTAAAGCACCTGCAAGCAGGTGCAGGGGCTAGGGGTTCAATCCTGAGTTTATTATCTTTGCTCCAATCTAGTGTTCCCCTTTTCTCTTCCAGGCCTTCCAATGCCTTTATTCCTAATTCCTGTATGAATACTCCCCTTTGAACTCCTTAGCATATATTTTTCTTCTAAGCAGCATGCCCAACAGAAGTCACGTATTTAGTAAGGAAGACTGTACATGCAAGGAAAATGGAAATATGCCGCTGTGCTTTGGTTTGTATCTGATTTGGTCAAGCAAAAATGAATTCACTGAGCACTAGCAAGATAACTCAGCAGTCTAAAGTACCAGATTAGGCAAGTGCAGGGACCACAGTTGGACCCCCAGTGTCACATGCCATGCCAACTCTGTCCCCATGGTGGGCTGAGCAGGCCACAAAAAAAAAAAAAAAAAAAAAAAAAAGTCTAAATGAATTTACTGAATTTATCTGCCAGGGATAACTGCTGTA
Source organism: Octodon degus (assembly GCF_000260255.1). Lineage (NCBI taxonomy): Eukaryota > Metazoa > Chordata > Mammalia > Rodentia > Octodontidae > Octodon > Octodon degus. The sequence goes on from NW_004524588.1 coordinate 17,019,874, forward strand.
TAAAGACTGATTACACAATTCATATATATATAAGTAAAATCTAATCATAAAATATATTGAAAAGTATAGAGTATTATATAAATGTAACATGCTATAATTTCTTGTTATTTACTTCGTTAGCTCTCTTTAGTTTAGCTTAACACTTTCAACTACTATTTCTATTTTTCAAGTCATCATTCAAGGTCTAGCCCAATTTTCAGTATCAACCTCTCCAGGTCACGCTGCCTAAGCTCCCATTTCCTCATATTTTAAGCCCATAGCCTTCTGGAACCCATGAATTCTAGCAGGTATGGGTAAGTGACAATTGTCTTGTGTTCCTATGTAGTAAGGCCCCAGGTCAGCCGATCACCAATGCCCTGGGGTGTGTTGGCATAACCCACTGTAAATGTTCAAGCTTTAACTCTAGCAATTGCAATAGGGCACAAGGAATAACTCCCAGAGCAAATTGCTTGGGGTACATGGTGAACACAGTTTCAATGTAGCCCATGATCTGGAGCCTCTGCTAAGTAATGCAATTTGAGTGTCCAGATGCAGCATGAATCAATGAGAGCCAAACACATTCGCAGGGTGTGGAGATAGCTTGGCAGGCTAAGCACCTGCCTGGCAAGTGCAAGGATCCAGAGACACACAGTGAGGGCCACTAAAACCGGAAGTGGTAACCCATGCCAGCACTAGGGAGGCTAAGACAGCAGGACCACTATGAGTTGGAGCTGTGTAGCAAGACTCCGTACCAAATAAATAAATAACAAACAAATAAATAAGATTTTTAAAGCACACACACACATTCAGAACTCAGAGAATTGATTCACATAGTAGAATTTTCTCTTTTTTCCATACTTGTCCATTCAGATTCCTATAAGCCTCCTCAATGCTTGTAGCCTCTAGGATTTTTTTTTAACCACTATATGTATAAAAGTAATTTGCATCCTACTGTGACTTTTCACAAGATTTATTTTAAATCTTTAGACATCTGGGCACTATTAGATTCAGTCCTGTATAAGAAATTACATCTAAAGGAAAAAATGCACATTTAAAAACTAAGAAGTTCTTATCCTGTAACTCAGGGATGTCCTAACTTTTCTGATCAAGGAGATTATGGGGCCACAGAGGAAAGTGATCAATGATGTAGAGTGTGCCTAAGGAGAATCACATGGAGAGAAGACATTCTCTCAGGCTTTTGCAGAGAGAAAATTAGTCAAGCAGTGGTCATGACTCATCCACATGGCTGACAATGACAAAGGATCTACAATCTGAGGTACAGGGTTTCAGGTTAAATCTTGAGGGGATTTGACTGACCTTTTCTGATACAAAAGCTACATTTCTTGCTATATAGGTCTTGTTTTATCTTGCTATTCACTATCCAGCAGAAAAGTAGAAAAACGAGGTGTAAAATGTAAAGCCATATTAATATGCTGAGATGTAAAAAGCTCAA
>NW_004524588.1:17021405-17023121 GCF_000260255.1 Octodon degus
ATAGTCTAAATCGTTTGATAATAACAATAAGCTTGTCTTCTGGTTCTTCTGACACAGGACTAATATCTAGAATATATAAAGAACTCAAAAAAATAGACTCCCTAATATTAAAGACCCAAATCAAAAAATGGGCAATTGAAACCAATAGATACTTCTCAGATGAAGTAAAAGTGGCCAATAAATACATGAAAAAATATCCAAAATCAGTGGCCATTAGAGGCATACAAATTAAAACTACTCTGAGAGACCATATGAGCTCAGAAAGACTGGTTATTATAAAAATTATAGTAATAACAAAGTATGTGGGGAAAATGGAACTGTCCTACACTTTAAGTGAGAATCTAGCCTAGTAAAACCATTATGGAAATCAGGGTGGAGAGCCCTCAAAAAAACTAAAGATAGAAAATTTATCTATCTATTAATTTATTGATAGACTTACATAGTTTCCAATATCTAGCTAGTGTCAGTTGTGTTGCTATAAACATGGATGTGCATCTCTCTTATATGATGATTTTAAGTCTTTGGGGAAGATGACTACTCAATATATATATTGAGTTTTCATGTAAGAGAAACCATGTGATATTTTAGCTGTGTGTCTGACTTATTTCATTTAATGTTACCCCCAAGTTATACTATTTGCATATGAATGCCCTAAATTTATGTTTCTTATGGCAAAGTAATACTGCATTGCAGTATATATATATAATAAAAAGGAAATAGAAGATAGATAAATAAGAAATAGGGCAACTTCAAATAATTCCTCAAACTACCTATTCCATTGTTTCAAAATTATTTTAATGCCTATGCTAATTCATTTCATGTATACTATTAGTTTCTCTTAGTTCCCTGAAAAGAAAGTATACTATTAGCTTTTTGTTTCTTTGCAATCTTTTTATGTCTTATATTTTTAATAACTTCTAAGATCATGATATATTGTGCATTAACTATTGTTATTCTTAGTATTTTATTATATTTTGTTTTATTTTTTCACAGAACAGTACTTTTACATATTTTCTTTATTAATATCTATATGTGTCGTACTAAAATTGAAAATTAAACTATCACTTATTATAAAATACAAGACAATCTAGAGACAAGTCTATTTTCTTGTCCATACAATCACCTTTGTTCAGTTGGAAGCCAAATAGATGAGAAAAGCCTTATCAACATATGTAAGGGCTAGGGAGATAGCTCAGTAGAATAAGCACATGCCTGGCAAGTGCAAGGTCCTAAGTTCAATCCCCAGTACCAGGGGAGGTAGGGGGACACATGTAAGTTAATTTAATTTGGGTAGCACAGAGCAAAGACAGCATGATATTAACTGAAGGAATTTCTGTACTCAAGAGTGGAGGCTTACAGACATAACTATTATAATCTACATAGTCAAGATTGTCACAGAGCCATACAGTGGGTCCAAGGAATGAATCAGAGAGTGCCTCCTTTCAGTAAGCAGGATTGGCTTAGTGACATTGCTGCATTTATTAAAAGAAGCTTGAGGGCCTGAGTTCAATCCCTGGTTCCGCAAAAAAAAAAAAAAGGAGTTTGAGATGCTTGTATTATTCTTCCTGAGCTACCTAGAACAAAGTTGACCTCTAAAAGAGCTGCGGTTGAGCAGAGAATTACCTCTTCTCTTTCCATATTCCTGGGCCACTGGGAGCTTTTCTTTTTGTGTATATCTTCTTAACTCTTCTTTATTAATGTCATATCCTTGCTAAA
>NW_004524588.1:17023221-17026726 GCF_000260255.1 Octodon degus
GGGCCACTAAAACCGGAAGTGGTAACCCATGCCAGCACTAGGGAGGCTAAGACAGCAGGACCACTATGAGTTGGAGCTGTGTAGCAAGACTCCGTACCAAATAAATAAATAACAAACAAATAAATAAGATTTTTAAAGCACACACACACATTCAGAACTCAGAGAATTGATTCACATAGTAGAATTTTCTCTTTTTTCCATACTTGTCCATTCAGATTCCTATAAGCCTCCTCAATGCTTGTAGCCTCTAGGATTTTTTTTTAACCACTATATGTATAAAAGTAATTTGCATCCTACTGTGACTTTTCACAAGATTTATTTTAAATCTTTAGACATCTGGGCACTATTAGATTCAGTCCTGTATAAGAAATTACATCTAAAGGAAAAAATGCACATTTAAAAACTAAGAAGTTCTTATCCTGTAACTCAGGGATGTCCTAACTTTTCTGATCAAGGAGATTATGGGGCCACAGAGGAAAGTGATCAATGATGTAGAGTGTGCCTAAGGAGAATCACATGGAGAGAAGACATTCTCTCAGGCTTTTGCAGAGAGAAAATTAGTCAAGCAGTGGTCATGACTCATCCACATGGCTGACAATGACAAAGGATCTACAATCTGAGGTACAGGGTTTCAGGTTAAATCTTGAGGGGATTTGACTGACCTTTTCTGATACAAAAGCTACATTTCTTGCTATATAGGTCTTGTTTTATCTTGCTATTCACTATCCAGCAGAAAAGTAGAAAAACGAGGTGTAAAATGTAAAGCCATATTAATATGCTGAGATGTAAAAAGCTCAACTCAAAAACTTCTGACATTGCCAGTTCTACAGATAACCCATTACTATTATGAACTACTGAACTATATTGGATTATTTTGCTGAATTCACACACCTACAATATTTAAATGGCAATAGAATACCCATCTTCAACAAAATTAAATGAAAAAAAGGGGATACAAATGAAGAACCATTTTGTATATGTGTGTACAAAATAGTTAGGATAGATATACAGCTACTTTCTCTTAAGTCAATGAGAAGAAAGATTTGTACTAATAGAGTTTGTACAGGATATCCTGTCTGCATCTTGTACTATGAATAACCATTACAAAGATAACAATATGTACCATATTAATTATTGAAATTTTCCTACTAATTGGCTTTGAAACTGTCTCATTGCTATTTGTTTCTAAATAAAATAAATAAATAAAAACTAAGAAGTTCTTATTGATACTGAGAGATGTTTCTTATCGTAGCAGCTAGGACCAGAACATCTTATGTTATAGTTTCACTTTAGAAAAAAACAGCTATGCTTTCTGAAAACACTTGATGTCATCTTTGAAGCAGGCTCAAAAGTCTGCCTAGTACTTATGAGTTTTCAGTTAAGTTCTCTGATTTTCCTGAGAAAAATTACAACATATTCAGTTGGTAGTCACCCCTAGTGCATGTGTGTGGGAATGGGAAAGAAATTTAGCAAAAGAGATAACAAAGATAATGTCTTCATATTTCTTAGGAAGATAGTAAAGAAAAAGATAAATTATCACAAATGTCTTTCAAAAATGAAAGGTACATTCTAAAGGCCTTACATCACTTGATAAGCTATGAGTATAAATCAGAAGAAAACAACATTCATATAATACAAAGAGTGAAAAAAAATGAAGCTGTACTCAATGTAACCCAGGTAGGAGAAAAGAGGAAAGAGGCCCACATAGCCCTCCCTCCCAGCCTGGACCAGCCAAGGCCTCATAGAACTGATGGGGAGAAGGGAGAGCAGGCAAACCGCCAAACCCCATTCTCCTCTGCACCTAGATTCTCCTCAGCACAGCAGAATCTTGCACTACTTCATGGAGGATCTAATACTCTTATTCTCCAAATAAAATAAAATTGAGAGGGAAGGCATACTTCTAAAATCATTCTTGGAATTTGACTTTATCTCGATCCCAAAATAAGACAAGCATTTAACCAAAAAAAAAAAAAAAAAAAAAAAAAAAAAACCCCACAGGCCAATTTCACAAATGAAAATAAATACAAAGATTATTCAGCAAGATATTGGCAAACAGAATGCAACAAATCATTTAAAAAGATTGCACAACCATGACCAAATATTCTTCATCCCAGGGATTCAAGGATGGATCAACATACACAAATCAATAAATGTAGCTCATCACATAAACAGAAGCAAGGATAAAAATCATATCATCATCTCAAAAAATACAGGAAAGCCTTGAGAAAATCCAACATTCATTTATGATTAAAAAAACTTTGAAGAAAATAGATATAGAAAGATCTTATCTCAATTTCATAAAGGCCATTGATGATCCACCTTCTGCTAACACCATGGGGAAAAACTGAAAGCTTTCCCTGGAAAACTGGGACTAAGATGAGGATGTTCACTATCATCACACCTGTTCACAATATTTCTCAAAACATCAGCAAGAGAAAGAAATAAGAGGGATATGCATAGGAGAGAACAAAGGCAAAGAATCATTCTTTGAAGATGACATGATCCTATATTTATAAGAACCAAAAAACAAAAAAACCACAAAAAGACTCCTAAAATTCATAAGCAAATTCAAAAATGTAGTAGGATATAAAACAAATACACAAAAGTCAAGTGTCCTATACACTAATGAACTCACTGAAAAAGAAATTAGAAAAACAATAGCACTCACAATAGCACCAAGAAAAATTAAAAACATATAAATTAACCTAACCAAAGAAAAGAAAGACATCTATAATAAAAGTTATATCATGCTGAAAAGGAAAATTGAAGTGGATATCAGAATGAAAAGATGGCAGTCCTAGCCTAGGCCCATGAGTGTGTGGGAGAGCTTCCAGCTACACTGCGCCGGAGGGACCTATTGGTCCCAGCCCAGGCACAGCGTGGGTGAGACCCTCTTCCTCCCGCTTGGGATACCCCGAACATTCCGCAGCACCTCCCCTACCCCGCCCGCCGAGTAGGAATTTCTGCCACGTTCCAGGAACTCCAAGATGCAATCCTAGCCCAGGCCCAGTGAGTGTGTGGGAGAGATCCTGGGTACCCTGCACCAGTGGGACCTACTGGTCCCACCCAGGCGCAGCATGGGTGAAATCCTCTTCCATCCCCTTGGGAAGCCACCCATCACTTCATAGTACCCACACACACACACACACACACACACACACACACACACAGCCCACAGAGTAGGAATTACTGCTGCATGCAGGGAACCCCCATATCCAGTCCTAGCCCAGCCCTGATGAGTGTGTGGGAGAGCTGCCTCTCCCCCCTACTCCAACTTGCCCCTCCAGATTCAGCTAAGGCCTGGCATACAGGCCTGGGTGAAACCATGCAGCAGCAATCCATGCAGAGAATGTAGGGGACAGAACAACACAGCTAGTCCAGGACCAGAACATCTTGCCAGAGGGGCACAACAGGTTCACCCCCAAAAGGAAGCAACAGGAAAGAGCTGAGCACAGCAGCCAGACCCAAACAGGCACAGCTGGATGAACCCAAACTTTGTAGATCT
>NW_004524588.1:17026826-17035950 GCF_000260255.1 Octodon degus
AAAAAAAAAGACATTTGTTGAGTGTTTGTTCTGCCTGGCCTTTATACTAAGTACTGTCAACAATTATACTTTGAAGTTAATGAAACTGTTATGCTCATTTACAAATGAGGACTCTAAAAAATAGACAACTTCATAAAGTTTGTAAGATCACACAGAGTACAAAAGGCTGTGCATAGAATGTGTATATTTATTCAACAAACACATCATGAGCACTTACCATTGGCCTCCTGGATAATCTTGTCTTCTGTCAGCACGCTACTGACGGCTGGACTGATTCTGAATTTCAGTCAAGGTGGCTGACTATTCATTTTGCAGTACTTTCTTTTCTGCTCCTATATGGACCCACTAGAAAATCCTTTTCTTTCTTGGCCCCTGTCTTACGGTTTTCTTCAAGATTCCACTGAAAACGCCTCCTCTGGGAGGCTTTCCCCCTTGGCCACCATGCCAGTGTGGCCGACTACTACCAGGTGTTACTTTTTCCTTATTCCAGCAAATCTGTCAACAAAGCATTGACTGCTTCCTGCCAGGCACGACATCACATGCTCCCTTTTATCATCCACAAAGCCTGGCGGCATCAGCCTCGTGTCTGTTTCTGCTGAGTTTGAGAGTACTACTCATTCTATTCAGTCAATTTCGATGACAAGTTCCTACAAATAGATTCCCTGGCTGCATAAGAGACGCTTCCCACGATAGCTGCACCTGTTAATATTTAGAAGTGCTAGTGTTTTTTAATTTCATTCTAAAATTTGAATCACAAATGATACAGGAAAGTTATTCCGAAGTTTCTATAGTTTAAATGAGCATTCCAAGAAGGCCTTCAGGCTAATGTGGTCCTCACTAAGAGCTGGTGGGAGGTGAAGGTCAGACATAATGAAAGGTCCTCAGGTCATTGAGGCCCAGCCTTTGAAGGGGGCTGTAAGACCCTGTCCACCCCGTCCTTCTCCTGTTCTTTCTCTGTTCCCCAATTCCTGATATTAACATTCACTTGACTCGCACTTCCATTTCACTGTGCCAAACTTGCCAGAAATGTGAACCAGTGCGACCAGTGCTCTTGGTCTTGAATCTGCAGAACCACAGCTGAAGACCTATCTTTATTGCGTAGGAGGTTGCATCAGTTACTCAGTTACAGTACTAACACAAAGCTGACTGACACAGAAGGGATAGTTCAAAAGATAGAGAATCCTGAACGTGGAGCGCTTTTTCCTCTTCATGATACTTGAAATTATTTCCAAGGAAGGAGACTGAAAGAAATGAAAAAATATTATTTTTGTGACTAAATTACTTTAATACAATATTTTAAATAATGAAGATCCCAACGACTCTCAAGTAGAATATGTTTTGTACTATTTTCATTCTCACAATGGGCATAGTCATCCCATCTAAATGTGTGGCCTACTCTCATTAAGTTGATTTCTATTTCTTTTAATTATAAGTGTCTGTCTACTTCATAAATTCTTTTACTTGGCTTAAATCAGTCCTATTTTCTGACAAGTCGCTAATCTCTTGTAAGCTCCTCAGTGAAGCTTAGTGACACTTTCTCAGAATGGCACAGCCCCAACACCCCTGCTAAACTTGCAGCAAGTGGCTCCTCCTCTGGTCTGTGTAAGACGCTGCCCCCTAAGCTTCTTTTCCAGGCTGCAGACACCCAGCTCCACTGAAAGCTTTGCCTCTGACCTTCCTCTGCAGGATTTCAGGTCAAGTGTACTCAGGAGTGGCAGGATTTCTCCTCTCTCCCTCTGGACAGCCAGAGTCACATCCTGAAAGACTGGCAGTTTGATTATGGAGCAGATGGCTTCCCCCTGTGGCTGGTGTCGAGGCATGATGAACTGCTGCAATAATCCAGGAGGCAGCTGTGGTTCTGAAGGAGCCGTGGCCTCCCAGCTGCAGAGGTACATTCACCTTTATTTCTGTGCTTGGTGCATTATAACCAGGGCACAGTCAACCCCTTAGAGCCTTTATGAAATAAACATGAACACACCTAGGTGGCAGGATTGGTGCAGTAAGTATAGAACATAATGGGTGGAAAATACGTCATTGGAAATGCATGCCAGAAAATGATAAATGACTTCACAAGATTGTGGCTCCCAAGTTCCTACTTTCAATTTACCATGGAAATGGAACCAGGTTATGTTCCCTTACAGAAGACAGTTGGGATTAATTAAAAGAAAACAAGAGAAAAGAAAAAAAAATGTCATAGGGCTGTCCTGCTACAATGTTGTATATGGTTAGATTTCTAAATTTCTGTATAAAAATGTGTAATTATTTCTTTTTTTTTTTTACTATTTTTTATTTTTAAAAAAGTTAAAACCACTCAGAAGTCAAACTACTCAGGGCAATTAAAACTTTCAGGGCCACTAAAGTTTTGCAAACTCTTAAAGTCAAAGAAATGAGTCAAAATAATAAATTATGCAACAAAAATGGTTTCACTCTTCAGACAACAGGTTGCACACATTTTCTATTCATTTGTCCCTTGCTGCAGTGGTGTCTCAAGGAGGGAATGACACAGACCAGCCTGTTGTAGCAAATGGAACCATGAGCAACTCACTGTCACTGTTAAGTGAACCTCAACATTACTTTTGCAAGCTATATCGTAACTTCAACAGCACAATTTTATTCATTATTTCTGTTCTTGGATCATTTTATGTTCTATATCATTTTATATAGTTCCACGTGCAAAAACCATGACTCAGCTGATTCACAGCATCTGAGCTTCTGAAGCTTCCAGAACACTGGCAGGAAACCCTAAGTCCAGCCTTCTGTTACTCCAAAGGCCCTGTCATTCCTGCTACTGCCTAAAGGTCACAGGGGCCAGCAAGATAGTTTAGCAGAATAAATACTTGCCCTGCAAGCACAAGTGCCTGAGTTCAATCCGCAGTTCCACCCAAAAATAAATAAATAAATAAATAAATAAATAAATAAATAAAGGTCACAGGGGACTTTCATCTGACAGCTCAGCCTTCCAACAAACTGGCCACGGGCCAGAGGTCCTGGCTTCTGCACACTGGTCTAGACATCTATACCCTGTCCATACTGTGGGCACAGTGTCCCCAAGCACTGGCCCTTGTGTGCAGGCAGCATCCTTCTCTGAAGTGCAGTTAGGAAAGTGGCTGCACACAGGAAAGTGTATTTCAAAAGTGAAGTTTTCACTTTTATTGTTTTCTAAAACAGATACGAAAATGTTCAAACCAAAAGAATTGCTCTAAGTATACCATCTTAATTCTAGTCATATACATGTGCTGAAAAGTAATTACTTCAAAGTGTTCTCTTTCTGTAAAATGCCTGCAGTTTATTAATTGGCCCTACCTTATGAGTACCTTCGGCTGATTTAAGCAATTTTATGTTGCTTAAATGTCTTATCATCAAGGTTCTCAGAAGGAGGATTTATGAAGGTAAATAAAATAGACACTTGCTTACAGAGGCTAAAAGGGATTATAAAAGATGAAAATAATCATAAATCAAACCGGAAAAGAGGACAACAAAAATGATCATGATAATGTGCTTTTAAATTCTGAGCAAATCTCACTTAAAGATGGGGAGTTGTAGGGATGGCCAGTAGAGTAGTTTTTTAAGGTGCATTTTGAAGAGGGAGTAGGATTGTAGCCAGCGAGATAGAAAAGAATCCATCCATTTATTAATGAACAGTTTTTGAGCACCAGGATGCACCTGGCAATTATGAATACAGCCATGAACAAGACACAAAGAGTTCTTTTCCCTAGCAGACTATAGAGCTACCAAAAAAAAAATAAATGCACAATGACAACAAAATATAATGACAGTGAAGTACATGATGCTTTGGTAAGTTGGGGAGGGACATCTGAGAACACCAGGAAGGACCTACTTGAGTAACTAACAATTAAGCTAAAATCTGAAAATTAATTAAAAGTCTCAGGCAGGTGAAGAGAGGCAGGCAAAGTGTTGCAGATAAAAGAAACGGTGTCTGTGAACTTCCACAAGTGGAAGGCAGCATGCAATTGTCAGGAACCAATTAACCTGGGTGGCAAAACCAATACCAAGAGATGTGACTAGAATCCGACCTCACATGGATTTGTAACTATTTCTAGAGGTCCACAGCCACTGAGAGAAGCCAGTAAAGACATAATGGGGCTGGATGTTTTGGAAGGACCATCCTAATTCTAGGGAGCCAAAAGATCAGATAGGATCTATAGGAAGATACCCTGGATCTAGATAACCAATAATGGTGGACAGAACCAAGGTATTAGCAGTGACATGGAGAGAAGTGGTTCCATTTGGAGGTGCTTAGACCTTAAGTCGGTGGAAGGTGGTAATTAATAGAATTGTGGTGGTGAGAACACACACAGAAGTGTCCAACACAAGCATGGAGGCAGCTAGGAATTGGAGAGGCCTTGTCTTCACCAAAACCCTTCTTGAAATTTGATTCACAAATGGACAGACCTGTGTTGAGAGGTGGTGAGACTTATAAAGGGCGATTACATGGAGGAGGGCACTCTCGGAAAGGATCAAAGCTCCTCACATCTCAAAGCGGTGGGTTAAGTCCTGGGATGGGCCTCATTACCATGACAACAAATGGTTTTGAATGTGGTTACTTTGATGCTTTAACCTTTTTGCAGACACCCACCTCCCTTCCATAGCATCATAAGTGACACACTGGCCAGGGAGATAGCTCAGTAGAATAAGCACTTGCCTGGCAAGTGCAAGGGCTGAGTTTAATCCTTGGCACCACAAAACAAAACAAAACAAAACAAAACAAAACAAAACAAAACAAAACAAAACAAACCCCAAAGATATAAGTGATACACAGTGAGGCCCAGTCGAGAAGCCAGGCCTGTGCTAGCAGGCCTTCAGACCTCTAGCACTGTGTGCTTGGGAATCTTTCTTCTATAAATCAGGGACATCTGTCTCTGCTATTTTGCTGTAGCAAAAGAAAACAAACTGAGACACGGCTGCCTTTGTTCCAGCTACCCTAATATCAGTATCATGGACTGGGTGGCTTAAGCAACAGACCATCATTTACCGTGGTTCTAGAAACTGGGACATTCAGCATCAAGGGCCCCTGCACATGGCGTGACTGCTGACCGCCTGCTCCCTGGTTCATAGGTGGCACCATTTGCTGTGTTTTCACGTTCTGGAAAGGAAAAACCAGAGTCCTTAGGGACCTCTTTCATTCCAGTGCTGATTTCATGTCTGGGGCTCAGCCCTTGTGTAGTCACCTCCCAGGGCCCACCTCCAAATGCCATCATATTGGAGATTCGATCCCCTGAAATGAATCTGGGGAGGACAAAAACACGAACTGATAGCAAAAGGAAATCATGGTGCATTTTGTCTTCAACATGCTTTGAGGCTTATAAGAAAAATATCCCACCAGTACAGGTTTCTAGGAAAAGAGAAGAGCATCAGGAAAAAAAAAAAAAATGAAGGTAGAGAAGGAAGGGACATCTCTTAAGTGCCTGGCTGGAAAGGAAAAAACTGAACAGAAAACTTTGAGTAAATCCAGCTGGAAAGCCAAGGCCAGACAGCCAAGGGTCTGAAAAGCTATGCCAAATGAGAGGATACATGCAGTCAGGTCAAAATATTGGAGAAAATGTAAACCACTTCAAGCTCACTACAGAAGAAAAGAAAATATGCTTCCTAAGGATACTGGGGTCTAGACTGAAAAGATCTCCAGGAATCTGAAATGATTATTTACCATAATGCATCTCAAAAAATTAGCCTCTTTTTCCGTACTGTTTGATCAGACCAAACTCAGAGCTTTCTCATCCATCTGTTAGGATTGGGACCTAACCAGTTCCCCCAAACGCTCATCTGTTGAAGGCTTGGTTACCTTGCTTACGCAGTAAGGTGCAGAGGTCGAATTTTGGAAGACAAATGGATCAGGAGGGCTGTAACTTTACCAGTGGGTTAACTCACTGATGGAGATTCACAGTCTGATGGCTTTATTGGGAGGTGATGAAAATTTAGGAGGTAGGACTTAAGTGAAACAAGCAGCTCATGGAAACGTGCCCTGGAGGCTGCACCACGCTGCTGCTTCCCCTTTTTCCTTTTCTTTTTCCTGCCTGGCCGGTGAACAGCTTTTTCTTCTACCGCACCCTCCTGCCACGCTTCTGCTTCTCCACAGGCCTGAAAGCAAGAGAGTCAGCTGACTGTAAGCTGAAAGCCAAAAATAAACCTTTCTTTCGCTAAGCTGTTATTCTTGGGTATTTTTGTCATAGAGACTGAAAGCTGATGAACACAAAAACTGAATTCCTCACTGTAACATCCAGTCATGATTTTATCCCTTCTTCAAGAGACCTAGACTTCAGGTAAATTTCTGCAAGGGGATGAGCTACAGAAAAAGAAGTTGAAAGTAATACCTTCATGCCTCTAATTTGAGTTCCCAGGAATTGGACCCACCAACTTTGTGGATTTCAACTATAGAGTGGTATCTATGTAGATCATGTACAAACTCAAAGGCTACCTCTTCAATGAGACCTTTAGCAAAGATCTTATTAAGGAGACCATGCAGCTCTAATTAGCTTCTTTTATAAAGGAGAAAACTAAGATGCAGGTATATCATTCAGTTAAGATGAAGAAGTATATCTCATGGTAGAGTCAGGCTTTCTCTCCTCTAATGATAAGGACTTACAGAAATTTTCATCCCATAAGTCATAAATAATATTCAGCACACTTGTGCTGTTAAAATTCCACATCCCACACATAGACATCAATAATAAATCATGGCATTCTTCCTGCTGATTCTCAATGCAAGCTCTAAATTCTTATCAACATAATACTTCAGGTAGTCACAACCTGTGAATCTGAGTTGGCATATGATGAAATCTATTTTCAGTGTATACCTAAGGTGTTTGTACTTTTCATCAGGTCTCTGAACTACCTACAAGCTGTATATGCAAGTAGGCACAATTGTTTATATACTAAAATGCTGTAAGATTTTTTTATACATTGTTACAAATCTGAGTATTGTTTCCTTACTATAAAATATGTGATCTCTATCATTTTTTCAGTCTTACAGTTAGAAATGTTAACCAAAATTACAAGACTGGTCATTGGGAGGCAAGAGCAACTTTGCTATTGGCATACATCTCATTATATAAACTTTTCATTTTTTTGTTCAGCCCTATTAATCATTACCTATATTTCAAAGCCAAAATTTCCACATAGAGCTGAGGAATATTAAATGAGTCTTTAAAATTTAATACACAAAGCTATCTTTAACGTTTCTTTTGGTCTTTCATTCTGTTGCAATTACACAGGTTGAATTCAGACTGTTAAATCACAGTGACTTAGGATTTTTAAAAATCATGGAATTTTGCATCCAACAGCATTGAGTTCACATCTTGATTCCATCCTTGATAAGCAGTGCACCATCCAAGTTGAGGTAGCATCCCGAGACACTGGGTCTTTTAATAAGAAATAATAGGTTTAAGTTGTGGTGTATGAATTAGGAGTAATGTGTATGAACACATTCTATGGTAACCTGGCACGCTTCAGTCTGAGTATTTCTTTCTCCTAAAAAAATGTATAGTTCTGGAGTTAGTACATTTAAATATTTATCATTGTGCACTTCTTGGCAATACTTTTGCATAAAATATCATAACATGGCTCCAAAGAAAGTTAGTGATACCAGCAGTAAAGCTAAAAGGAAAACTGAGAACCGTAATAGACTTCAAGTAAGGAATGATTGAGATGTGTTATAGTTCTGGAAAAATGAATTGAAAGGTGTAATTTTGGAGCCTCAGAAACAATTGCTTGGTTTTTCATTATTTCTTTTCATTAATATTATTAAGAAACAAATAGCAATAAGACAGTTTCAAAACCAATTAGTAGGAGAGTTTCAATAATTAATACATTGCATTTGTTGTGTTTGTAGTGGTTATTCATAGTATAAGATGTAGACATGATATCCTGTCCAAAAACTATTAATATAAATCTTTCTTCTCATTGAATTAAGAGAAAGTAGCTGTATCCATCTTAACTATTTTGTATATACAGATACAAAATGGTCCTTCATTTGTATCCTCTCTTTCTTGTTTAGTTTTGTCAGAGATGGATATTCCATTGCCATTTAAGTATTGTAGGTATGTGAATTTAGCAACATAATCCAATATAGTCCAGTAGTCCCTTATAGTAATGGGTTATCTGCAGGACTGGCAATGTCAGAAGTAGTTGACTTGAGCCTTTCACAGCTCAGCATATTAATATGGCTTTACTTTTTACACCTTGTTTTTATACTTTTCTGCTGGATGGTTAAGACCAAGATAAAGCAAGACCTATAGAAATGTAACTTTTGTATCTGTCAAGGTCAGTCAAATCCCCTCAGGATTCACCATGAGACCCTGTACCGCAGTTTGTAGATCTCATGGAAAAAATATGCCCAGTTCTCAAACTTTTCAGTGTTCGGACACAAATTTAGAATGAATTGGATGCAACAACCAACATATCACTGTACCACACAGTTGCCTGTTTGTTCACCCACTTTGAAAATTTAAAGTGTTAGGCTTTGTTCCAGATGTACTCCTTAGATAGCTTGACAATATTTAGTGTTAGTGGATCTTACCCAATCTTATAAAAACTTCTCTGGAAAGAACCATGGTTATAAGATTTTATACTGACCCTGAGCCAAGCACAAGCCCTGCCATAACCACCATGAATGTAACTGTATGTTTCTTCAGACCACAATGATACCTAAACAGAGCTCACGCCTGGGATACAGCTCAGTGGCATAAGAACCTGCCTGGTGAGTGCAAGGTCCCAAGTTTTATCACTAGTACCAAAATAAAAGAAAAAGAAAGAAAGAAAGAAAGAAAGAGAAAAAGAAAAGAAAAGAAAAGAAAAGAAAAGAAAAGAAAAGAAAAGAAAAGAAAAGAAAAGAAAGAGCTCAGATAGTAGACATAGTGCCTCTTGTCCTGGATTCCAGAATCACCAGATAATTTGCATAATTTAATCCAATGTCTTCATAGTGGAAGGAAGTTTGTATAAAACTAAATCAAGAGTGGCAATTTAGGCTGGATACAATAAATATCTACTGAAATACAACTTTACATTTGAAGAATAACATACCCTGGCAAGAGCAAGAGCCTGAGTTCAATCCCCAGTTCCACAATAAATAAATAAATAAATAAATAAATAAATAAATAAATAAATGACC
>NW_004524588.1:17038170-17042438 GCF_000260255.1 Octodon degus
TTTTAAAAATAGGCATAAAGAATTATATACTTCTTATGTTTATATATCAGTCCAAAAATCTAACCATGTACAATCTTGAAGCAGGACAGTCCCACAATATTCCTTTTCCTGTCTCTTGCTTTCATTCACCACCCCCTTCTTTTTGAACAAAGGACAACAAACCCACATTCCATCAGAGTGGCTTTCTCCTCTCCCCAGTGAATGATTACTTGAGAACCGTGACTCAGGTTTCTCCTGAAACAATGGCAAAGGTTTGGATGTGCGCTTTTCAAACGAGGGATTTGTACATTCTGTTAAATTCATTTCCTGCTCATCTTTTACTGGGGTACAGGAGCACCCTAAGGAAAGATGTACAAACTTCAGAACACATGCAGACCCAAACAGAGGCTGAGCTCCAAAGCACCTGCCGCCACATTAAGGGCTCAGCGCTGTGATGACAGTGGAGAGTGTTTGGAATGCTAGGACATCAGCACTCTCAGAGTGAATGGTATGGGGGCTTACAAGTTCTGTAACTGTTGTTCTCAGCAAGGTGGTGGTTAGGAAGGAGCTTGCCAGTCTTTTTCCTCCAGATATCATTGTGACAATAAATAAAGCATACAAATACATGTTCCTATCAGACTTAGAAATTAATCTTACAAAGTAGATCAGCAATGTACATAACTTCAGAGAAGTCAAAAGAGGAGAGACGAAGTTCTAACTTACTATTAGCCATAGAATGACCCACAGGAATAATTTTTAAAGAGAATGTTTAAAGGAACATATACTCAATTTTCTTTAGAAAGTTGTAGACTACTTTATGAACTAGTTAATTAATAGTTTGTGTCATTTGTTTTTATTCTTGACAACACATTTTTTATAGCAGTGATTTCAGTGGAATTATTAAGCCATCCCGTGCAATCCAACCATGTAACAACATGTTACGTTTGGTCATTTTTATGCTCTCAAGTAATTTATGGATAAATCACAGTGAGAGATTCAGAGACCTGTTCAAGGCCACAATGAGAGTTAGTAGCAGGTCTGAAGTAGACAACACAGAATACATAAAAGAGCAGAACTTCACTGGATACAGAAGCTGCTAGAATGTACAATGAGGCAGCATAAATATTAGGATCAAGATCACTACAACAGGGTAGAAGCGGGGAGGATAATCTTAAGAAAAAGATAAAGCTGCCTTGTTTCCATCATCTCACTCATGCCTATGCTACTACAGTGCTTCACCTCAGTGAACTCAATTACTTTTTAAATTGACTTTAATATACACAAATAAAACCAGGGACTTCTTTCTGATAACTCAAAGATATGAAAACAGAGTCTTGCAAAAAGAAACAGGTAATGTTAACATGAGGGGCTGTGGAGATGGCTCAGTAGACTGAGCACTTCCCTGGCAAGCGCAAGGGTCTGAGTTCAATCCCTGGGTCCACAAAAATAAATAAATAAATAAACAAACAAACAAATAAATAAATAATGTTCACATGAGAATCTCAAAAATCCCACTATGACTTTCAGAAGCATAATAAATCAATAAATTTTCCAGAAGAAAAGGACTAAAAATGAGAATCACGTGCAAATGCTCTGCAAATCTAAACAAAGAAGTTATCCTTTGGGGAACTTGATTTGAGTTTGGGTTAAGAAGAGCATCATTATGTCTCTTCCTGATTGAACACTATACACTTAACAAGTGTGGGGTGTGTGTGTGTGTGTGTGTGTGTGTGTGAATATTATAAAAGACTTACAACAGAATATCCTTAGACTTCTATATTTTGGAGCCTTGAAAACAGATTGAGCATACTTTGAGAAGATACTCTGAGAACTGAAGTCTTCTGAAGGCAGAATATTTAAATATCAAACTTGATCCTTTTAACTCAGTGGATCAAGTTGCAGAGCCACTTGGATATAGGCTAGCTACTGCTTCTCAGAGTACGTATAAGAAAAATATTCACCACACTAGTTGGGTGTTATAAACTCTTAGCCACCTACTCTGTTTCCAAGTAGTAATTCATACCTGTGCTACAAGTGATGGAATAAGTCACCACCTCTCCCTCTAGGAAAGTTCATGTTAAAGTATGCTTTGTGGTCATAGGGAAAACATAATGTGTTAATCATTATAGTATGTCAATTTACTAAATCTGTTTAACCAAAAAAGGAGGATGTCTCAGCCTCAAGGGGCCAGAAAAAGACAGAGTAGTGTAATGAGAAAGACTAACTTAGGGCAAAATATGAGTTGGATTTGAAAGCAGACTGTCATTTACTGGACATTTGGGGGCCAGAGAGATGGCTCAGTGGAATAAGCACTTCCTTGACAAATGCAAGTGAGTGAGTTTAATTCCTGGTTCCACCAAAAAAAAAAAAAAAAAAAAAAAAAAAAAAAAAGATGTACTGGACATTTGTCTCATGGTTTAGTGTGCTACTTTTTCTATCACTGGAACACAAGCCCAACACCCAAAGTTTAGAGGAAAGGGGAAAGGAAAAAAAGGAAAAAGGGAAAGAGAAAAAAATCTGCATACACAAAGCTTTGCACAGGCTGGCAAATAGCTCAGCAGATTAAAGCACCTGCAAGCAGGCGCAGGGGCTAGGGATTTGATCCCCAGGCTTGCCATGCTGGCCCTGCCCCTGGGGTACACTGAGATGGCAATTGAGACTGGGCATGCTGTAATCCCAGCATTTGGGAAGCTGCAAACAGGAGAATCACTAGGAGTCTGATCTAGTAGTGAGATCCTGAACATCCTGTAGACCCTTCCCTAAAGTACAGGGAAAAAAAAAGATAGCTTTGCATAACCTTGAAACTGTCCTACTAACCTGTTTTGAAACTCAGATTCATTGTTTACCTTTTTTCTCTTTAAAATAAAGATAAAAGAATAAAGCAGGGATTTAATTTATATCACCTTGCAGAAGATTGAGTCCATTGTCGGCCGGCTCCAAGGGAAAAAAGTCGCAGTTGAAGGAAGTAACAGACCAAGTGCGCAGTTTGTGGTGGCTGGGATGAGGCAGGGTAAGAGCACCAGAGAGGAAGGGCAACGAACAGACATAGACTCCAAGGTGGCACCCCAGTGATACACTCTGAGGCACCAAGGGTGCACTTTTCTAATCCCCACGGGACTCCCAAGCCAATAAACTGACACAACCAAGTTTAGCCATCATAGTGTGGAGCTACTTTTACCTAACAGCCTAAAAGTAAGAGAAGTCTCTGTTTCACTTGGTAAACATTGAACCAGATAATTATGTACATTACCTGGCAAGGGTCTTAATAATTGGTGATTAAATTGTTAATTCTGAAATATAACCCTTGGAGTATATTCATGAGAATTAAAACATGCATCTCTTTGATTATTTTCATATTGTTGATATACCTTCTGTACTAGTCACCTTCCCATACCTAAGACAAAATAACTGGCACCTACAACTTAGTAGAGGTGAGGTTTAATTTGGCAGAGGGCTCAAGGGGTTCAGTCCATGGCCTGCTGGCTCTCGAGCAGAACTGTCACAGTGCAGAGGCTTGGTGAAGAAAACTTCTCAACCCACAGCCAGTGCCAAGCAGAGAGAGCAGGAAGCAAGCTCACAAATGACATCTCCTCCACAGGCTGGTCTCCAACTGGCCATCCATCCCAACGGCACATTCCGCTATGAATGGCATGTGGATGAGGTCAGTGCCCATACTTACGATCCAGTCACCTTGGGAAAGGCCCACCTCTGAACATGAGACTTTTGGGAGAGATTTTAATATCAACAATGCTCTCCTTGGGCTTTGTGTGCTAAAACTTCCAAGGAAATGTTTCATAATGGACTGTTCACTACAAAGAAAGGAAGATTCCACAAACAAGTTGCAGACTTAGAACTAACTCTTTAAATGATTCTAAGCAAGAATCATTTAAAACTTTAATTGAAAATGTTATATGAGCTAGAGGCAGACTGTCTCAGCTATATGTGTGCCCATAGGATCTAAAAGATACGACAAAAACTATAAAGAGATATATAGGAAATAGTGCTTTGATCATCTGACTTGAGGAATGAACAATTTTTCAGGGGAGCTCAATTTGGGAAGATATACCTAAGATGTTAGTCAGTGGATATTTATGTGGAAGAAATATGAAATTTGACCAATATGCTACCTAAAATATCATGGAAAGGAAGGGATGGAAGGAGGGAGAGAGAGAGAGAGACACAGAGAAAGAGACAGACAGACATAAAGATACGGAGAGAGAGACATAGGCAGATACAGAGAGATAGAGACAGAGACGCAGAGAGAGACAGACAGACACAAAGACACAGAA
>NW_004524588.1:17042683-17043810 GCF_000260255.1 Octodon degus
ATGAGAATTTTAAAAATCTCTGAGGCTTACATAAAAGTAAGGGTCCCAGGGAGTTAGTCCTTGCTGTGACATCAGACTGCAGCATAACAAACTTGAGGCAACCTTGTCCCATAAAATGCTCATTTCCTAAAATAAATCTAAAACCATTAATAAGCACTGAAGGGCTCACACTAAGAGTGGTAAGGGCACAGCTGTGTGCTTGATCTAGACTTCAAAACCCTAATATTGAAAGCTAATGAAGGCAATTGCATTCAGAGTCAAGTCTAAAAGTCAAGCCCTAGACCTGGGAGAATGCTGTATTTAGTTCAGGTGAAGTAAAGGTTTAAGACATATAAACCTCATGCGCTCTCCGCCAGTCCCCTTCCAGAACATATTTCAATGTGTCACTTAAAATATTGCCTGGACCCCGACCGCAGAGTAAGAATTTCTGCCGTGTTCCAGGAACACGGCAGACCCAGTCCTAGCCCAGGCCCAATGAGTGTGTGGGAGAGCTTCCGGCTACTCTGCGCCAGAGGGACCTACTCGTTCCAGCCCAGGTGCAGCATGGGTGAGACATTCTTCCACCCCCTTGGGATGCCCCCTACCACTCTGCAGCACCTCCCCTACAACAGCTGCCCAGTAGGAATTTCTGCCATGTTCCAGGAACCCCCAGATCCAGTCCTAGCCCAGGCCCGGTGAGGGTGTGGGAGAGCTTCTGGCTACCCTGTGCTGGTGTGACCTACTGGTCCCAGCCCAGGTGCAGCATAGGTGACAACCTCTTTCACCCTCTAGGGATGCCCCCCATTACTCTGTAGTAACCCCCCACATCCTGCCCAGAGAATAGGAATTTCAGCCGCATTCCAGGAACCCCCAGATCCAGTCCTAGTCGACGCCAGTGAGTGTGTGGGAGAGCTGCCTCTCACCCCTACTCCAACTTGTCCCCTCCAGACTCAGCTCAGGCCTGGCATAAAGGCCTGGGGTAAAACCCTGCAGCTGCAATCCTTGCAGTGTGAAGGGGACAGAAGCACCCAGCTAGTCCAGGAGCAGAACATCTTGCCAGAGGGGCACAACAGGTTCACCCCCAAGGGCAGCAGCAAGAAGGAGCTGAGCACAGCAGCCAGACTCAGGCCAGGCACAGCTGGATAAAT
>NW_004524588.1:17045133-17047686 GCF_000260255.1 Octodon degus
GGCCAACTTCTCTTCACAAACCATGAATGCAAGAAGAGCATGGAGCAGAGTACTTCAAGTCCTCTATGAAAACAAATTCCAGCCCAGATATATTACCTGACCTAGAAGAGTAATGTTTTTTATGGATTACGACTAACTGACTATTCTATTGAATTCTGTGTGAAACTGATAACCTCACTATTGGTAGGGAGCTAGCTATTTTTTAACCATCAACACAGAAAAAAATGCATTGGCAAAAATGAGAAAGAATACTTACATAAATAGACCTTGGAATGTTTATAAGATTCCTTTTTGCATGAGACTCTCCAATATTAACTTTAGAAGCTCACTGGTAAAAGCAACAGGAAAAGCATCTTTGGATAATTAGTTTCAGACCACAAAACATGAGATTAAGCCAGCAAGTTCACTCTTTTCCCCTCTCCTTCAGATTCTTCATATTTTTTATTCATATGTAAGTCATATGTATTCATGGAATACCATGTGATATTTCAATACATATATACTTTGTGTAATATTCAGATCAGGTAATATTCATCATTTTTGGTGAAACATTGAAATTCTTTCTAGTAGCACCTTTATAATGTACAGTGCTGTTGTAGTTTGTGTCTAGTTGTCCCTCCAAAGCCTCCTGTAAGTCATGTGACCACTTCTAGAGTTTGTGGTAACTCAGGATCCACTAGGATTATGGGTGTGAGTGCTACACCTAGCCTGGGGCAGACAGCCTGAACACAAACAACATAAGGAAGACAGACTTGATCTCTGTAGCCATTGCTGCCACTGCTCCTGCCAATTTGCTTTTGCTGTTTCTGCCACCATAAACTGCCTCCCTCTCCCACTCTGCCTTGGAGCCAGCTGAACATGGACTGAAACCTCCACCAACTGTGAGCTAACTAAATTTTTCCTCCCTTAAATTTAGGTGGCAGATATTTTCTCTCAGCAACAAGAGAAAAGTAACTGAGACAAGTGCATTATAATTATCTGAAGTCACCCTGCTGCAAAATAGCACAAAACATTTCTCTTATCAAACAGCAGCTTAGTGCTCATTGACCAACCTTTTCATAGCCTTTCTCCTTGGTCTCCTTAGTCTCAGGTATACATCATTCTACTGTCACTGTAACCTTCTAAAGGGTTAACATTTTTAGGTTCCACTTGTGAGTAAGATCTATGTGGTATTTGTCGCACTTATTTCATGTAATATAATGATCTGTGGTTTTACCCAGGTTATTACAAATGATGAGAATTCTTTTTTATGGATGAATAGAATTTTTTTATGTGTGTGTCTTGTTTTTTTGTTCACCTACCAATTTTGAACACTTAGGTATTTCTGTCCTTTAGTTACTATACATAGTGTTATAATGAACCCCTGGAGTATGTAAACCTCTTGGACTTACTGATTTCATTTCTTCTAGGTAAGACGTAGGAAAAAGAGCCTCACGTGTATTTCCTGATAACAGTGATTTAGCAGAGAGGAACAGTTTAATGATGGATGAAGAATAAGTCATAGTCATCTTGTGTCCCACAGTTAAGGAGAAAGGCAAGCTTATCCAAAAGAAGCCTTAGTGTGATTTGGGGTACTTGGTACCAGGTGTTTCCATCCTCCCCACACGTGCAAAAGTCAGACTGTATTTTCCTTCCACTACACAGATAACTCTTCACTACTTACAATCCTGAGCAATAGGAAAAAATACAAGGGAAAAAAATCATTAACCTTGTCTACAACCCTCCAAAGCAAGTCCTCAGAAAACGGAAGTCTCAGGTCTCAGAAACTAACTCCAAATTATACCAATCCTTGTGACGCATCTCCAAGGACAGGGCTTCCTTAGCAGACATTCATGAGACAGCTGTGCATGTGCCAGAGTCTTTAACAGGAGGCACTACTTTAACCATCACAGCACCACTGACAGAAATATTATAATAATTTCTGTTGTGTAAACGAGAGCACTGAGGTCTTCTATCAGTGAATAAATTGCTCAGGGATTTTGAGCTGAGATCTTAATGACTCCAGAGCCCAACTGCTTCTTCTGTACTTTGCCTGCTTCTCCTTCCATCCTATGCCATGCCTGTGCTACTAAAGGACTGACCACAATTGCAGGAAGGGAACTGAATCCAAGACTCGCATTTCTTCCCCTAAAGAAAAATCATTCACAATTTCCTCAAAATGAAAGGGCAGGTGCTCAAGTGGACTGACACCTTGATATGAAACCAGAACATAATTGTGCTCTGTGATTAATTAGTCTGTGAACACTGATCAATGTGCCTTCCACAATGCTTTCCAAATGTACTCTGTACACCTAAAAGTTAACATCAACACAGAAAATTGCAAGTTCAATATTTTTTTCAATAATTTTATTGAGGAAAAAAAGAGCAATGAGACAGATTCAAACCAAATTGATAGGACAATTTCAATAATTAACACATTGCATGCAGTCTTCCTCGTGGTTAACTGCTGTACAAGATGCAGACTTGATATCCTATTTACAAACACCATTAGAACAAATCCCTCTATTCATTAAGAGAATGTAACTATATATCTATCCTAGCCAATTTGAATAC
>NW_004524588.1:17052750-17067358 GCF_000260255.1 Octodon degus
TTGGTCCCTCTCTAGAACATTTTTCAGTAGCCTCTGTGGGGTTGGCTTAGTCTTCTTGAAATTCTTTAGGTGTTCTTTTTCATGAAAGTATTTCACTTCTCCATCAAACTTGAAAGAGAGTTTTGCAGGATATAGTAGTCTGGCTGTAATTTGTTTTCATAGGGGACTTAAAGTACTCTGCTCCATGCTCTTCTTGCCTTTATGTTTTGTGACAAGAAGTTAGCTGTAATTCTGATGGGTTTTCCTTTGAATGTGATCTGCTTCTTTTCTCTAGCAGCTTTCAGTATATTTTTCTTGTGCTGAATTTCTGGGATCTTGACTATTATATGTCTCAGTGTGCTTTTAATTGGGTTGAGGTTACTTGGCATTCTGTATGCTTCAGTTACCTGAATGTCAGATTGTTTCCTCATAGTTGAGAAGTTTTCTGCTATTACTTCTGGCCATATTTTTAAATGTTATTTGTATTGACTCTTGCTTTCTCATTGATTCCTAATAATCTCACATTGTTCATCTTTGCATCATCTTGCAGGTGATGGATTATTTTTTCTTGCATTCTGGTTGTATTTAAGAGATCCTTTCTTACCTTTTCTCTAGCTGCACCAGCATTTTCAAGATCTGAAACTCTGTGTTCACTTTCACTTAACTGGTTTTGCAAGCTTTTGATTGAGATTTTAATTTTGTCTACATCTCTTTGACTCTGCTTCGTGCGATCTATTTCTTTCCTGTATTGCTCATTCAAGGAATCTGTCATTTTTCTAATCTCTATTTTTTATCAACATTTTCTTTATAAGCAGTTATAAATTCTTTTACTGCAGAGTTATTTTTCAGATTGGGGTTCCTCCCTATGTTTCTCTAGTTCATTCTTTGCTTCAGATGCTATGAGTTCTGAGAATTCCTTTTTTATTTCAGAAAAGAATTCCACTCTGAGTTCCTCTATAACTTTCTGCTGTTGCTTATTTAATATTGACGCTATTAATTCATCCATTTGAGCTGAGCTAGTATCCTCTGCACTTGTTCTGGGTGGGCATTGGGTTTCCTCCATATGTTTCTGCATTTGATTCTTTACTGCAGATGTTATTAATTCAGAGATTTCCTTTTTCATTTCCAACCTGAGTTCTTCTATACCTTTCTGCAGCTGTTTCTTCATTTCAGAAGCCGTTGATTCATTGCTTACAACTGTGTGATTCCCAATTTCTTCTGTGTTAGTGTCCTCTGCACTCGTTATGGTTGGGCATGGGTTCTGAGATTGCATTTTGCTCCTTCTCATTGTCATTTTGTGTAGCACTGTCTTCTGACCTTTGTTGTAGATCTTCGGAGCAGTTATAAGCTTAGCACCTACTGAAGTTCAGGTGCAGATCTACAAAGTTTGGATTTATCCAGCTGTTCCTGGCCTGAGTCCGACTGCTCTGCTTAGCTCCTTCCTGCTGCTGCCCTTGGGTGTGAACCTGTTGTGCCCCTCTGGCAAGATGTTCTGCTCCTGGACTAGCTGGTTGGTTCTGTCCCCTTCACTTTCTGCTGGAATTGCAGCATCAGGGTTTCACTCCATGCCTTAGGTGAGTCTGGAGGGGACAAGGTGGAGTAGGGGTGAGAGGCAGTTCTCCCACACACTCACCAGGCCTGGACTAGGACTGGATCTGGGGGTTCCCATAATGTGACAGAAATTCTTACTCTGGGGGGGTACTACGGAGTGATGGGGGCTTCCCAAGAGGGTGAAAGTAGGTGTCCCCCATGCTGTGCCTGTTCTGGGACCAGTAGGGCATGCCAGCACAGCGTAGCTGGAAGCTCTCCCACACACTCACCAGGCCTTGGCTAAGACTGGATCTGGGGGTTCCCAGAACATGGCAGAAATTCCTACTGGGCAGGTGGGGTAAGAGTGTTGGTACAGAGTGGTGGGGTCATCCCAAGGGGGTGGAGGAGGGTCTCACCCACACTGTGCCTGTGCTGGGACCAATAGTTCCCGGTGGCATAGGGTAGCCAAAAGCTCTCCCACACACTCACTGGGCCTGGGTTAGGACTGGGTCTGGAGGTTCCCAGAAGGAGGCAGAAATTCCTTCTTGGCGGGCCAGGTAAAGGAGGCAGTGTGGAGTGGTGTGGGGCATCCCAATGGGGTGGAAAAAGGTCTCACCCATGCTGTGCCTGGAATGGGACAAGTAAGTCCCTCCAGCACAGGGTAGCCAGAATCTCTCCCACCCACTCACCAGGCCAGGGCTAGGACTGGGTGTGGGGGTTCCTGGAATGAGGCAGAAATTCCTACTTGACGGGTGGGGTGGCGGAGGTGCTGCAGAGTCGTACAGTCATAGGGGCCTCCCAAGGTGGTGGAAGAGGGTCTCACCCATGCTGTGCCTGGGCTGGAACCAGTAGGTCCCGCAGGCGCAGGGTAGCTGGAAGCTCTCCCACCAAGTTGAATATTTAATTAATGTGAAATCTATCACTAATCCTTGGAGCCACCCAGAATTTTTGAAGAAGATTCTTAAGGCTTAGGATTTCAACAGATGTTAGCAGTCTGACATTAATCTGAGTGTGTGGAACTTGTGTAGCAAAGTCACCTAACACACCAAGCATTTAGGAGTCAGTCCCTGAATTCTCTCAACAGTATTTTAAGGGCTTCTTCTTAGCTCTTTAATAAGATAAAGGCCTATTATAAGTGGTAAGGGCACGGCTGTGTGCTTGATCTAGACTTCAAAACCCTAATATTGAAAGCTAATGAAGGGAATCGCATTCAGAGTCTAGTCTAAAAGTCAAGCCCTAGACCTGGGAGAATGCTGTATTTAGTTCAGTTGAAGTAAAGGCTTAAGACATAAAAACCCCATACGCTCTCTGCCAGTCCCCTTCCAGGACATATTTCAATGTGTTACTTGATATATTACCTGACCTAGAAGAGTAATGTATTTTATGGATTAGGACTAACTGAATATTCTTTTGAATTCTGTGTGAAACTGATAGCCTCACTATTGGTAGGGAGCATCTCAATCAGGTAAGACGTCCACTGAGGCCCTACTACATGCCATGTACTGATCTAGAAGTCTGCCCGTCTTTTACACTTTATAGAACCTATCATGCCATGTTGGGGTGACGGAGCCAGATTAGCCCATCCATACCTATCCTCTGGGGAATTCCCAGGCCCCTTTATCAGCACCAATCACAAGAGACTGTGTATTAAGCATTCAGATGTAACCTCTTCTCTGGCAAATGAGCTCACACAGAGTTCAGTAAGTTCACAGTAGTCATTTAATGGCAAGCCTAGAACTCTGACATAACACAAAAATAGTTCCTGTTCAAATAAAATGCAAAAAAAATCAGAATTTCATTTTCTCAGTTTGAATATCTTTCAAAAGGACAAATGTTGAATGTTTAGAAAGTTGTCCTCTGGGCTGACCAGATAGCTCAGCAGATTAAAGGGCCTGCTTAGGCAAATGCAGGGAACTGGGTTCGATCCCAGTGTGCCTTGCTGGCCCTGCCTGTGGGGCGCACTGAGAGGGCAATTGACTGTGTGTGATGGTATGTGCTTGTAATCCCAGCACTTGGGAGGATGAAAACAGGAGAATCACTATGAGTCTGATCTGTGTAGTGGGACCCTGTACAATTTAAATTGTAAATGCAATTTTAGAAAAGAATTCTGCAAGCAGATTTGAGAGGGTAACATTGCTAGATGTAAAGGAGTAGGAAAAAGTGATTCCAATAAAAATGAAGAAAGTTAAAAGAAAAAAAAAGAAGAAAATTGTCCTCTAAATCTCCATTTACTTGAACTTCACCTTGAAGAATGTTCAAATTTGCCTTTATAATGTATATGTCCTTTTTTCTGTATTTTAGGGAAGGGTCTACAGGGTGTTCAGGATCTCACTACTAGATCAGACTCATAGTGATCCCCCTGTTTACAGCCTCCCAAGAGCTGGGATTACAGGCACACACCACCATGCCCAGCCTCAATTGCCCTTAGCGCACCCTGGGGGCGGGGCTGGCATGGCAGGCCGGGGATCAAACCCCCGGGCCTTGCACCTGTTTGCAGATGCTTTAATCTGCTGAGCTATTCTGGCAGTTTATGAAGATATTTACCTATGTTACCTCCCTTCAGTTTCAGAAATGGGAAAAGACTAATTTCCCCACTTTACCACAGAGTAAATTTAACTTCAAAGAAACTGGTGAATGGGTTCAAAGTCCACCACTAGTTTACTGGAGTGGTTCAAACCCTTTACAATGATGCCCACTCCTCTTTTTCTTTGTTTATACCTGGGAACCAACTTCTAAAAAGCTTTATTGTTGTCAGCATCTCAATTGCCATTTTCATGGCACATTTTACCAGGGAGTCTTCCACTAAAATTACTGATTCTTCAAATAAATAGTCTTTTGTCCTTACTATTTACTATACAAGGATGAGAACTATAACTATATGCGAACATGATGGCAAAAAATAAATGATGAATGTAAGTAATGTCTTAAAAGAATATGGTGATGCTCACATATGATAGAAGAAATTTTATCTGGTCTGAGAGTGGGGAGTGAAGAAATACAGTCTTTCTGAAGAGATGGCAACTGAACTAATATCTATAAGATAAAGGGCAGCTAGAGGACAAAAGGGCAGGAGGGATGCAGGGAATAACAGATGGCTTGCAGAAAGGATATTGGAAGAGGAGAGAAGAAAGAGTAACATAAAGAACCAACAGAAGACCAGGG
Organism: Octodon degus; assembly: GCF_000260255.1. Taxonomy (NCBI): domain Eukaryota; kingdom Metazoa; phylum Chordata; class Mammalia; order Rodentia; family Octodontidae; genus Octodon; species Octodon degus. Next base: position 17,057,422 of record NW_004524588.1, read on the forward strand.
AAGCTTCAGCAGGAAGCAAAGGGGAGAGGAGTGGGATGTGAGATAAAGCAACCCATAATATGGGTGTATTTTGAAAAGACTACTTCTTGAAGAGCTTTGCAGTGTACCCTCTGCTGCCCTGTATGCGTGGCCTCATCTACCATCAGCTTCTCTCACTGCAGTGGTACATTTGTAACAACTGATGAGCCCACATTGCCGTATCAATGGAACCCAAACTCACAGTTCATATCAGGAAAACCTGCCTGGGTTTTCATCAACTATAGTACCTCTTTGCCTTCTTGTTTAACTTTTCTTAATAGGGCACCCATCACATACCCATCACTAGAGAGCTAGTGATAATAATAATAATAATGCTCCTGGTTCTTGGGATCTTAGCGTTCTTTTTTACCAGAATGCACCAAACAGGCAATTGATTCAACAGTTTGATAGAGTAAATGTAAGATGCTAGATGTCCATGGAGAAGGCACACTGAACCCAGACAAGGAAAGCAAGGAAGCATCAGCTGCAAACTAAAGATAAGTGAATGTTGGCTGATGAAGAAGAGACAACAAGTCTTACCAGCCAAGGTAATGGATTAGGAGAAGGTTCCTGGGTGAAAGGGACAATGACTGAACCAGAGTGGAAGAAGAGAGCTTAGAGATGAGGTTGGAGATTTAGATTGGTGCAAGCAGCGTTCTCGTCCATCATATTAAATTGCAATTTATCCCAAGTCTCTGGCTGCAGAATTGAAAATAGAATGACTAGGACATCACAGAAAGCAAGAATGGATATAAGAAAGTTACTGTGATAGTCAAAACAGGATACACTAGTGATCTATATTACAGCAGCCATAGTGGGGATAGAAGATTCAAGAGGACTTGTGTTATGGATGCTGTGCCCAGAGAAGAGTGCAAATAGGCTGCCATCATCCAAATGTATCTCCAGCCATCCCTGTAGCTCCTTCTACTGGAGGTGGTTCTGCTTGTGTGTCTCAGGCTCACATGGGTTCCCACATCAGTGCTAATGGAACTTAAAACCAAATGAATTTACAAGCAGACATTTTAATTAGGAAGTAAAAGAAGATGAAGAAAAGACTCCTGCTTGGCTAGTAGTTGGAATGGCCACATTCTGATAAAGAGGTTTGGGCTGGTTAGTGAAGAAATGAACCAGTTTCATTGGGTGCTTGTGGTAGGTCTGGCTTCACCTCATCTCAGTCCTGGCTTCATAGCTCAGAGGGAAAGCTCATGACTTGACAGGTAATTCTGTTCCTATAAGAAGATTCTTTACTATTTTATGACACTTTCAGTCATGAGGAAAGAAATCCAAAGTAGCTGTACAGTAATGGGAATTCTGAGCATAGTTGACTATTTCTGTAACTCTCTTATCCTGAGGTCCTCAATCTTGATCAATAAAGAGACAAGTATATTTAGGGAGGGGTGATAAACCTTGTTTTGCCAGCTTTTAGATGGATATTCCCTAAGTGACAAGCATGCCTATTTACAGAGCAAAGAAGATTTGACCTAAAGTTTTACAAAATAAAGTTCGTTTTGTTCTACTTTTAGTTAGTTAGTGGATATCTATAGGCTATTTTCATTATACAATTGTTCAGCATAAATAAGTTCATGATATCTTTCATGATAATTAAAATCAAAATATTACAAAGAGAATAAGGTAGCAAGCCAGGCACATTCTAATACTATGAAGAATCCAACCCACATGGAACACAGTGTTGAGTTAAAACCATATGTCCCAAGAATCAGAGGTCACTTAAGCCATCCTGGCCTGGAACCACCCTTCAACTCCTGCTCTTCATGAAGGTACTTGGCCTTTTATGTGTCTTCCTACACCAAATCATCACTGCTTCAGAATATTGAACCCGTCTGAATTCCTTAAAGCTGTTGCTGTAAGTGGAATAGTCTATCAGACATCTCAAGGAAGGTCACACATCAGACATGCTCAAAAGCACTGAGACAATAAGACTTTTATTTCAAACTCTATTCCCAGAAAGAGCTCTGTTTAACTGGTAGTTATTGTTAAGAGTACATAGGAAGATAAAAGGTAACAGCAGTGACTGGTTGTTCTATATTTTCTATGAAAAATGAACAATAAGAATGGAGACCTCAATAATAACTGAATTTAGAACTTTAAAAGTAATAGATACTTTGCACTAGAAAGATTACACAATGATTTTTCTCAGGATGAAATAGAAAGTCATTTTAGAGGAATGTGATATATTTGAAAAGCTGAAGTTCTACAAACAAGGCTTTCTCCAGGGTACCATGTGCTGTCACGGTTGCATTTATGGTGACCAAAGATCAACTCAGCAGCTTTTGTGGTCACAGAGTCCCAGGGAGCCATGCAGACCTATAGGTCTTTATTTCACTGGGACAGAGATTGTGATGAAAGGCCTCAAGATCTGCATTTACAATCAGAATGCCTCCCTGAGGGCTTGGCTCTATGCATTCTAAGTCTCTATTTTAAAACAGTTAAAGTACAAGTACGAATATTTTTATGGCTATTGTGAGTATTCTTAATCCCACAGTAGCTACTGTGTAGGAAGCCATCAGAAAAACAAGACATCGCTATATACTAAGTGCTTTGATAAGAAAGATTTTTTTTCTCAGAATAAAAGAAATTTGCGACACTCACAAAAGCAGTTATGAATGCAGACTTTGGGACCAGACAGTCTAGACTTGAGGGTTCTATATTATTGAAACCCATGTTATGGGATTTTTAGATCACTAACACCATAATATTGGCCAAGTTATTTAAACTTCCAATGCTGCTGTTTTAGCAGTCTTAAAGTGGGATAAATGCTGCCTTGTCTCATAAACCATTATGATTTTAAACTTAATTGCATAAGATCATGTATATGATGTATTAAGCCTTCTCATTCATGTCTATTATGTACTCTGAATGTAACTCAATATTATAGTAGAAGGAGTAAATTGTATTGCAAATATTATTTATAACGAAATATCATCCAGATTCAGTAATGTATTGGATTTTCTACCCCAAGAAGTTATTAAGAATGGGAAATTTTGACTATTGTATTAGTCAGTTTTTTCATGACTAGCACAAAATACTTGACACCCATAACTTAGAGGAAAAAAGGCTTCTTTTGGCTCATGGTTTGGGGAGGGCTAGTCCATGACTGGCTGTTTCCAAAGCTGAAATTACATGATGAAAGGCCTGACTGAGGACTGCTGCTCACCCGGGGCACCTGGGAGGCAGGTAGAGAAGGGAGAAGCTAGGAGAATCATGTAGACCTGTGGAGACAGGAAGAGGATCCTGGGATGGAGACAAGTGAGAGAGGAGGGGGGGGATGAGGAAGTACAAAGGATCAAAGTGTGACATGTGTATGTAGTGATGTCCCACAGTGATATCTTCAAGACTGATAGAAATTTTCTTTAAAAACATACCCTTCCAAGCCAAGTTCCCTGTGGCCTACCTTGTCAGACCAGGCCCCACCTCTGATCAACACAGGCAGCTGTGAGCTCATAAATGGGCTAATTCCCTGATGTGTATGATCCTCCCCCCACTCGTGATCTAGTTGCCTTCCAAAATCCCACTTCTTAACACAAGACCTGTGGGGACATTGTAGTTAGAAACTGTAATAACTTGGAGTCTTATTTTTTATATATCTAGCATTATGCTTCATTTATGTGGCATATAATTAGAAAAAATTTAAATGTGGCTCAATTTTCCAGTTATCATATCATTGAATATAGAACTAGTGGGCCATAATGAGAAAATATAGGCCCTTAATATTAGTGTTCAATTTATTACTTGGAGTTCTTATTTTAGAGAGCTGGCAGGAAGAAAACATTTTATTCTGTACTAAATAATCACATATATTCTTAAGAGTTTGTAATTTTGAAACCTACTTGGAATATTTTTCCTTTCATCCAGTCAATATTTATTTATTAACAATGGATTAAACATTGGCCTTTTCACAGTGAGCAACACAACATATGGCCACTGTCTTCAATGGTGCACACCCTGCTGAGTGCACAGGTAAGATAATCAGCAACTACAACACTGTGTTAAAAGCTATGATAAGAAAAATATGTGGAAGCCTGGCCCAGACTCACGAGAATGCCATCCCATCCTATAAAACGATTAATTCATCTCTTCTCTATTATTAAATTGTACCCAGATTCTATTGTCAGAATCTGGCTTACTTGCCTTGTGGTGAGAGAGTGCTACAGATTGTTGCCTTTTACCTGCAGCCATTGTTAAAGGCGTAGCTGAAAAAGTTGATTCACCAACACTTTGAGCAGTATTGTAGAAAGCTAGCTCTCTGTGTTGTCCCTTTTCTCCTTAAACTAGCTGGAATTTTCTTGGCTATCTGAAATTGAACTTTATGACAGCCCTGTGAACGAAATTGTGTTTTCCAGAAATATATACAAGACTCCAGAGTCAACAAATTAAGCTCTACAATACAAAGCTACACGTTGAGTGTGAAAATAGTAAAAATGAGCGCACAATAGCAATGCTAATCTACTATCAAAATCACTCTGCTTGAGATGACCTATAAATGTTCTGTGTCAAGAATTTTGAGTTACCCAAGGCCAACCTTTGTGATCTTGTTGCACGCTTCAAACTTGCCCATAACCAACAAGACCAGCTAGTCCTTCACATGTGTGAGTGTAGCAGGATCTTCAGAGGTATGGAAAGAAAGAAGTCAACGAATAAGAGCATATCAGTGCATCTTCAGCATCAGAAGGGGTGGACACCTGACATGCAGCTCAGTCTCTCAGTTTCTTCTGGATGGTGGGACTGTGTAAGTTACAGAATGACAGTGCTTCAATATCGGGGCAGATTCTTGAATAGTATTTTGCATTATGCTGCCTTCCACAAAGAATTTATTTTCAAAGAAAGAACATATCAGCCAACTGACAGTGAGTACTCTGGTAGGTCTTCCTATAGCAATAGTTCCCTGCAAACTTTACAATTTTTTCTGGTTGTAAAACAATCCCTGTGTGTTGAGGAAGCATGATAGACTTCATTCACTCCCCTAGACTTGATCCATCAACTGCCTGCATGAACTTTCGAGATAAGCAAAAGGCTTAGATAAGAACAGGCTTAGAAATGCATCTCACCGACCAAAATGTTGCTGTCCTAGGGAGGAACCAAACCTAGACAAGCCAAAAGGCCTTTTTAGTTATCCCTTCTAAATTCACAGGCTCCAGCTCTGCTTCCCTCCCCAAGTCCTCTGGAGGTTCTTGTGATTTACACATGGCGTTCTAGATGTTCGCAGTAAGCGCATTGCACAGACTTCTGAGTTGTTTGGGCGAAGGGCTTCCCCCCACATTGTTCACACATGAGTGATTTTTTCCATGGTTTTATAAACCCACAGCTCAGCTCTCTCAGAGAGTCTCTCTTAAACACAAACTCTGTCAACTATAGCTGCTTTCGAGATGCAATTTCAGGGTCAAAAGACATCACTAGCCTTTATACAATTTTGTCTCCATCTTCTCAATGGTATCTAAAAACTCACAGCAATTTATCCACTTACACTGTGATTTCCTGCTATCTAGCAACTCAAATGCCCCTAGGAAATTAGTAGGTAAGCTTTGTCGGTCATTAATATCCTACTGAGCCTGAATTTATCAGATCCTTCATTTATAAGTTTTGAATAGGTAAGGTCAGAGAGGGATGCTTCTGAGCATAAAGCTTTATGTAAGACACAGAACTGTGGAGGAGGGGGCATTTTTTCTACAGCCCAGCTCTAGAGTCAGTAAGGTCAGAAGCAGGATTCACTGATTCCATACAATCTGCATCTTGCTACTCCCCTTAGCGTGGCCACTGAGCAGTGTACCCCTGTTATAGCTATGTCTAGATGTCCCCCCAAAACCCTATGGGGACACAGGTGGGGCTTTTTCAGAGATGGCTGCAGCTAGAGTGTGTGACACTGGGATTGACTCAGGCTGCAATGCTAGGCTCAAGAGCACTAGGATTATGGGTGTGAGCACTATCCATCCTAAGCAGCCTACATAAGATAAAAGGGAAGGAAAGACTCAGAAAGATCCTGGAATGCTTTGCTGCCTTCTGTCTCCCATGCACTGCTCCTCCTCTGTGGTGCCTGTCTGCTAAGCTAACCTATTTTGGAGCCAGGCAATTATGGACTGAAACCTCAAGAAATGTGAGCTAAATAAACCTTTCCACCTTCAAATATGAGTGTCAGATATTTGTCTCAGCAACAAGAGAAAAGTAATTAAGACAGCCCCAGTCTAGAAATACTGCTCCCGACTGTGTCTCCACTTCCTAGAACTTGGCTATTATGAAGTCATTGTTAGGTCTTCCAGAGGCACAGTAAAGAGGCAGGAATGATGAACAAGGCCTTTATGGACTCTGAAGACATAGAGAGGATCGACAAAGGATGGCTGAGACTTCACGGACTTTTCCCCGGGCAGAGTTTAAGGGGAAGTTTTATTTACACACAAGGAGCTGACTGGGGTCTCCCTTATCCACATGGGAAAGGTATCTGGGACTAGGGCAGGGTATAAGGAAGAAGTGGTCACTAGGAAAATAAGTTGTTGCTTTTGAGATTCAGCCATGTTAGATGACACCATAATAATTCAGCAATTTATACTCAGGGTGGAAACTATCAGTCATCATTCATAAGACTTTGCTAAGGGCTAGGGAATAGCTCAGTGGCCCAAGTGACTGCTTGACAAGTACAAGGGCCCGGGTTTGATCCCTGGTACTGCACGCTGTGCTGCCCAGGAACACAGGTGTGCCATGCTAGCTGCCGAAACCAGGCCACTGAAATTGGACATGGTGGTGCACATCTATAAGCCTAGCACTGGGGAGGCTGAGACAGGAGGATCAGTACAAGTTCAAGCTATGTAATGAGACCCTGTACCAAATAAATAAAGAATTTAAAAAGATTTTGTAGAAAAAATATTTTGTGAAGAAATGAACTTCAAGTCAGTATTACTCAATTCTTTTTTTTTTTTTTAATGTATTTGGTACAGGGTCTCACTATGCAGTTCAGACTCATACTGATCCTCCTGCTTCAGCCTCCCCAACACTGGGATTATAGGTATGCACCACCACATGCAGTTTCAGTGGAGGCTTGGCAGGGCCCACAGGACATACAGTACCAGGGATGGAACCCAGGTCCTTGAGCTTACCAGGCAGGTGCTTAGATAACTGAGCTATCTCTCCAGCCCTCAATTCGTATTTATTTAACCACTCTAAGGCTTTTTTCTTTTTTACCATCTCCTTATTCTTAGATCCCTTACACCAATGTGGCAGATATTACCAAATGTTTACCCACTCACTTCCTCCATCTCTTGAGTGAACAGAAAGATTTCTGGCTTTTTCAAGGTGACTGATACCTGTTAGAATATCAGTCTCTGATGCCCACCTCAGGGATGTATGTGGCTGCATTGTTTATGCTTTTGTCTTCAGGGCTGGCCCACAGCAGGAGTGTCCCCTACAGTCACTAGGTCATCTTATCTTCCATATTGTCTCCTTGAGGGTCCAGCCCTGCCAGACTGCCTATAGCTCTACCTAACTCAGCTGTCTACAACATTCCCTGCTCTGAAGAAGTAACCTGAACTGCCCTGAGGGAACAATAGGGGATGACCTCCCTGGCTTCTTCAGGCTGAAAAGGGTCATAGTTGTTGACCAGCAGTCAGAGATACAAAAGATCTATCTAAAGGCCCTCGATAGAGTCCAGGCATTTTCATCTTGAGCAGGCATATAGCTTTGAGTCTGGAGGAGACAAACCCAATGAAACAATTGGGTATGCATGAGCCAGATAATAAGATCATCAGGATAATTATAGATACAGGATAAGATTTCCACCAAGAGGAGACAGTAATGACTTTTTATAAAAAGGATAAGGGTAAGGTCTAGGGAAATAAATACTTTCTGCTCTTAACCTCCGTTGTTACTAAAATTCATTCTTTGGTTTTAGGGAACAGAAATTCATCTCAAGTATCTTTCAGGTTGAAAGTTTCATTCCCCTATATCAGTTATATGCACCCAATAAATAGTTGCTGACTTGGAAGGTTTTTGTCTCTGCCAATCCTGAGGCACTGGCCTCCCAGCCTCTTTCATGTATTTTTCTCTATTTTTTATTTCATACTTTTTCCAAACCCGTTATATAGGCAGTTGGGGATCTTGGCCAGGTCCCTAATAAACCAAGATCACAAAGGTCTAAAATCTCAAAAAGTCAAAATCCCAGACTTTAATTCTATGAAAAAAAAATTAATTCTCTAAAAAGTATTTACATTTTAAAGGGGTTTTTTGGAAACATAACAGATTAGTGAAAGGCTACTATACATAATAAAATGGACAATAACATACATGATTTTGTAAGCATACACACTCAGGCATAAAACAGCCAGTTGCATGGGAATAGCAACTATAAGCAGACAAGTTATGAACAACAAAACCACATTCATAAGGAAATGTATTAAAAAGTGAAATTTATAAATATCACTATGATTGGTAGTTATGTACATATTGCATTATAAAATCTTGGACAAAATTTATCAAACACTGCTGTGGATCACCACTAAATGTGCAGTTGCCCAAAGAGCTGAGATCTTGAAAAATGGTATTTTTCAAGCACAGATGTACAAAGTGACATCTCTTCATTTACTGAATGTTATGGGTCCCTCAGTATAGGAACCAGATCAGAAACTGGATTGGAATTTAAGGAATCTTCATTACTGAGCTCAGGGCCATCAGTCAATTCTCACACAGGAGAAGATTGAGCAACACCTAGCCTGGGAAACAAGGGATTTTTAAAACAAACGACCACATCCTGTTCGATAAAACAAATTTATCACCTGACACAGAACAGGACCTTCAGGGTTAACTTGATCATTACTCAACATATTTTTTCTGGGATCATTTTTCACTTCCCACTTAGTGTGCATCCGCACATGTGAAGTTTTACACAAAGAGGTCCCAAGGAGTTAAGCGCATCCAGCTGGTTCCAGGAAATGGTTAGGGAGGGGAGGGAGACAGTTACTCATTACTAAATAGCCTTGAACAGAGGGTGAGAACACATTCCTTAGAGTAGATAACAGGAAGGATAAGGGAATCTAATAGCTTTCCATAGTTATAGCACAAAGTTCAGTTGACCCATTACACTGAGGATGGACATTTCAGTGTCTTTATTGACCTCCACAGTGTTTACCCACAAAATCTACATTGGGATTGTGATCATACTATACTCATTTTTTGGGAATCAAAATGATATAGGGAAATGAAACTCCCAACCTGAAACATACCTGGGCCAAGTCTGTGTTCTCTAAAACCAAAGAATGAATTTTAGGAAAAATGGAGGTGAAGAGTAGAGTATATTTATTGGAGGAAAGAAAGCTTCTGTCCAAGAGAGGGATAGAAGGGGGACCTGAGTGGGCTGCCCCAAGTCTGTGTTTTCTAAGGACTTTTGCAGAGTAAAACCATGTAGTGAGGCAGATCTAAGGTGGAAAACAGGAATTTGCACATGAAGTGGGACAAAATTAGGGTCAACCAATGAGATTAGAAGCACAATTGCTTAGGTAAAACTGATTAAATCTGGACCGAATTAGGAAGTGAGTCATGTAGCAAGCAGGCAAGGCAGGTAGGCATGAATAAATAACTAGGGCTTTTTGTGTAGGGGGCTGGGTTGGTGACTTCCAGGTGTCCTTAAGGTGAGAGATTTGTTTAGATTATCAATGCTGGATGCCTGTCTTTACGGAGGCATGTGGTCACATTTGTTTATTCTTTTGTCTTAAGGTCCTGCCCACAGCAGAGTCTGTCTCTCCCAAAGTTGTAAAGTCATCTTGTCTTCCATATAGTCTCCATGAGGGCTTAGCCCTGTCTGACTGCTTGCCTGTAATTTTTCTATTTAACTTAGCTGCCTGCAATAAAACCAGCAAAATTAAAATTAAATTCATCACATAAATTACTGCTCTATAAAGTCTTTGTGCAACATATGAATTCA
>NW_004524588.1:17067458-17069975 GCF_000260255.1 Octodon degus
CAAATCCCTCTATTCATTAAGAGAATGTAACTATATATCTATCCTAGCCAATTTGAATACACAGATACAAAATGGACATTCATCTGTATCCCCTTTATTTGTTAACTTCCGGTATTTGAATATTATAGGTGTGTAAACTCAGCAAAATATCCTAAAAGAGTTCAGTAGTCCATAATAGTATTGTGACTTCCGCTTGACTGACAATGTCAGAAATTGTTGACCCAAGTCCCCAACAACTCAACATAACAGCATGGTTTTACTTCTTATATTTTGTTTTTATACTTTTCTGCTGGAAGGTTAAGATCAAGGTAAAGCAGGACCTATGCAACAAGAGTTGTAGCTTTTGGGTCTGAGAGGTCAGTGAAATCCCCTCAGGAGTAGTCCTCAGATCCTGTACCTCAGATTGTAGAACCTTTGTCAGTGTCAGCCATGTGGATGAGTCACGGCCGTTGCTTGGCCAATGTGCTCTCTGTGAAAGTCTGAGAGAATGTTTTCTCTCCATGTGACTCTCCTTAGGCACACTCTACATCATCGATCACTTTCCTCTTTGCCCCATAATCCCCTTGATCAGAAAATTTGGGATACTGCCGAGTTACATGACATTACAGTACAAGTTCTCATATGTCCTGAGTCTTAATTGAGCTTAGAATGCTAGGGCCAAGATGTTGGCTTTCTTTGCAACCCTTCTTTTTCTCTAATTTTTCTCTGCAAACTTAGGTTGTTAACCATCCAAAAGACAAGCTTATTTTTATTACCATACAACCTAGGCTGCTAAGCGTAACCTCACTATCTGTCTAAACATCAAACATCTTAGGCATAACATGGAACAGGTATTTTTCATCAAGTATTGATATGTTGAACTTTAAGTCCCTACAGAATATGATGAAAAAACATTTAAAAATTAGAACATACTTTATAAATAGGCATAAAGAATTATATACTTCCTATGTTTACACATAAGACAAAAATCTAACCATAAACATCCTTTAAGCAAGACAGTCCGACAATATTCCTTTTCCTATCTCTTGCCTTCATTCACCATCCCTTCATTTTGAACAATCATCTACCCCAGAGACAGCACAGCAGCAACTGGCATGTCATGACAAGCAGCCCGTATACAAAAAACCAGAATGACAGGCACTCCAAGCATGAAACTACTATTAGAGATTACCAACTTCATTGCAGTTGCTTAGTTCATAGGTGTCAGTATATATAGTTAGTCAGGGTGAGAATCATTCCAATTAACTGCTAGATACAAAATTCTTCTGGAAAATCACAGGATCATTGCCTTGCCCATCTTCTACATATAACTGTATGGCTTGACATTGTCATGTTTCCTAGCTCTTCTCCTTTCCCTCTCCTGATTAGTTAGTCCTTGAGATCCTGCTTTCCGTCTACTTGCATTATACCTTTCTATTTGTATTTCTTCTTGAGTTGTCATACTAGTGAAACTATGCGATATTTACACATGTGTGTCTGGTTCATTTCACTTATTAGTATATGTTCAAGTGGCATTCACTTCAATATAAAGGCTTCTAGTTTATCATTCTTTATAGCTGAGTAATACTCCATTGTGTAAAAATACCACATATTTTTCAACCATTCCTCAGGTGATGGGCATCTTGATTGTTTCCAAGATTTGGCTACCACAAATTGTGCTGCTATAAACGTAGGCACACATATATCCCTATGATATGATGTTTTCAGATACTCCAGGAAAATTCCCAGTAGAAGAATAGCTGGTTTAAATGGGATTTCCAGTCCAACTTTTCTAAGGAGTCTCCACACTGATTTCCATTATGGTTGCACCAGTCTGCATTCACACCAGCAGTGGAGAAGGGTTCCTTTTTCCGCATAGCATCTCCAACATTTGTTGTTGGGTGATTTCTTTATGATAGCCATTCTTTCTGGGGTGAGATGATATCTCAATGTTATTTTAATTTGCATTTCTTGGATGGCTAGTGATGTGTAGCGTTTTTTCATATATTTATTTGCTTCTTTAATTTCATCCTCTGAGAAGCATGTGTTCATCTCAGATGCCCATTTGTGGACTGGGTCTTTAAATTTTGGGGCCCTAGTGTTTTTTAGTTCTTTATAAATTCTAGAGAGCAGATCCTTGTCTGAATACTTATTTCTCATGATTTTTTCCAAATTTGTGGGTTGCCTTTTCACATTGTTGGTAATTTCTTTTGACATGAAAAAGCATCTCAGTATGAGCAGGTCCTAGTTGTTAATTCTTTCAACTGTTTCCCATGCGATTTGATTTTTGTTCTTGAAGTCTTTGCCTACCCCTATGTCTTCAATAGTTCCTCCTACTTTGTCTTCCAGGAGATTTAGTGTCTCTGCTTTAATGTTTAGATCTTTAATCCATTTGGACTTTAGTTTAGTGCATGGTGATAGACCCGGGTCAAGTTTGAGTTTTCAGCATGTACAGAGCCAGTTTTCCCAGCACCATTTGTTAAAAAGGCTATCTTTCTTCCAGTGAGTATGTTTGACTCCTTTGTCAAAGATAAGATG
>NW_004524588.1:17075753-17080652 GCF_000260255.1 Octodon degus
TTTTTTTTTTTTGGTAGAACCGGGGATTGAACTCAGACCCCTATGCTTGCCAGGCAAACACTTATTCTACTGAGTCATCTCCCTGGCCCCTGCATTCAGCTTTCGAAAGGACATAAAGATGAACTATATAGCACAATGAACTATAAAAATTGTGCTGCAATTGTAAAACTATTGGGGAAAATTTAAAAATAAACAAAATACCTAAAAAAATAATTAATACCTGAAAGCACATTAAAGAAATAGAAGAAGGACACAGAACTAGTCCATGAGATCTGGCTGACTTTCAGGATCATTAACTATGGCTTGCAGTCTTGCATCATAACAAATAGTAGCTCTTTCTCTTAGGGCATGACTCTCCTCAGGAGAATACGTTCGCACACACTTTCTGATCTTTTCTGTAGATTCTTCTGTGTTTTGGCATATATCAAATGAACATTATCCATTAAATTTCCCACATCTAAACCTTACACACTCCACGCAACAGTTATCAGGTATCCAGGCAGTCATTCTGCTTAACACAGGGGAACTGTCCTATATAAAATGTCACTTGTATGAGGCTCTTTTCCAGAATTTGCTTTTCTGCCCTTCTCACATAACCTTTCTTTTCAATGGGAATTGCGGTGTTGGAGGGAGCCAGGGCACTGTAAGTAGGAAAAAGGATGAAGGCTTCACTGAGCTTTATTAAAAGGTAATAAAGTAGTTTTTTACCTGGGACCAGACTCCATCACTTAGAAGGGTAGAGGGAGCTAGGTTGGAGAAATTAGGGAGACAAAGCCAACTACACGAGGAAGGTCCCAGGTAGCCGGATTACTGTAAGAACCACAAACTTTCCCTTCACTTACTCCCTAAACCTAAACTGCATGTCTCTAAGAACTCACTCCTAATATTAACCTCCACCAAGGACAGGGAAAATGTCTCAGGGCCAGAAGAAATCAGGGTTAGGATGAAAGACAAAGCAGAGAACCAATCAGATTTCAAGAGCTATGTAGGACAAAGATCTCAGGGAAAGGAGCTGCAGATAAAAAAAAAAATCCACCAGGTTCAATTGAGACTGGGTGTGGTAGTACGCACTTGTAATCCCAGCTCTCAGAAGGCTGAAAACAGGAGGATCACTAGGAGTCCAATCTGTGTAGTGAGACCCTGTAGACTCTGTACTAAATACATAAAAAAAGAAAAATCCACCAGTAATTCCCCTTAGAATTCTCCTCTCTCATCTAGAGTAGCTGCCCGTTATCTCTGTTCTCTTCCTTTCCCTCTTCAAATGCATTGTTTTCCTTTATCAAAAACTGTTTCTTTAGCCTTTTGCCCATGCTGCGCTAGGATTTTCAGAAGCTGTGTGTTCCATCTGAGCAGTTGCTTTGGGTCCACCCTTGGGGGTTGCAGTGTGGTGCAGTGTACAACCCTCCCCAGACTTCACAGTATTGGGGACTTTGTCATCCCCAGGCAGCACCGGAGCACCACCGCCTGTCTTCAGTGTCACTCATGTTAGGTCGGTTTGGGCAGAAGGAAGGTCTCTTGTCTTGATGCTTCCTCTTAGCCATTTTCCACCGCAGCTCCTTGGCTAGAAGTTCTCACTGCCCACGCTGCATGAAGGGCTGAGTTGGATTTCTTTCCCAAATGACAAAAGCTCACTTCCATGGTCCCAGTGACTATTGCAGTGGTCCTGAATGAAGTCTTACCCGACTTTATTTGTCATTATTAAAGTTTTTCTTGGACATTACAAAACCTCTCTAGGTGAATAACAATGGTGCTGCTGTAGGCAGCTGAATTAGAAATATTATAGGCAGTCAGACAGGGCCAGGCCTTCAAGGAGACAAGATGGAAGACAAGGTGACTTTGCAACTTGGAAGAGACAGACACTCCCTATAGGCCACACCTCAAGACTAGGACAAAAGTGGACACTATGGACTACCCTAGGGATGGGCTTCAGGGATTGATATTCTAAATAGGTATAATCACCTTGAAAGAGCCCAAAGGAGTCACTAGGCCAACCTCCAATAGGAAAAGACCCTGTCCTGTATTCATGCCCGCTTGCTATGTGACTGGCTTTCCCATTTGGTCCCAGATTTAATCAATTTTACCTGAGCCATGGTGTTTGTAATCTCATTGGTTCACCATAGCTTTGTCCCACCTCATGCCTACCTAAGCGAGTTCCCATTTTCTCCACCACCTTAGTCCCACCTCACCGCATGGTTTTCCTCTATAAAAGTCCCTGGAAGGGACAGCTTCCCAAGGACAACCCACTCGGGCTCCCCTCCTGTCCCTTTCTCGGACAGGAACTTTCTTTCCCCCAATAAATATATTCTGCTCATAACCTCCATTTGTTCCTAAAATTCATTCTTCAGTTTTAGAGAACATGAACTCATCCTAGGTACTTCTTAGGTTAGGAGATCCATTTTTCTCCCTCTGTCATTTGGAGGTTCCCTGTATCAATGCGATTATTATTTTTAAATAAAATGTATTGGTATATTTTAGATATACATAATGGTCACATTCATCACAGGGAATTTTTACCTGTATGGGATATATCTTGATTCCTCTTGTTAGGTTTTGTGACAGTGATGGAGAACCTGAAGTAAAAGAAAGGGAGGGAAAGCCTCTACTGAGGAGGACACAGAGAGGACTGAGGGGATAGAGATGGGGATCCTCTGACTTGAGACAGGAAGGCTGAGACGTCAAGAACTTCTGCTAGGGGCAGCTTGAAGGGCAGGCTCAGTGACACACAGGAGCTGACTGGGGGCTCTCTTGTGTGTGCAGGAAAGGTAAAAAGAAGCTGTATCCAGGGCTGGAGTGGGGAAGAAGGAGGAAGTGGTTATTGGGAAGATGAGATGTTGAATCAGGGTCGTGACAATTTAGCAGTTTGTACTCGGGCTACAAACTATCATTCCTGGGCCAGAACTTATCATTTCTATTTTTCCCGTTTCTCTACCCTCCCTTCAACTACTCTTTCCCTCCCTAACAAAGCTCATTAAATGCTTTTTTCCTATTTTTTCCTTATTTTCTCCTTTTTTAAAAATGGTGTGACTTTTGCCCAGAGCCTACCACATATCACCACACACACACACAAAACAAAATCATTAGGTGAAATCATGTCAGTCCTTGATCAGTCTTGGTAATTAAAGATGTGACGTTTTCCACAACCCAAAAATGGCCAAAGGTTTCCAGGGAGGGTCACATTAAACTCATTCTTAAGGATGATTTATTAATCCAGAAAAAAATATACATATTAGTTTGCACTGCAACTCTAGCTGCCAAGCTCATGGCTGCTGGGAGCACCCTGACTAGTGTTTTGGGCAGCTGAATTAGATAGAAATATTATAGGCAGTTAGATAGGCCCAGGCCCTCAAGGAGACAAGATGGAAGACAAGGTGACTTTGCAACTTGGAAGAGACAGACACTCCCATACAGGCCACAACTCAAGAGCAGGACAAAAGAGGACACTATGTACTACACTAGGGATGGGCATCAGGGATTGATATTCTAAATTGGAATCAATCACCTTGAAAAAGCCCTAACGAGTCACTAACCCAACCCCTAACAGGAAGGGACCCTGTCCCATACTCATGCTCACTTGCTATGTGACTCGCTTCCCCATTTGGTACTGGATTTAATCAATTTTACCTGAGCAATGGTGCTTGTAATCTCATTGGTTGACATTGTTTTGTCCCACCTCATGCCCACCTAAACAAGTTCCCATGTCTTCTCCACACCTTAGACCCACCTTACCTTATGGTTTTCCTCTGTAAAAGTCCCTGGAACAGACAGCTTCCTGGGGACCACCTGCTTGGGACCCCCCTCCTGTCCCTCTGGGACAGGAGCTTTCTCTCCCCCAGTAAATATATTCTGCTCATAACCTCCGTTTGCTCCTAAAATTCATTCTTCAGTTTCAGAGAACATGAACTCATGCCAGGTACTTTTTAGGTTGGGAGATCAGTTTTTCTCCCTGTGTCATTTGGAGCTTCCCCTGTATCACTAGCACTTCACCTCCCTCTAGCAATATTCCCAACCTGCCCCTGGAATACAAAGAGCATATCTTTGGTAGGATTTGAAGAATTAGTGATGCTCACCTCTAACAGCTTGAGTTGCATAATCTAACATGTTTATGAGAGAATTTCCCTTGATTCATTCTTCTATCCTTCACCAGGGTCTTGCCCCTACTTTCTCCTGTTCACTTTCAATATTAGCCTCTTATTCAGGCTTTCATTACAGCTAAATTATTTAGAAATATTGTAGGCAGACAGGAAAACGTCTGTGGCTGGAGGTGTTTTCCCTGAAGGCCTGGCTTCAAGCAAAGAGGAAAGACTACACTGGGATACTTACTTCCTCAGGGATGACCAGCAGTGATAGATGTTCTAAGTAGGCATCAATCACCTTGGGTGGAGGAACAAACCTCCATAACAAACCCCTTTCAGGAAAGTCCTTGATCCACCCATGTACTCTCCACACAGGACCTGCTTCCCAAATTAACACCACTTAATCAATATTACCTAAGGAACTACACTTGTAGTCCTATTAGTTCACCATAGCGTTGTTCCACCTCACAAACCTTGTGGCTTCCCACTGGATCAATATTATCTAGTGACTGTATTTACAAACTTATTAGGTGACTAGTATTGTTCCACCTTGACACCTCCTCCCCCCCACACTTCACATCTTTGCTCAATAAAACGCCCTTGAGAAGCATTGTTGGTGGGTAACCTACTTTCTAGACCCCTTTCGGTTCCCCTTAGACAGAAGCAACCTTTCTCTGAATAAATTCTTCCTGCTCTTAACCTCCTTTATTCATAGAATTCAGTCCTCGATTTTAGAGATCACAAACTCAGTGTTCAGCAGCTGAGGGTTTCTTTCCCGTGTCACAACATTCACAGACCTAGACTATACCAACTTAATATCCTTACT
>NW_004524588.1:17102977-17123758 GCF_000260255.1 Octodon degus
AAAAAAAAGGAGGTCTGTACCTATGTTGTTTATTTATTATTTCTTGCCTATATCTTGTAATATAAGAAACTACTTTGGCAGTAATAATATACAATGTACTAACCATTGTTACTCTCCTAAAATCTTGTTTTGAGATTTTGTACCATTGTTTTTATTTTTTTTCTTTAAAATAAAATAACTGATGTCAAAAAAAAAAAAACTTTATCACCAAATTATGGACAAAAAGATTCTGACACATAAAATAGAATTTATAAAATAAAAAAATCGAATTGCTAAATGAACTCCATAAGACACCATAAAGTAAAAATCAAGAATTAAAGCCATAATACAGGAAATTAGATTCAGTAAAAAGAAAACAAGCATAGGAAAAGTATAAATACCCTTTCTGAACTTATCATCTGAAATAGTGCTTTCTTGCTTGAGACTTTTAATTAATACTTTCATATAATAAATTGTTTTCACTAAAAACACAGGTTATAACACATAATCTGTAGACTAATAACCATGGAAGTTGAGAAAGTTGTCAAAAACCCACCCATCCAAAGAAATACTAAGCCCAGATTATTTCACAGTTGAATTATTCTAAGCCTTCCAAAAAGAGATAATTCCAAAGCTTTTAAATTCAACAGTATGGGGAGAAAAATAGAAATATTTCTAATCCTCTTTACAAAAACTTCATAACTCTGATTTTAAATCCTCACAGTGCATACACACACACAGGCATACCACAGTTATAACAGTATTATTTTAAGCATGATATATTCAGGTTTGCTGGAAAATCATAAGAATTAACAGTAACTGCCAAGATTATTACAAATATAATCCAGATATATTTTTTAAAATTATCTGCAACCATCAAATTGGATTATTCAAGAAATGAAGAGTACAAAGATGGATTTTTATTTTTTAAAAATTGATCAGTAGACAATGAAAGATCAACAGCAAAACACAATATAACAGACTTGGGTTTTAAAAAAAGACTTGAAAATAACCCCTGGTGCTCCCTGATAAACTCTGGAGAAAAACAGAGCAGGAACTTCGATGTGGCAGCCATCTGCCACCTGACAGTGTTCCCCTCCCCTTTCTGCAGTCTCCTTCAGTCAAGCTGAGGATGGTGGAAGAAAAAGATAGCCCTTGACAGGGTTGAGTCACCAAATTAACTGTCTCTCAGATGTTCCACGAGACGATAGCTTTTCTTAGTTTAAAGCATCTGTTGGTTGCTCTATTGTTATTTATGGCCCCTGTAATAACTGATACATTCTTAGCAGAGTGAAGTAAACTTTTCAAATCAAAAGATGAAAGTATACACATTAAATTTGGAAAAAAGCAGAAAGATATCTGCTACTCAACAGTATGTATTTAAATCACTTTGTTTCCATCCCTGCTGTGCAGGCCTGGTGCCCAGGGCACACTGAGACTGGGCGCGGTGGCACGTGCCTATAATCCCAGCACTTGGGAGGCTGAAAACAGGAGGATCACTATCTGATCTATGTAGTGAGACCCTGCAGACCCTGTCCTAAATACATAAGAAAAGAAAAGAAAGTCACTTTGTAAGAATTAGCCAATACAAATAAAAAAATTATTACTAGCTACAGATAAATAGCCCACTTAATATTCAAATTCTGAACTTTTAAAACTATTAGAAAAATAATAGAGTATACTGAACAAATAATAAATAATTTGGACAGTAATATAAGCCCAAATCCTGTGCTCAACAGTAACAAAAATAGCAACTAGCAAAATTCCTAGAACTTAATAATGTCCTGTCTGTGGGAAGTTATGCAGCAACAACACAGAAAGAAGAGGCTAAGGGCCAGCGAGATAGCTCAGCAGACTAAAGTGCCTGCGTAGGTAGGCAAGCTTCGACAAGCACAGGGACTGCGGTTGGATCCCCCACACCCCAGGCAGCGCCATCCCTGCCCCAGGGTGTGCTGAACTGGCCACAGAGTCCAGGTGTGGTGGCGCAAGCCTGTGATCCCAGCACTGAGGGGGCTGCAAGCAAGAGG
This sequence comes from Octodon degus, assembly GCF_000260255.1. Classification (NCBI taxonomy): domain Eukaryota; kingdom Metazoa; phylum Chordata; class Mammalia; order Rodentia; family Octodontidae; genus Octodon; species Octodon degus. The sequence goes on from NW_004524588.1 coordinate 17,104,984, forward strand.
GTCGCCACGAGTTCAGCGGTGTAGGGAGACCCTGCGGCAAGCAAATACAATACCAAAAAAAAAAAAAAAAAAAAAAAACATCCCTGAAATAGCTTTTTTAGTGGCAGATTAATCTAAAGTTTAGGTGAAAAATAAACATACAAAATATATGAAAAAAAAATTATTAAAAAGTTTTGAAGTCCTGTCCTATGCCATATTAAAATAGGTGATAGAACTATAGATGTAAAAATGTGGTAAAGGAACAGAAATTGATGCTCACAATTAGACTAAAATGTTTATGAGAAATAAATACACAATAAAATTAGTATTTGGAGCGAGGGTAGATAAGTCACTGAGTGATTGGTGGCCAAGTAATGTGCCATTTGGGGGAGAAAAACTCGAGTTCTGTGTTATCATAGGAACCTATGCCCTGTGAATTACAGATTTACGAGCACATGCGGACAATAATACTTCCAGATTAAGATGACAGTGCTAATGTCTAATGCCTAAGCCCTCTTAAAACAAGAAAGGAAAGCATTCTTTTTCTTCTTACCGGGAATCAAACTCAGGACCTTGTGCTTGCCAGGCAGGCGCGTAAGCTGCTCGGCTATCTCCTCAGCCAGGAAAGCGTTCTTATGTCCCCGCTGGGACTGTTACTCCATCAGCCACCGTGGCCAAAAGGGACGAACACTGCCTGCCTCTCGGCGGGCGAGAAGAGCCGCAAGCTTGGGGCAGAGCCCGTGCCAAGTCCTGCAGGACGCTGGCGTGCAAAGTCAGGCGAAGAGGAGCTACCGCGTGGCAGCAGCGCACGCGAAGCGAGAGCCCGGCCATCTCCCGCTCTCGGAAACGCTGAGCTCTCAGGGAGTGCAAACTCCCCAGCTGGAGACCGACCCAAGCCTGAGCCTCCAGCTGAGGCCGTTTCCAGATTGTGGGTTTACGTAAAGAAGCTTTGCGGGGAAACTTGCAAGGAAGAATCACAGACAGCTGAGGCATAGCGCAGGAAAAAGAAATAATGACCTCAGAACACAGGCATAAGGCAATCTCCAACCAGTATAATCAAGAATTCCAAAAGGCGTTTGAAAATAGGTATTGTCTACATTAAAGTAGTGAACAGGAAACAAAAATAGAAAGACAAAAGGCTAACGAAAAACAGTATGTGATAACTGAATAAAATGAGAGGTTGATTCTTTTAAAGAAAGCAATTTAAAAAATGCCAAATGATAAAAAAAGTCTTTAATAGAAGATTGGGAACCAGTAAAAGGGTACATATTTAAAGTGTGGCTAATGATCAATTCATGAATTGATGGTCAAATTGAGGCAAACTGTTATAAAGGAGTATAAATACATAGCGTTTTAAAGTAGAATGCAGGAAACAAAAAAATGTAAGTGAACAAGCCAGATGTTCTACGTATAACTGATAAGATTTTCAGAAGGTGAGGTTGGTGATAGACGGGCAACACCTACAAAGAAGGGTTGATAATCTATCACAATTGAAGAGATATTAAGTCCTGCATATTCCAGAAATGACTGGGACTTCCAAGAAGAATTATTTCTTAATCTTATACATAAATTACTTATGGCAAACCTTAAAAATAAAGGTAGAGAATACTGGAAGCAAGAGCTTACGATAGTGTGAAAGTTTAAGAAATTAAAGACAGATTTTTCACAAAAATCAAACTTATTTGCATTGGTTTTTCCACTGGAAATATTAGTGGTCAAAAGGAAATGTATAAACGTAACTTCAGAAGGTAAGGAACAAACTCAGGACTTTGAATTCTATTTCATGTTTAATCAAGAAAAAACAAAAATATTTGGAGACTCTGGGCAATCACAAAGTTGACTTTCTGATAAAGTAAAGTATAAACTGATATTCTCAACAACAACAACAACAACAACAACAACAACAAAAACAAACTTACAAAGAAAGGGTCAAATGCAAAAGGAAAAGGAAACAGGCTGGTCACCCGATGCAAGGTTTTAGCTAAACAGAAGGTGAGTGTTCTGGAATTTTGTTCTTTTGTTTTTATGGTAGAGCAGGATGAACAGAGTTAACCGCCATGCGTTGCTTAAACAGAAGAGAGGGCTGTGAGTGCTCTCCCCATGAAAGGTGGCGGATGTGCTTACTAACCCAGCGCTATCATCGTGCACAATGTAGTGAACCAGAAGCATCATCTTGCACCTCATAAATGCATTCAAATATGTGTTCACCAAAAAAGTAAGACTGATTTTAAAATGTACAATGAAATCCGCATCTCCATGTGTAAATAGATACAAATAACAATAAGTAATTGCATTTTTCACAGGCATAAAGGCAAGTTGACATGTAATTTTCAAAATTTAATAACATAAGAATTTTGGAGAGCTAACTTAAAATAAGAACAAACTGAACATTTCATCTTTGTTCAGAAGAAAAATAAGAAAATTTGGACATGATTAGGAAACATTAAAAAAAAATAGTTACTAACAAAAAGTAGAACATCAAACTTCCAAACTTTTAGAAAAGGAAAAATGAATTAGAATGGAAAATAAATTTTAAAACTTCATCTACCTAGCCAGGCATGGTGGCACATGTCTGTATTTCCAGACCTCTGGAGGCCAAGGCAGGAGGGTTGTTGTGAGTTTGAGACCAGCCTGGGCTACAAAGTGAGCTCAAGTCCAGCCTGAGCTGCATGGGGAGACCCTATGTCCAAAAAAAAAAAAAATCTTCTGAATAACTACTTCGAAGATAACAATATGCAATGTATTAGTTATTGTAACTGTCCGACTAACCTGTTTTAAAACTGTTTCATTTCTATTTTTCTCATTAAGATGAATTTAAAAATTTTAAAAATATAGAATTAATACTGGCAAATTATTATGATTTCCAGCACATCTGTGAAAGCGTCACCTAGCATGTTCAGCTTCTTTACTCCTCAGGGGTTTTCTTTGTCTGCCTGTCATGCTATCATAAATAATGTTGAATTTTCCTTAACTCCTCCTCTGGCTGGTCCTTTGGATCATATGAATTGGCTCAGAAACGCTGCCGATTATTCTGATGGACACGCTACCGTTGCGTGCCGTCTTCTTTTCATTATTCCTTGTGTTACATAAATGTAGTATTTTTAGCTTGTTTATAAAAAACCAGGAAACATAAGTCACTAGGCACTGTACCATCATTTTTGTTTGCAATAATTGTGAATAAAAGAAGCTATCATTTTCAACTTAAAAAATCACTTATCTAACAGAAATCAGAAAAACAAAAGTGGAAGAAACCTCATAGTGGAACACAAGAGAAGTGTTTTCTTATACACTCTATATACATATCCATCCTTTAAAAGAAGTTATTCTCTATTATACTTTTTTTAAATAAGAGGGGTATTCAAGACAAAATGACACTGAGTCAGTTGAAATTAAATAGATGGAAATGTTGAGCCTGGAAAGCACCAACTAAAATAACAGCTTAAGTCCTAATTGGTTGCTTTCAACAAATCTCTTTGAAGTGGAAACGATCAACAAAATCCAAAACTAGCTTTTCATAAATCCAATAACACAAATCACTGGTAAAATGTATCATGGGGAGAAATGCACATAGAAGCAATATTAAAAATAGAGAAATGGAGAAATGCAGGCAAAATAAATAACTTTCAGGATCCTAGAAAAGTGCTATAGAAGTTGAATTCATACATTTGAAGAACATAGTAAAGATAGTTTTGGAACAAGTAACTAAAATCAGTTTACAAAAATTAAAAATCTCAAGAGACTTATATCCATTTAGAATCGGAAATGGTGTCAAAAGGCCCTCCCCCTAACAGGAAGGTACCAGGCACAGGCCACTTGTAGGTACTTCCATAAATCCATAACAAACAAATAACCCGTTGTACACAAGCTGTTATAAAGTTAGGAAAACTGCCTATTTTCTTTTGTAGGTCTGGAAAACACTAATCCCCAAAGTAGGCAGAGAGTACAAAGAAAAAGATATATTAGGCGACCATTATCACTTGTAAACACAGAATCAAAAATTATAACTAAATTACACAACCTGAAAATAGAATATGGACTTTTAGGGAAAGGGAAGGGGACACCAGAGGGAGCAGGAACAGGGGGAGGACAGGAGTGGGGTGACAGATGTGATCAGAACATGATAGATGCATGTCCGAGAATGTTCCAGTGAAACTCATGAATTGGTACAACGGAGATGATTGAATAATCACAACTAAAATCAAGAACATAATACCTGAGTGAACTTCCCTAATATATATTTTCAATAATTGAAATTCAGCATACAACAAAAGCTAGTGTCATAAGCAAGCATGCCTGTCTCAATAGTGTAAGCCTATTCTACATTTTAAACATCTATCAGTTTAACACATTGATCATACTTAATGTGTTAAATAAGAAAATTATCTACTTTTATGAAATTATTTTTCCTTCATATTCTGTAAGGACTTAGAGTTCAACATATCAATATTTGATGGAAAATACCTGTTCCATGATATGCCAAAATGTTTGATATTTAGACAGATAGGGTAAAATGAACTGCATATATTGCAGGTTAATAATTAGCTTCTCTTGTGGAGGGTTAACAACCTAAGTTAGCAGTTCAAAATTGGAGAAAAGGAAGGGCTGCAAGGTCAGCCAACATTTTGGCCCTAGCCTTTCAAGGTCAGTGAAGACTCAGGACATAGGAGAACCTGTACTGTAACAACATGTAACTCAGTTGTGCTCCAAATTTTCTGATCAAAAAGATTATGGAGCTACAGAGGAATGTGTTTGATGATGTATAGTGTGTCTGGGGAGAGTCACATGGGGAGAAAAAAACATTTTCTCAGGCTTTCACAGAGAGCAAATTGGTCGAGCAATGGCTGTGACTCACCCTCATGTCTGACACTGACAAAGGGATGTACAAAGGGTGGTACAGGGCTACAGGATAAATCCTGAGAGTACTTGGCTGACCTTATCAAATACAAAAGTTACATTTCTTGTTATATAGGTCTTGCTATATTTTGGTCTTAACCATCCAGCAGAAAAGTATAAAAACAAGGTATATAAAGTAAAGCCATACAATGTGATGAGCTGTAAAAGGCTCAAGTCAATAACTTCTGAGGATAACCCACTAATACTATAGACTGCTAGACAGTGTTAGATTGTTTAGTTGAATTCAAACACCTATAGTATTTAGATGCCAATAGAATATTCACCTCTGACAGACAATAAAAAGAAGGATACAAAGGAAAGATCATTTTGTATTTATATACACAAAATAGTTAGGATAAATTTACAGCTACTTTCACTTAATTTAGTGAGAAGAAAGAGGTGTACTAAGTGTTTGGACAGAATATCCTGTCTGCTTCTTGTACTATGGATAACCACTAAGAAGATAACAATGTACAATGTATTGATTATCAAAAATGTCCTATTAATCAGCTATGAAACTGTCCCATTCATATTTATTTCTCAATAAAGAAAATTATCAGTAATTATGTTCAAAACTTTGGCCAAAAATTCAGTTTGCCTCAACCATTAAATAGCAGCCTTTCATTACTACAGGCCAGCAAGATAGCTCAGCAGTCTAAAATGACTGCTTGGGCAAGCTTAGGCAAGTGCAGACACTGCAGTTTGATCCCCAGCATCACATGCTGCACCAGCCCTGCCTCCAGGGCAGGGTGAGCCAACCACAAAAAAAATAAATAAATAAATAAATAAATAAGTAAATAAAAAGATACCCTCACCATTCACCATTGGCTTGGAAAGCCTAGCTAACATTTCAAGACAAAGAAGAAGGTATAAGGATTTTTTTTTTTTTTTTTTTTTTTTTGAACTGGGGATTGAACTCAGACCCTTGTGCTTGCCAGGCAAGCACTTATTCTACTGAGCCATCTCCCTGGCCTGAAAGTATGAAGATTAAAAAAGCAAAATAATTGTACTATTAATTTCTATTGGTTTACTGCAAGGGACAATTAACATTTAATATCTTAATCAATTTTGCATGCCTGTATCTAGGAATCTGAACAACTCCTTTGAAGACAACAATATGCAATAAAACCAGCACTGTTAATTTCCTATTACCTTGTTTTGAAATTCTATATCATTTTTATTGTTTTTTATTCTCTTTAAAATAAAAACAAAACAATAAACATAGAGATTTTTGTCTACCCAGTACTCAGCTTTCCTATGGAAGCAGGCCCCACCTGAGAGAATCCAGAGTGGAAGATTGCTCTAGGATCCTGGAACTTCAGCTACAGCTACTCCAAAATTAAGTGAGAACATCTGTCAGAACAGTTGAAATATTCTAGAGCTGGCTGCTTCCTTCTCCACCAGAGCTAAAAGAAAATTAATGTGGCTATTAATAACCGCATGCCTCTGCATATAAATGCATTTACCCTAGTAGGGAATGAAGACAAACACAAATCTGAAAAAAGGAAAGGACAAGAGGGGCTTGATAAATGTATCATTTCTAGTTCTAGCCCTTCTGACCTAGGATTCAAATGGCACCTAAAAAAAGATTTATACGTCTCATTCTACAGATCTTTCATTCTAATTCCCCAACTCTGTTTATTCCTGGAAACTGGGGAGTGGGCAGAACCAATGTGAGTCTCAACCTAGGTACATTTTCATAGAGTTTCCCTAGTGTCCAGAGCTTCCATTTTGTAAACTTACTCTGTAGTTTCTTTCCCTTTGTGTCCATAAAGGCCTGACTAATGCTCTTTATGTTTCTTTACATTAAGATGAAAAAACATGTAAACATATTTCTGAGAGTTTCTATGAGAGCCACATGCCACTGGAACTAGGAAAGGAAAAAGGACGGGAAATTAATATGTAGTGATCATCTACTATACTGGATTGAATGTGCTATGTTAAGGAATTGGGGTACATAAAATCTTACTCATCACAACCATTCTTCAAGAGAAGTAATGCTACCCACGAGTAAACTGAGACTGAAAAATCTACCTCAACCCCTGGCAAGTCTGGTCCCAAAGCCAGGACTCTTCCTACTCTGTCATCTATCTTGGCATCGACATGTTATCAAGAATATAACAATGATGCATTAGCTATAGTTAACCTCAGCTGGCATTGCCGTTATAGGAACATGTGTGTTATTCCTTGAGATTTGAGTTTTCCTCTTTGACTTGAAAAGTTACCCTCTCAGTAAGTACAAAAGAAGGCAAGACAGAGCCCACCTGGCACTTACCTGCATTCTGATCAGACGAACAGTGTTGAGACACTTGCTATCTGCTTGAGAAAGTCATTCTATTTATACCGATGATCAAGATAAATTCTAATTTTTCCTGCACCTTTCTGACATTTTCTGTTTTTTCTCAAATACCTGAAATTTAAATATTTCCCAAAGTACTATCATTTTCTATATATTCTATTCATATATACATTCTTTTATATAATTATTTCACATATTCATACATTCACATGTCTTTTTTTGGCAATCACAGAAATATGTTTGTTATTTACTTATCAACATCTGACAAATTAAATGACTTAAGTCATAATTTTATTTTAATACTCAATAGATGTCAATTAAAGCTTGCAGAGTTATTATTTGCAGAACAGAGAAAAATGCATATTTTGAGATAAACTCTATTATGGATGCATTATTTGAAATAGAACTCCAAATAGTTATGCTTATTTTTGAAACAAATATGCACTTAAAAGCTTAAAGCATACAAGATAGTAAGAATGCGTTCTGTAGAAGATAACATTTTAAAAAACACATAGAATGGAAAGATATATAGATTGTAATAGGGGTAAGTGACACTGTTTGCAAATTAAATTTATATCAAACATGTGCTTTCCATGAAAATGCAGATGCCATGCAGGCCGTTTCCCCAGGCAAAAGCATCTTTATTTGACCCATTTTTTTCTTGGTACCAGGAAGCAAACTCGTGACTCCACACTGCCAGGTGGCACTGCACCACCAAGCTATAAGCCCTGCAAGGCAAATTTTTAAGCGATAACAAACAAATCATCTCATGCTTTGTGATGTAATTTTAGTTATCATTTTTATACAATATAGTAGCCCAAGAGAAAACAGAAACAATACAAAATGCTTAATGGAAACTCCAACTAAGGACCAGGGAGAGAGCTCAGTGGCATAAGTACCTGCCTAGCAAGTGCAAGGTCCTGAGTTCAATCTCCAGTAGAAAACAAATCTAGGCTAAAATCTAAACAGAATCTCTTCTGCTTTCATAAACATTTGACATTCACATGTCTTAAGCATCAAATCTTAACAGACTTCTATCAAATTTTCAGCACTTGCCAAAAAGTTCAATGGAAGCTTCAGCTCCACATAGACAATTGCCTTGAGACCTGCAAAACTGAGCATTCCAAAACTCTGAATACAATGTGGGAAAATGCAGACACAATTTTGTCACCCAACAAGATGATACTTTTGTGTCTTCATGGTCAATCTGGTTCAGAACCTCTGTGGCTGCCCATGTGACCTAGGTCATTCTCCCTCATGCAACAATGAAGTGGCAAAATTTAGTGACAGAATTTCCTTGCTCATCTCGCTCTCAGCCATTATTCCCTCTCCATACTAACTCAGCTCTCTGTCAATCTAATTTTGATATTTTGGGATTGAGGAGAAAGATGGGGATATATTATGTCCAGATAAAAATTCCCTATGCTGAATGTGATCATTATGTATGTCAAAAAGGTACTTACAAAATTAATTTTAAAAATTCCTTAACCTTTTACATAATTTCAGAATCCAATATCAGCGCAATTTATCCTCAACTCCCTTTTTTTATTAATTTTATTGAGAAACAAATAGCAATGAGACAGTTTCAAAACCGATTAGTAGGACAGTTACAATTATTAATACATTGCATATTGTTGTCTTCGTAGTAGTTATTCATAGTACAAGATGCAGACATGATATCCTGTCCAAACACTGTTAGTACAAATCTTTCTTCTCATTGAATTTAGAGAAAGTAGCTGTATATCTATCCCAACTGTTTTGTATATACAGATACAAAATGGTCCTTCATTTGTATCCCCTTTTTTGTTCAGCTTTGTTGAAGATGGGTATTCTATTGCCATTTAAATATTGTAGGTGCGTGAATTTAGCAAAATATTCCAATTGTAGTCCAGTAGTCTATAATAGTAGTGGTTTATCCATAGGACTGACAATGTCAGAAGTTGTTGACTTGAGCCTTTTACAGCTCAGTATATTAATATGGCTTTACTTTTTTATACCTAGTTTTTATACTTTTCTGCTAGATGGTTAAGACCAAGGTAAAGCAAGAAATGTAACTTCTGTATCTGCCAAGGTCAGTCAGATTCCCTCAGGATTTACCCTGAAATCCTGTACCATTTGTCAGTGTCAGCCATGTGGATGAGTCACAGCCACTGCTTGACTAGTTTGCTCTCTGTGAAAGCCTGAGAGAATGTCCCAACCCCTTTAATCCACTCAACCATCAAATATTTCTTGAAACTGGGTGTGGTGACACATGCCTTTACTCCCAACCCTCTGGGAGCCTGAGACAGGAGTCAGGAGGAGGTTCACAAGTTCAAACTCAGCCTGGGATACTTAGTGACTTAGTGAGATCCTGTCTATGAAAATAAAAAAGATTAAAATGGTGTTACAGATATAGCTCAGTGTGAAGACTCTGGGCTCAACATAGCAGTGACTATACTGTGTGTGACGTGTGGAAATAATTCAGGAGTTCAGAGGAGACTTTCCTGGAGGAAGTCACTTGTGCTCTGATTCCTAAAATTAAACTCTCAGCATTTTGATAGCTCTTATTAATATTTGTTATAGTATTATACTTGCCAGTTGGAGTATAAGATACAACCCACAGAATTCATTTATTCATTTCTTGTTTTCATTCATTTGTTGTTTTTAGATATTCTCAGGGAAAGCAACAATGTGAGAATGATTTCTCATGATTCCTTCAGTTCAGTCTATGCCCATGAATGGATGGTTTTCTCTGTACAGTACAATATTCTTATACTACCTCCACTGCTTTCCTAAGAATCAAATAACTATTAGGCATTGATATTTTTAGGTAGTTCTCTAGTGGTGACTCCAGGTGAGAGAAGGGAAGGAATATGAAGTATCACATCACAAATGCAGCTACTTACATCCCTACTGCCTCAGAAAGCTGAGAATTTCTGCCTGTTGGGAATGAATGACTCACGCAAGCCTACCTGATACCTGGAGTTACAAGGCTCTTGTTAGTTCTGTCTCACTGTCTCCATTAAGCCTTCCTGGGGAAATAGGCAGGCTTCCACCACCTCTTTGTCATGTGAGACAAAATTTTTCAATATTAGTTGTAGCATATCAGTGCCTCCTTCTCTGCCCTGTTCATGCTGCACCAAGAAAAAGCTGTATGTATTCTATGATGTCTCCTCAGTAGAAATGGGAGAGAAGGAAGGTAAGGGGGTTATTTTGACCCTGTAGATGGAGAAAAGGTATGAATTGGTAGAGGACTTCCATTCTGTAATATTATAATATCTTCCACAGAGTTTCTTTTATAAACTTCCCTATCAGTTTGCCCTTTATTTTACGTTTCATTAGCTAATATTTGTGATACATAATATCTACGTTTGTTCTGAGGGACTGGTATGTATTTAAGACTTATGCTGATCATTTTTGGTCCCCTTTTCCCTTTGCCTGCCCTACCTTTCTCCTTCTTCTTCTGCTTCTGCTTCTGCTTCTTCTGCTTCTTCTTCTTCTTCTTCTTCTTCTTCTTCTTCTTCTTCTTCTTCTTCTTCTTCTTCTTGTATGTTTCCCCATCTCCAGAAAATCTGCCTCCCCATTTCCTTCCATATGCTTTTCATACTCTTTAATTTGTTGTGTTATATTTTACTTAATTTCTTGTATTTGACTTATTTCACTTGATGTTATTGTCTCAAGATCTATTACTCTTCAGATAGCATAAATTCATTCTTCCTTATAGTTCAACACAATTCCCTATATTTTCTTTATCTGTTTGTCCATTGGTGGGATTCTAGCTGATTGCAGAGCTTACTAATGACTAGAACATACAAAGAATTCAAAAAACTTAAACTACAAAAAATTAACAACCCAATCAAAAATGAGCAAATAAACAGAATAGACAGTTCTCCAGAGAAGAAGTAAAAATGGCCAAGAAGTATGTTAATATGTTCATCATCTTTGGCCTTTGGGGATATTTACAACAAAACAGCTATGAGGGTCCTCAGAGTGACTGACATCAACAACACCATGTGTATCATCCGAAACAAAACTAACAATAAATATTGACAATGATGTGGAGAAAAAAAGAATGCTTTTACATTGTTGGTGGGGATCTAAGCTAGGATGATCACCATGAAAATTATTATAGAGATTCCTCAAAAAAAAAACTAGTGATAATAATCCTATTCAACCCAGCTCTGCATCTTCTATGCATATTCCTGAAAGAGTTGAAATCTTCATACTTTAGTGATATCCGTATTTATAACAATCCAATTTTAAGAGTTTCTCAAAGCAACTAAAAGACATATGTCCTTAATTATCTCCTACATGCCATTTGCAGTCTATATACCACTGTGTGGAGTAATACTCTTCCTTTTAAAATAAGTTTATAGGGGCTGGGGAGATAGCTCAGTTGAATAAGTGCTTGCCTGGCAAGTGCAAGGGCATGAGTTCAATTCTCAGCTCCACAAAAAAAAAATTTAAAATAACTTTATATTTCTCATAAAATAATACTGTGACTAAGCCTGGGAGACAGCTCAGTGGTATAAGCACCTGCCTGACAAGTGCAAGGTCCTGAGTTCGATCCCCAGTACCAAAAAATACCTCATTCTATAATGCAGTGACTTCACTGTGCTATTTTCTCCCCTGTATCCAAAGCTATATCATAAGGTTTGATTTAACTAAACTTGACATTAAAATTCACCTGCCCAAGTTTCTTTCTCAAGTTTTCCTGGTATGTAGTATGTAGGCTGAGGAGTCTGTAGCACCCAGCACTGTAAAATTGTAGGCATCTGAAACCATGTCTTATTTACTTTCATTTGGCCAGGATTTAATTGAAAACATAGAACATAGAGATTTCTCTGTCAATCCTTGATGAAGAAATGCAAGCAGACATCTCATCTCCACTCAAACCCTCTCTTGTGGAGACTGCTGTAATAATATTCTGCCTCACTGCTATGGCTTAGGGGTAGAGCGAGCCCTCATCTCATATGTTCATTGGTGAGGTTTTTACAAGGTGATTGTGTCTTGGGAGGGGATTGGTTTACTCATGAGTGGATGAATCCGCTGAGCAGTCCACAGCTGCTTGTCCTGTTAGGAGGAAATCCCTGCTGGGCAGAGGCATCTCTGGGGCTGTGACCTGAGGGGCAGGGCTCCCTCTCCACCACCTCCCGAGGTCTGCATCTCCCAGCCACCAGGGCATGACGTGAGCAGCTTTTCTCCACCAGACCCTACCACCAAGCCCTTCCAGTCCTGCAGCCATCTGACTATCGAATGAGCACTGGGAGTTAGAGTAAGCCCTTTCCTCCTTGAAGTGGTGCATGGCGGACAGTTTGGTCCAGGAAGGGGGAAAGTGGCTATTATACTCATTGTATAATAGTTATACAATTATACAATGAAAGAATTTATGCAACAGAATCTAGATTTGTGTCTCCACTTTGTTTACTTGTGTGAAAATCATCAAAAGATTCAGAGATATGGAGATATGAAGAAAAAAATGGACCTTGCTATAAATCACAGGAAACTTAATTTAAACACCTATTTGTAAGCTTTTTGACCGATAAATGTTACTGGTGTCTGCATCACTTCTATCTCAAAGCAATATCCTGTACTGTAAAATAAGTAAATAAATTAAATAAATAAATAAATCGTCTAGAGGAGTGGCCTAAATTTTAAGACTAGGATGGAAAATCCCTCAAGTTTTCAAATGCAGCTCAGCTAGAACAAAATACAATTTCTGAACACAGCTACAGAATATTCCACTAATTTTCTCTCACTAATATCCCACTGCACCACTGTCTGGGTTACTTTTCTCTCATGGCTGAGATGAAATGCCTAACACCCAAGGTTAAAGGAGGACATGTTTATTTAGCTCCCAGTAGGTGGAGGTCTCAGTCTGCAACCAGCTGGCTTCAGGGCAGGGTGACACGTGGAGGAGGGCAGCCGGCCACTTGGCAGAACACAGCACAAGCAGGAAGACAGCCCAGACATAACCCATAGCAGGCATTTTAAAGATGGCGCATGAAGCCGTTAGTAGAGGAGACTGATGGTGTAGAGTGTCAGGCACTGAGACTCCTGAGAAGTAGAAAGAGAAGAGGAGACAGGCAGGAGCATGCTTGTCCTCTGCTGTGAGACCGCAGGCTGTGTGCAGCGGGAGAGGGGAGCGGGAGCGCAGCGCCAGCGGTGAGGAGCTCAACCGCACAGGGGGCCGCTCCGGGCACAGCAGGGCACACAGGTTTCCTACGTGTGCCTTAGCCCCACATTGCAGATTAAGGATCTTTGGATTTCAGATTTTTTTTTTTAATGGATTTAGTGCAGGGTCTACAGGGTCTCACTGCCTAGATCGGACTCATAGTGATCCTCCTGTTTTCAGCCTCCCAAGCGCTGGGATTACAGGCACACACCACCATGCCCAGTCTCAATCGCTGTCTCAGAGGCCCCAGGGGCAAGCCCGCATGGCATGCCAGAGATTGAACCCCAGTCCCTGAGTCTGCCTAAGCAGGTGCTTTTGTCCACTGAGTTATCTGACCAGCCCCTGGATTTCAGCTTTAGAAATTTCACAACTCACCTACATACTATGCCATTTCCCTATTTTTAATTCTTGTAGTTTGACCTCAGCATATATGCTCTTAGGAAACCAAGCTTCCTACTAAGCTAAACTTTCCATAATTGATCTAATTGGAATATAAAGGAAAAAAATCACTTTAGGATTTCTAAATAAGATAATACTTTTTGGGCTGGGATGATAGCTCAGCAGTCTAAGCACCTGCCTGGCAAGCACAAGGACCTAAGTCTGATCCCCAGTACCGCCATGTCAGCCCCAGAATCCCAGGCATGCTGTGCTGGCCGCTGAAGTCTGGCATGGTGGTGCAAGCCTATAATCCCAATGCTGGGGAGGCTGAGGCAAGAGGACCACTAGGAGCCCAAGCTGTGCGGCAAGACCCTGTACCAAATAAATAAATTTGGCTAGATCTGTGTATTCCTATGGTGATATGCAGGGGCATTTCTAAATAGTTTTTATATTTGGGTTGCTATTGTTCTGTTTGTTTGTCCTACTAAATTTTAAAATCTTTAAGAAAAGTTGGAATCTTATTCATCTTTGGATCTCCAGAGAAAGCAAAGTGCTTAGCATATGATTACTACTCAGTAACTAACTAAACTGATACATGTCTGTTTTCATTCTAAAGTCAAGAAGAGTTGGTTTTCCAGGTGTGGTAATGTACATCTGCAATCCCAGCACTTGAGAGTCTGAGGCAGGAGGATCACCGTGAGTTCCAAGCTAGAGCTACACAGTTGAGTTCAAGGCCAGCCTGCACTACAAAATGAGACCCTGAATCAAACAAATGAAAAAAAAATGGTTTAATTCTTCTTCCTACTCAACAAAGGCAATGGCTTCCAGGCTTTTACAGAAATCTTGTGAGTCTCAAAAGCACCAAGAAGAGAAGCCTGGGCATACCTTGTACGCAAATACCAAGGAATGAGGATCCCTTACTCCTTCAAGTGCATGAAAGATGATTCAAGGCTCTCTAAAGACGGGTAGAGGATAGACCAGGAAATGCCGGTTTGTCTTCAGAACACTCCCCAGCTCTGAAATGTCCTCTCTGAGGATCTCTCACTTGAGGTCAAAACCACAAGTCTTTGAGTCTCAGCACTGATAACCTTGTAGGCACGCGGCACCCCTGAGGACGGGCGTGTGATTTCCCCAGAATGATTTGGACAGGTAGAGATCTCAGCTGAACTTAAACAATCTTTGCAGAAAGTTGGTTCCAATCCTTAAGGTCCCAGTTCCAGAAATGGTCTGCATGGTGACAAACCATTAGCCACTTTTCCACACCTCACTGTTCTCACCCAGGACCAGCTCTGCAGATGCCTTGCAAAGTTCAGCCAGTCCCCGATAGGTGTGCCGTGTCCACCTTTGTTTGCAGCAAGCTGTACCTCTGCCTTCCTCACAGTAGGGAGCACAAAGCGTTTTCCATTGTCATCGTGATGGGCACCAACTTCCAAGTTCACCTTTTTGCTGTTGTTGTTGCTCTCATAGATGCTCAATTCCACATGGCTCCAGCAGGAGCAGGTGCCGGCAGAGGCTACAGCAGCCAGGCCTGCACAGAAGGCAGCAGCTACCACGGACAGGACCCAGCTGGAGTGCAGCAGTGCTGTGGAGGGCGGGCAGCTAGGGCAGAGGGTAGCGGGCAGGACAGCATGCAGGGGAAGGGGCCTCCAGCCTGGGTATGGCCTTCTGAACCCGATAGGGACAGCGACTTATCTCGAGGCTGTATTTATGTAGCAGTGACACAGAAGCTAATGGCCAGTCACTGGATAACTTGGCAAGGCAGGATCACTAGTATCACTAATCTCACACACTAATTTTAGAGGATCAACAAGCTGACTTGAAGGACTGGACAGTCTGATTCTCCAGCAGAGCTAGCAGCCAGTAGGCGCGGCACTGTAAGCCATGATCGCTGTCCTCCTGACAAAGTAGGGGCGCTTCGGACCTCTGAGGACTTAAGAGCTGGAATCCAAAAGGACTACAAACTCTTTTATCCCAAACGCAGAGAAGGTGAAAGAAAACGTGTCCCCAAACATGCTCTTCCTTTTCTCTGAAAAATTCTGCCTGCTGCAGCTAGACTAGTGAGGGAGTCCCAGAGGTTGCATAGAGATTTGATAACATCTTTAATGACATCATTAACAATTCAGCCATTGCTGCTTCAGAAAATAGTCAAAAACTTTTAACTTCTCTTCAGTTAGCCCTGACCTGCTTTTAATGTATTTGAGAAAATAACTACATGCCAGATGAATTTAACTCAATGATTATATTCATTTTGTTTTACAAACAGCTGCTAAATCTACTTAACCTACTTACAGGATTCATGCAATGTTCCAAATGTTGCTTTCTCCTAAGAGTCCAAATTCTGCACCGACTTCCAGCACTCCAATCTTCCCTAATTATCTAATAAACATTAGGATGCAGGGACAGGGATGTAGCTCAGCGACGTAGTGCCTGCCTGGCAAGCACAAGGTCTTGAGTTCAGTTTTGCACACACTCCCCCAAAAAAGTACTAAATTATATATCATCAAAAATAAGCCCCTGCTAATTGCTTTCGATGTTGCCACGTTAGAATGCATAAAGAATTTACATGTTGATGTCATAATGAACACAACTAGGTACCAAAGACATCTTCATGAAACAAACCAAAGGTATTTATTCATTTCTTCCAGAGGTGCCAATAAAAGCTAATAATGCTACTTGGTCCTAACTTCTTTGTAATATTCCCTCACTCAGGGAATTTTATTTCTTGCTTTATTTTAATTTTATCCCCAATGTGGAATCACTCCTTGAAGAGATGGATGTTCCAGGCTGAGCCCGGAATGTGCTGTATTTATTCTCTCAAAACATTTTCTAGGAAAACACTATGGGCTGCTTGCTATGACACATGCTGAAAATGCTGATAAATAGAGGCATTACATGACTTGGAAAAGTTCAATAATCCAGGGGGACTAATCCACGTGTGTTTCAGTTGAACATACTAAATTTGCATTCAGTGGGGAGATAATTCCTCGTTTGCCTTTGGAGACACAAGTAGGCTGCCCCACTATACTCTCCATCATTCCTCTCTGCTAGAACTTAAAGTAAAATGGTAATTGTGCTCCATGCTTGTATGTAAAGTAATGGTGGGATGCTGTTGACTAGATAGCCCACATACATATCGAACTCCACAAGCCTTCAGATTTGTAAAACGGAACTCAATTTTACTATCTTCTTATACTTTTGATTGCTGCCAGTTTAACGCAGGCTCTTCATCTTCTGTCTGCGATACTGAAACCATTCTGACTTCTCTGACACCACTTTGTCCTTTGCTGCTAATCTATTTTGCACATTTAAACCAAAATTGGTTTCTCCAAGGCAAGGCTGATCATATCCTGTCCTTCTACAAAAACTTACTAGAAAGGATGTCTTTCTTCACATAGGAAAAGAAGGATAGTATGGGCAGTAAGCATTTAGGTGTTTCCATAATATTTTATTTCTTAAAAATGATCCAGAATAAATGTGGAAATGTTAACTATTATAAAAATCTGCCTGATGGGTAAGTGTAAGGGTTTCTGTTGTATCATTTTCTTAAATATTTGCATATTTGAGTTTTAAGAATTAGAAAATAAAACTGACTTAAAAACCTTTTTTAATTTTTATTCTTAAAAATTATTTATTTATAATAATTTACAGGGTCTTTCTATGCAACCCAGACTCATAGTGATCTTCCTGTCTCAGCCTCCCCAGAAATGAGATTATAGGGCCATTTCACCATGCCTATTTCAGGGTCACCACAACATTCCTGGGGCTCTAGGGCCAGCATGGCATGTGGTACCAGGGATCTTACCTGGGTCATTGCACTTGTCAACCCAAGTCCTTTTATTGTATTCTAGTTTTACAGAGCAACGATTCCTAAAGTTGTCCTTGTCAATCTCTAAAGCCCAGGGACATTCAATTTGTTGACAAGAGGAAATTAAGGTTGCAGATTAAATGAAGGTTTTGATCACCTAACCTTATGATACAAGTCATTATCCTGAGTCAGGGATTAAGGCTAACTAAATCCTGCCCAGCCAGAAAGGAAAACACGAGGTGAGCCCACCATGCCCTATGAATGGAACCAGAAGGTAGACCAGCTGATGCCTGCAACACAGCATGAGACATACCCATCCAGTCACCACTGACTTCATAGAGGTGAGATGACAGAAAGCTAAAAAATTCAGAATTTTCTAGTTTCTCTACAAATTAGAGAAGGCAAAGAAATAGATTCTCTGCTATACCACCCAAAGAAAGCTGGAGCCCTGCCAGCATGTTGATTTGGACCCACTGAGATCTGTTTTAGTCTTCTGAACTGAAAAGTAATAAAGCAGTTTGATGTTAAGCCACTAAGTTTGCAGTAACTTGTTAAAGCAGTAATAGAAAATTAATGTACCTCATTATAGGGCCTGAAGCATTTCTTTGTCCAAACCATGTCTGACTTGCACATCAGACAGAGGAATTTTGCTCAATGCTCTGTATTTGTTTTGTTGTTGTTGTTGTTGTTGTTGTTGTTATTGTTGTTTCTTTTTCTTTTTGTTTTTTTTTGGGGGGGGTTGTATTTTTTAGGGAAGGGTCTACAGGATATTCAGGGTCTCACTACTAGATTGGACTCATAGTGATCTGCCTGTTTACAGCCTCCCAAGTGCTGGGCTTACAGGGACACACACCACCACACCCAGTCTCAATCGCCATCTCAGCACACTCCCAGGGGTGGGGGCAGGCCCAGGGATGCAACCCCCGGCCTCTGAAAGTGCTTGCAGGTGCTTTAATCCACTGATTGCTCTGTATTTAAGTCCGAGTCTGACATATACATATTACCACCTCAATAACTCATCTTTAGGTGTCATAGTTCTGTTGAGGAGATTTTGCCCTTAGCATTATTAGAATTTCTTAAGTGTTCGATATCCACTAAATTTCTTTCTTTTTTCTTTTTTTTTAAACATGTCTTGGAATATTTATTTACATGGGGAAATGTTCTTTATTTTCTTCTTTTCAAAGTTTTATTGATAAACATATAGCAATGAGACAGTTTCAAATCAAATCGAAAGTACAGTTTCAACAAATAATACACTGCATATATT
>NW_004524588.1:17125213-17127345 GCF_000260255.1 Octodon degus
GTTTTCAGATCCTCTGGGAAAATTCCCAGTAGAGGAATAGCTGGTTTAAAGGGGATTTCCAGACCAACTTTTCTAAGGAGTCTCCATACTGATTTCCATTAAATTTCTACCAATACAGAACATGAATTCCTTCTAAACAGTCAAAACATCACTGTTGTCCCTTCATATTTTTATGTATTTAATCTAGATACTTAATCAACATATTTTATTTTTGTTTTCATAGGTTCCTCACCCAGAAAGGCAAAATTCCAGGACAGAATTCAGCTTCTCCTTCTCTGAAAGGCCCGTGACACTTTAATTCAACTCTATCTATTAGATCTCTGCTCTATGTTCAAGTCAGGACACACAAAGGAATAGATTGAATGCAGGACACGTAAGTTATAGGACTGTTTTTTCATGTTCACCCAAAGGGGCAAATGCAGAAGAGTGCAAGAAATCTTTCTAAATCCCAAAGAAACACTAGAGACCAGGAACTAGAGACCCAAAGCATCCAGCTGAGGGCCTGGATCCCACTGCAATGTCCTCAGGAGTCCAGCTGAAGACCTAGAGCATATGGCGATGTCCTTCAGGAGTCCAGCTGTAGGCCTACACCCAGGACAAGTTCTCATGCAAGTGTGTATCATAGATCTGCCCTGGCGAAGCCCAAAGGCCAGTAGAGGAAGCTAGAAAGTCTGCACCAGTGGGATGAAGGATCTGCAGCCTGAGGGATCTGCACAGGAGCCAGGAAGCAATGCTCACGGTAAAGACTAGAGCTCCCCTGAAAGTAACCAGTCTCGTGATCACAAGGACCTGAGCTCCTCCAATGACGAGAACAGCCTTGTTCATACCAGGAAGCCAGACTGACAGGCTTCTCAAGGAGGATCAACAGCACAGCATCTTCCCCTCCAGTTCTTTGATGCTATGGGCAACAATCCTCAACAACCCATGCCTAGCACCACACTGACTCAGTTCAGCTGTGTGTCATTAGCTGAACATCACTCAATCCACCATACTCTATGGAAGCTTGGACAGCTAACTCTAACCTTTTTGGGGGTAGGGGAGTTTGAAGGAACAATGATCCCAATATGAATTGCCGAGTTTCTTCTGGTCAGTGATATTTTGTTTGGGGAGGACTGTCTGTTGCTTGCTCTGGATTTTGGTCTTGACCTTTATTAAGATCATTTAGGTTAGATATTTTACATCACACTCTGGCTGTAACCTGGATCAATTCCCTAGAGCTTCTCAAAAATCTTTTGCTTTCCACAAGCTAAAGTCTGATTTCTGAGTTTCCCTTGATGTTATCTATTGGTCCTACCACTAACCTTACTCCCGTATGCTGCCACCCACTCCATCTCTTTCTGCAAGTTTTCCTTTTCGACTTTCAAACATCTTTCCCTTAGAGTGGCATTCCTTTCTGACAGTATTTCATTGGGAACAGTCAGAATTTGAAGTTGATTTTGGTTTTGCTTTCCCTGCTGTTCATATGGAAGGTGAAAACACAAATGACAACTAGACCAAGCACATTAACCTCCTTCCCAAGAACTGAAAAGTGATCTCCTCCAAAGTGTCACTGTTTTCCTGCAGCCCTGTGAATAATGCCACCCTTCGCAAATGTAGCCACTCCTGGTGGGAGCTGCACACTGTAATTATGTCAGTAAACTGGCAGAAGAACCTGATAAGCCACGTCTACTTTACCCTGATAAATAAGCTTTCACACATGCTAATTTCTGTTTTCCAATTTTTTTGTACTCTTTCCATTAAATGCCACTCTCACTATCTCACTCTCTGTTTCTGTATCTTTAGTACTACTCATTTTTAAACCCTTTTTCTCTATCTTACATGACTTTGTTCTTTATTTTATTACTTCATATTCCACACATAATCTTCACATATTTCAAATAATGGCACCTCTTTTGTTATTGTAAGATTAACATCATCTCAAAGTTACTACAGGGTTCAGATTAACTATTAACATCCATTTTATCTTCATTCTTTGCATCTCTTCAATTTAAAATTAAATATTTTAGAGCAAGAGTCCCTGAAATTACATAATCAACAAATTGGTTATGAATAACATCTTCTCATGTTTTTTGTCACTTCTCTTTCTGACATGTCTAAGGAATGGGTAAAAAAATAGACAAGATGTGAAGCTT
>NW_004524588.1:17127485-17129843 GCF_000260255.1 Octodon degus
TCAATGCTGGGATCACAGGCCTGCACCACCACGCCTGGACTTGGTAGCCAGCTTGGCATGCTCGAGGGTGTGGCTGGCACAGTATGTGGTGCCGGCATGAAACCCAGGTCCCTGTGCTTGTCTAAGCAGGCACTTAGTCTGCTGAGCTATTTTGCCAGTTCTTTTAAAAAATAAATTTATTTATTTATTAATTTATTTGGTACATGGTCTTGCTATGCAGCTCAGTTTCATAGTGATCATCATGTCTCAGCCTCCCCAGTGCTGGGATCACAGGCATGCACTACCATACCCGGTTTTGGGACCAGCATGGTGCACCCATGGTTCAAGAGCTGGCATGGCATGCAGTACCAGGGTCCTTGCACTTGCCAGCCAGGGGCTTAGACAGTGGAGCTATCTTCCCAACCCTCATAGCAAGTTTTGCATTGCAGGGTATGGCAGTCCAGGTCACTGTGAAAGTGGACACTAGAGTAGATTTGAAGGCACAAATTTAACTGGTACAGGATAAAAGAGGAAGGAAAAAAGTAGGTAAGGAAAGACTCAAACTGAGACGTAGGCCTAAAAATAATAATAATAATAATGATAATAAAGTATGGGAAAGGTTTATGAGAGTGAGGGAAGGGTTTCTAAAGCCTTAAATATTTATAAATATAATGCTGCTACTTCACTGATTTCCACTTACCACAGAGGTGTCCAGAATATAACCTCTGTGATGAGTAAGGGACACTGCATCACTGTAAACTCTGCAAACACTGAGAAGACATAAGAATGTGCCAGCGAATGTGAAAAATTGGATTAGATAGATTGGCAGAAAAAGTGTATAGTTTTCAAACACTGTCAGTGTTTGGATTTAGAATGTCCCCCAAAGGCTCACATATTGAAAGCTTGGTCCCCAGTTAGTGGCACCAGTAGGAAATGGCAGAAACTTTAGCACATGGACCCTGCTTGGAGGAATGAGGTCACTACACTAAGGACATGGCTTTGAAAGGCGCATGGTGTCCCTGGCCGACTCTTGTCCTCTCGCTGCCTCTTTTCTATGATAAGATTAGGAGCTTTGACCTGGCACGTGCTCCCTACCATGATGCTCTGCCTCACTATAGTCCCAGAAGCAATGGAGCCAGATATCCTAATACCCAACCAATCGAAACCCGGAAGACAGTAAGCCAAAACAAATCTTCATCCACAATGGAAAACTGGCTGAGTCACCAACTTAAGCAAGCAAGCAAGCTTGAGGTATAACTGTTACAAACTGAATATCAATAGCTCAACATACCTCTCCACACAAAAAAATTCTGATTAAGGTAGTGAAAACACTGAATATTTACGTGCACTCATGACACAAATGTTCTAATCCCATCATAATTCCAGAGAACAACATAATAGGATCCTTCCCTACTTAATGTTAGAGGTCAGCATTTGGAGGTTTATGGAGGTAGCTGGGTGCCATCTAGCAAAAGCTGGCAGTAAAGTTGATAACCCAGAGCAGTAAGACAGAGGACAGCAGCATTCTCTGTGTGCCTTTCACAGTGGCAGCTCTAGAATTGCAAAGCAGGGGGGAAAAGGAATGGGTTTTACAAATGAGAGGCCCAAATCTAAAAGGACAGTATATAGGTTTTTATTATCAAGAAGAGGGACACAGAAACTCAAAACAAATGGTTAAATCATGATAAATAATATTTAAACTACATAATGCTTGATGATTGTCTTGATTACTTTTCACTCTTTGCTGGGACTACATACCCAATACCCCAAATTAAGGAAGGAAAGGTTTATTAACCTCACAGCTAGTGGAGGCTTCAATCCATGCTTGGCTAGTTCCAAGGCAGAGTGGCACATGGCAGGAGGCAACAGCTCATGGTGGTGGAAAACAGCAAAGAGCAAAGGGAGGGGCAGCAGCTGTGGCTTCTAGCCAGCTTCTCTCTCTTCTTCCTTCCTTCCCTCCTTCCACACTTACTACAGACTAGAGCTCCACCAAGGATGTGCCATGGATCACCCTTCCTCAGTTCCTCAGACTCTTGTGCTGAGCTATAGGGTGGACCCCACACACCCTAGGGAGGGGCCCTCCATGCCCTATGGTGTGAAGGTGTAGAATTGCTGATCAGCGTAGAATTGCTGATTGGATTTAGTTAAGCTTTTTACTTCTCAAGTTGACACAATGTATCAACCAGTACAATGAC
This sequence comes from Octodon degus, assembly GCF_000260255.1. NCBI lineage: Eukaryota > Metazoa > Chordata > Mammalia > Rodentia > Octodontidae > Octodon > Octodon degus. The sequence goes on from NW_004524588.1 coordinate 17,129,660, forward strand.
TAAAGAATAATTATCTCGAAAATACATGATTGTGGTTTAAGATTAAAAATAACTAACTAAAATTTTAATATTAAGATAGTAAAGAAAAACATTTTAATAGATGACAAAATCAGATAAGAATCAAGATTAGGCCAGTCCTAGCCCAGGTCTAGTGAGTGTGTGGGAAAGCTTCCGGCTACCCTGC
>NW_004524588.1:17136715-17145007 GCF_000260255.1 Octodon degus
TTTTTAAAAGATCTCTGAGAAATAATGAGTAAGAGGTCCTATACTTATTTAGCAAAATCTTATTACACAAAGGAAACCTACAGTAAACATAGGCAATGGCGAAACACTGAACATTTTCTTTCTGCGAACATGTGCAAGTTAAGCAAGTCCTCAATGCTTATACCACACTGCATGTCCCAGACTTTCTGGCCAGAAGCAATCCAGCTACTTCGTAAAATGTGTCTAATCCTTCACCGCCAGTAGCATAAGTTTGTTTCACAGACCCAGAAGTCTGCTCTGCTATTCTCCTACGAGTCCTTCCCATCAGTATGCTCAATGCAGTGCTGCCAGGAGAGGCTGAGCATGTCCATGAGTACTGGCCCTAGGCCTCGTAGTCATGAGGCAACTGACTGTGGGAGACCCTTTTCTAGCAGTTGATGTATCTATGATCAGACAGTACACTGGCTTTGGAGTCCAATATACCTGAATTAATTAGCTTTGCCATTTTATCTAGCATAGATTGGATATTTTCTCCTCTTGTAAAATTGCCTTAACATTACTTGTCTCTTGGAGCATGCAGAGGTTTTGACTGATATATAGTTTTAGCACTTATGGAGATAATTTATGAGTAGGGGATCTACTTAGCATGCTATAAGTATCAATATATAGAAGCTAATTGTATTCATCCATCCCCATTTAAGGGAAATTATATTTCTTACTAACAGAAGTTTAAATGTTTCAGAAATCTTGTAATGCTGAATTTCAAGATTATTCTCTACAGCTCCACACACACTGCCTTTACTTCAATTAAATACCCTTAAAATTTTTCAGTATAATAATCATTTCAAATTTGAAGGAATAGTAAAATGCATGCCTGCATATCCTCTGACTATAGTCAAGAATTATAATTTGACATTTTTACTTTCTTCTCTTTCTACGCACAACCTTTTTATTGGTGTAACATTTAAAAGTATGAAATGCATGACCTTCATCATTGTAAATTGTGCTGAGTATTTGAATATAAAGTCATCAGTGAGAAGTAAAACAGGGACCTTCCCCCTCCCACGCAGAACACAGATTTTCTGGAACCTCCTACAACTAGGTTTGGGCTGTGTGCCTCCTCTGAGAATACATGGCTCCCTAGGAAAATTTTCTAAGCTTTACTCAAAGGGCTTCATTAACGCTTAACTTCAGATTCGTGTAAGTGGAACATGGGCTGCAGATGCCTGTTGTGTGTATCTAGTATGAGCCGCAAGACAAAATGATGCCAAGCTCTTCAGAAGGGTTGTTTTTCTCCCTCGACCAAGCACACTATTGATTGAAAGTACTCAGTGACCACAAGAGACGCTTCAGGTGTTTGGAAATGTCTCTCCCTCGCAGCACCAACCTGCAAGGTCTGGCTTTTCTTTTGCTACTAAACAACAAAGAACACACATTTCTCCATTTTTTATTGGATGTAGGTAAAGTAAAAATAGTGCCTTCCATTAATCACCCATTTTTATCTCCTATCTGATAGACCTTTGGTGTATAATTTGTTGTTATTACATGTGTTACATGAATAAATTTCAGGCCATGCACTCAGGTCTTTATGTTTCCTATACAATTCAAATTAATATCGTTGTGGAATGCTCACTTTCTGGAAGATAAAGAAATGTACTTTCAAGTGGTGTAAAGTTTTCTCATATTTCCTTTCTTTCCCTACCCTGGGGAAATAATTCCTGCAACATGAAAGAGAAGATAAACTCAATTTTCTTATTCTTGTGAAATCTCTCCCAACTTGTCTGCTACAATTTTGTTGTTACCTTCTCAAAGGTCACTGGTGTTTATTCTTTTTATCTTCTACTTTACTTTGATCTTAGCATATTCTACCCCAGAGAAGATAGGCCTACAGTGACATAAGTGACATAAGTGCCTAAATCATGCATAAAGCAAATGGAAGAAGATGACCGATATTTCAAAAATAATGTCCTGTCACTCATATACCAGTTGTCATTGTGTCTGTACAGTTCTTAGATACAAGAACATAGGCTAATTTAGACACAAATTTATATATACAGATATATAGATACAGATACAGATACAGATACAGATACAGATACAGATACAGATATAGATATAGATATAGATATAGATCACATAGGTAGCTCACATGATCTCTTTGAAGACTACAAGAACCAAACTTGGAATATGGTAATAAATTAAATCACAAAACAGTGAAGATCTTGCCCCCTTGTGCACAGGCATATCCTTGTATCAACGCTGCTGGTGTGCATGACCCCTGGCATTCCAGCCCCTGGAGGCTGATAAGCTTCCCCTGCTGCCTCCTCACCAAAATAGGTTTTAGAACCAGTAGGATTCTTGGTTCCACTAGCTCTATGAGACAGAAATCCAATAGCGAAGGCAGTATCCATGCCCTAGCAATTGAAAGGATGGGGCAGGTTTTCTTCTTCAGTGGTAGAAGTCAGAACCTATTTCCAGTATGGTTCTTACAGTGGGGGAGTATTTTACCCAGTCTGCATTGTATGCACTGTCTATTCTCTAAGCCTGGTCAGATACTCCACTTCCCTGGCAGCACAGCCCAGTGATGACTCACACACCTCCTGGGCTCATAAGCTCAGTGCCAATACTGTCCCCTTACCTCCCACTCTATTGTCTCTAGATATTCTTCCCTTTTAAGGTGAGAGTGGTGTCTTAGACTGACAACAAGAGAGTAAGCCCACTATTTCCAGTGTCCATGTTCCTTCCTAGCTTCTCCAGGGTCTCACCAGAAGAAGCACTCCACACTTCCCAGTAGTATGTGACAGTCTCACAGGACAGGCTGTGCTCAATTAGTGACAGGAATGGAAAGAATCCACATGGCAAACTGTTCACCATTCTTCTGAACAAAGTGTTCTGAGATCCATGGGTTCCCCAAAGTCACTCAAATTTTCTTCAGGTCCAAGAGCAACCAGCAGCATACACCCTCGGATTTGCCGTCCCTCATTTCCTGCCTTTCTTCCTTGTCACTCTCACTTTTGAGCTCTTTTTATTTATTTGTTTTTCTTCCCAGTGCTGAGGATTGAACTCAGGACCTTGCACTTGACAGGTAGGCACTTATTCTACTGAGCTATCTCCCTGGCCCTCACTCTCACTTTTGTAACCCCAAGATGACAGGAATGTTGCCCAAGGTCTGGAGGCTGCTAAAGCAAAGTACCATGGACTTGATGGCTTATAAACAGTCATTTATTTTCCAAATTTCTGGATTCTGGAAAGTGCAAAATTAAATCACTAGTAGATTCAGTGTCTGGTGAGGGGGCATTTAGGTTCATAGATGGTGATGTTCATGATGTTCTCACATGGTGGAAGAGGTAAATGAGCTCCTAAGAGTCTGTTTCACCAGAGCTCTAATCCCATCACATCCTCAAAGGCCTTTCTTCCTAATGCCATCACCTCAGGAGTTAGCTTATTAACACACATGAATTCTGGGAGACATGAGTGTCTACTATTAAGACCCAGAGCAAATATCTGACCAACCTCAGGCCCTGCAAGTATGGGGGAGAGCTTCTGCTCTGTCCTGCACCTGCCCACCACTCCAAGCCCAGGCCCGCCGCATGAGAGAGGCATTTCTCTGCATTCTCCAGACCTCCCCCACACCCGGCCAGACCCAGCGCAGCCCGCCAGACCCAGTGCAGGCCAGCCCCAAGGCAGCCCGCCAGACCCAGCGCAGCCCACCCTCTGAGTGAGAACTTCCACCATGCCTTGGGTTCTCCATATCCGATCAGCCCCAGGCCCTGTGAGTGTGGGGAAGAGCTTCTGCTCTATCCTACCCCTGCCTGCCACTACAAGCCTAGGCTCGCTGCATAAGAGGCCTTTGCCCTTGTTATCTGGACCTCCCCTGGCTGGCCAGACCCAGTGCAGCCTGCCATCTGAGTAAGAACTTCTGCCGCCCTCTTGGGAGTCCTGCAGACCCACCAAAACACAACACTGGTGAGTGTGTGGGAGAGCTTCTGGACTCTCTTGTCCCCACTCCTCATACCCCTCCAGACCCAGCCCAGACCTAGCATACAGGCTTGAGGTAAAACCCTGCAGCTAAAGTCCCCACAGTGAGACTAGGGTCAAAACCACAGAGCTAATACAGAAACAGATCATCTTACCAGAGATGTACAGCAGGTCCACCTCCAAGGGCAACAACAGTAAGAAGCTGGGCACAGTAGCCTAAACCAAGCCAGGCACAACTGCATGAACTAGAACTTGGTATATCAGTACCTGAACTTCATTAAGTGATAACATAATTGCACCAAAGCTTTACACCAAAGGCCACAGGTCAGTGTTAAATGAAATGATAAAGACAAGGAGCAAAATGCAATCTCAGGTCTCAAGCCCACCCATAACAAGTGCAGAGGACACTATCTCAGCTGAAATAAATGAATCAATAGCGTCAGAAATAAATAAACAACAGCAGAAAGATGCAGAGGAACTCAGAGCAGAATTAATTACTGGAATTTAAAAAAAAGAAAATTCTGAATTACTAGCAGCTGAACTTAAGAATCAAATGCAGAAACATATGGAGGAAACACAATGCCCAACCAGAACAAATGCAGTGGACACTAGCTTAGCTGAAATACATGAATAGCATCGGAAGTAAATAAGCAAATACAGAAGGGTTTAAAGGAACTCAAAGCAAAATTAGTGTCTGAAAAGAGAAAAGAAATCTCTAAATTCATAGCACCTGAACTAAAGAATCAAGTACAGAAACATAAAGAGGAAACCCAATCTGTAAAATACTCTGCAGTAAAAGAATTAATAACTTCTTCTAAAAAAGACATTGATAAAAAAAATGCAGGAGTTTAAAAAAATGACGGATTCCTTGAATGAACAATACAACAAAGAAATAAATCGCAAGAAGCAGAGTCAAAGAGATGTAGAAGACCTTAAAATCTCAATTACAAGCCTGAAAAACCATTTGAGCAAAAGAGAAGAGTTTCAGATCTTGAAGATGCTGGTGTAGCTAGTGAAAAGGTAAGAAAGGATCTCTTAAAAACAAGTAGGATGCAGGAAAAAATAATTCATCACCTGTAAGACGATGCAAAGATGAACAATGTGAGACTAATAGGCATCAATGAGAATAAAGGAGTCAATACAAATGGTATAAAAAGAATATGAGCAGAAGTAATAGAAGAAAACTTCCCAAATATGAGGAAACAATCTAATACTTACATAACTAAAGCATACAGAACTCCAAATAATTTCAACCCAATTAAAAACACACCAACACATATAATAGTCAAGATCCAAGAAATTCAGCACAAGAATAATATACTGAAAGCAGCTATAAAAAAAGAAGCAGATCACATTCAACAGAAAACCCATCAGAATTATAGCTGACTTCTCTTCATAAACCATGAAGGCAAGAAGAGCATGGAGCAGAGTACTTCAAGAACTCTACAAAAACAAATTCCAACCCAGACTACTGTACCCTGCAAAACTTTCCTTCAAGTTTGATGGAGAAGTGAAATACTATCATGACAAAGAACAACTAAAGAATTTCATGATGGCAAAACCAACCCTACACAGACTACTAAACAATGTTCTAGAGAGGGACGAAAATGATCAGAACTCAACCAATGAGAACAGAAAAAAAAACATTAAACAGGACAAACAATTAAACACAGGAGAAAAAAATTATTACAAAACAGCTTTCAAATAACATGTCAATCATAAGCCAACACATCTCATTAATAACCATCAGCATAAAATGGACTCAATTCACCAATTAAGAGAAATAGATTGGCACAGTGGATTAGGAAAGAAAACCCAACAATATATTGTATACAAGAAACACATTTAACTCATAAAGAAACTCACAGGCTGAAAGTCAAAGGATGGAAAAAAATACTCCATGCCCCAGCACTTCAGAAAAAAGCAGGGATAGCAATCTTGATTTCAGACAGTCTCAAATTCAAACCAAGAATGATCAAACGAAATAAAGAAGGCCACTATATACTAGTTAGAGGAAAAATTTGAGAGGAAGAAATAACAATCATAAATATGTATGCACCAAACACGGGAGCACTCAACTGTATAAGACAAACTTTAACAGACATGAAAAAATCTAATCTCTAATACAACAATCTTAACAGGAGACCTTAACACCCCCTTATCCCAAATAGATAGATCAACCAGACAAAAAATTAGCAAAGAAGTAGCACAACTGAACCAGAGCTTGGAACAAATGGACTTGGTAGACATACACAGAGTATTCAAAAAAACTACAGCGGAATACACATTTTTTTTCAGCTGCACACAGATCACTTTCTAAAATAGACCACATACTAGTACATAGGTCATGCTTAAGTATGTGCAAGAAAACAGAAATTATCCCATGCATATTATCTAACCGCAATGCAATGAAACTGGAAATAAATAACAAAACAAAACCAGAAAAACCTGGCAAATACATGGAAATTAAACAACACCCTACTCAGCAATCAATGGGTTACAGATGAAATTAAACAAGAAATTCAACAATATCTACAATTCAATGAAAATTCATCCACAACTTATCAGAATTTATGGGATGCAATGAAAGCAGTTCTCAGAGGAAAATTCATAGCTGTGAACTCACACATTAGGAAAACAGAATGGAAACAAATAAATACCCTAATGCTGCACCTTCCACATTTTGAAAAGGGAAAGCAAACCAAACCCAGAGCCCAAAGACAGAAAGAAATTTTAAAGATTAGAGCAGAAATTAATTCAATTGAGATTAAGAAAATAGTTCAAAGAATTAATGAATCAAAAATCTGGTTCTTTGAAAGATTAAATAAAATTGATAAGCATCTAGCCAACCTCATCAAAAAGGGAAAAGAAAAAGTTCAAATAGAAGCAATAAAGAATAAAAAGGGTGTAAGTACTACAGACCCAGTAGAAATTCAGAAGATTATCAATAGCTACTGTGAGAATCTTTTATGCTCACAGAATAGAAGCCACAGACGAAATGGACACATTCCTAGATAGGTACAAATTACCAAAACTGAATCAAGAAGATATAATAACTCTCAATAAGCCAATAACAGCCATTGAAATATGGAATGTGATAAAGAGCCTGCCAACAAAGAAAAGTCCAGGTCCGGACGGATTCACAGCTGAATTCTACAAAAAATTCATAGAAGATATAATCCCTACACTTCTCAAACTCTTCAGTGAAATTGAAAAGGAAGGAGTTCTTCCAAAATCATTCCTGGAGGCAAGTATTATGTTGATACCAAAACCAGGGAAAGATGCAACTAAGAAAGAAAACTACAGACCAATCTCCCTCATGAACATAGATGCAAAAATCCTCAATAAAATACTAGCAAATAGGATACAGCAAATCATCAAGAAGATCATACATCATGACCAGGTAGGATTCATCCCAGGGATGCAAGGATGGTTCAATATTTGAAAATTTATAAATATAATGCACTATATCAATAGATGGAAAATTTAAAACCACATGATCATTTCAATTGATGCAGAAAAGGCTTTTGACAAAGTTCAACACTCATACATGTTCAAAGTCCTACAGAAAATTGGAATAGAAGGCCTCTACTTCAATCTGTTAAAAGTCATCTATGACAACCCAACAGCTAATATAATTCTCCATGAGGAAAAACTGAAATCTTTTAGTCTCAAATCAGGTACAAGACAAGGATGTCCTCTATCACCCCTCCTCTTCAATATAGTTCTGGAATCATTAGCTAGAACCATTAGACAAGACAGAGAAATAAAAGGAGTAAGAACAGGTAAAGAAGAAGTGAAACTATCATTATTTGCAGATGAGATGATACTTTATTTGAAAGACCCAAATAAATGGAGAGAGAAATTAGGGAGACAATACATTTTACAATAGCACTGAGGAAAATGAAATACAAGGGAATTCATCTAACTAAAGAAATCAAAGATCTTTTCATGGAAAATTACAGTATTTTGAAAAAAGAGATCGTAGAGGATTTCAGAAAATGGAAATATATTCCCTGCTCCTGGATAGGAAGAACCAACATCTTGAAGATGGCCATACTCCCAAAATTGTTGTATACATTTAATGCAATTCCTACGAGACTACCACCAACATACCTACCAGACCTAGAGAAATTGTTCCTAAAATTTATCTGGAATCAAAAAAGACCTAGAGACAGACGTTGAGAGAACGAGGAGGAAGGAGAGAAAGTGGCGTCCACGGATTATAGTACCTACAGCCAAGCTGCAGCCCAGCAGGGCTACAGTGCTTACACAGCCCAGCCAACTCAAGGATATGCACAGACCACCCAGGCGTACGGGCAACAGAGCTATGGA
>NW_004524588.1:17147973-17148802 GCF_000260255.1 Octodon degus
CTACTCAGCTATAAAGAATGATAAACTTGAAGCCTTCTATTTAAGTGGATGCCCCTTGAAGATATACTTATTAGTGAAATAAACAAGTACCACATCTGTAAATATCATATTGTCTTCCTAGTATAAGGACTTACAATTCTGTATATCATTAGGTCTCTAAATTTCTCTGTAAAAATATGTAAATGCTTATTTCTACCTTTATATAATTATTTTTCCTTCATATTCTGTAAGGACTTAAAGTTCAACATATCAATATATGATGGAAAATACCTGTTCTAGGATATGCCAATATGTTTGATATTTCGACAGATAAGGTAAAATGAACTGCATATATTGCAGGTTAATAATTAGCTTCTCTTCTGGAGGGTTAACAACCTAAGTTAGCAGACCAAAATTGGAGAAAAGGAAGGGCTGCAGGTTAGCCAACATTTTGGCCCTAGCCTTTCAAGGTCAGTGAAGACTCAGGACATAGGAGAACCTGTACTGTAACAACATGTAACTCAGTTGTGCTCCAAATTTTATGATCAAAAAGATTATATAGCCACAGAGGAATGTGTTCGATGATCTAAAGTGAGCCTGGGGAGAGTCACATGGAGAGAAAAACATTTTCTCAAACTTTCACAAAGAGCAAATTCGTCAAGCAATGGCCGTGACTCATCCTCATGTCAGACACTGACAAAAGGATGTACAAAAGGCAGTACAGGGCTACAGGATAAATCCTGAGAGTACTTGGTTGACCTTATCAGATACAAAAGTTACATTTCTTGTTATATAGGTCTTGCTATATCTTGGTCTTAACCATCCAGCAGAAAAGTATAAAAATGAGGTA
>NW_004524588.1:17149097-17150955 GCF_000260255.1 Octodon degus
CAAGAAGATAACAATGTATAGTGTATTGACTATCAAAAACTGTCCTATTAATCAGCTGTGAAACTCTCATTCATATTTATTTCTCAGTAAAAAAATAAATAAAATGAAATTTAAAAAGACCCAGAGCAGTGGATAGCTTTGTCTCAGACTGTGTTCTAAGAAATTGGGTTAAAAAAAATGCACGGGGAAAGTAGAAGATTAAAATGTTCTGATATGTGTCATAACAGCCATAACTGAAAATTAGGTACTTTAACAAAAGAGTCAGACTGTGGAGGGCGACATGCCAGTTAGTGACATGCGCAATCAGAAATCCAGCCAGAGCATCTGCAAGGCGCATTCTCCTCCCTGCACTTCATTCATTGTCATGCCCAGGTCCTGCAGGGTTCTCTGAAAAGGGTGGCGAAACACAGAAAGCTTGTTTACATTCTTCCATGCTAAAGCATCTCCAACTAAATGCTCCTGGCACCAAAGTGGGTTTCTTCACACTCTGTTCTAATAGTGCCCCAGATAAATCTTTGTTCTCATCTGACCCATTTTCCCTGACCCACCCACTCTTACCCTGTCTCCAGAGTGGGAGGGCTAGCAGAGATGCTGCATGGGCTATTCTGAATAAAATACACAAGCAGAGAGTTAATAGGACACAACACTTGGCAGCTCTTAGAGCAAGATTTAAGAAAAAGAACCCAGATTTCAGTGGCATGGAAGAGATTGAAGTTATGAGACGGCATTGTATAGGAATTTCCAACCCAGAGTTGGGAGTCAGGTATGGATGGTTCCAGGCATGGCTCTACCTAGTTATCAAGCAAAGGCAAACTAATCATTTCCACCTCAATTTGTTCATCTACATAGTAGAGATAATAACAGTTCCACCTCACCCATTGTTAAGTACTCCGAACACATAGAGAAAAGAAAAAGAGACGTCGGTATTGTTAGGCCTAAGGAAATCTAGTGTCTTTTGCATACACCTGATGTCTTCCTACAGTTTGGTGATATCTACTCTGAATGTCCCACCTGATTTTATTGTATTTCCTTTTAAAGAGTAAAAGCCAGTATTTTGGATTCTATCTTAAGAAGGTAGTTTCTTCCACTCTCCCTAACCCACCTTCTTAAGATAGAATCCAAAACAGTTTTTTCCTCAGGCTCCTTGCAAGATAAGGATGGGCGATTCAGCTTCTGTCATAAATATCCATGTAGAACCTCAACTTTCAAATGAGTGACATAAACAAAGAGATACTGAATGGGACAGCATTTTGCTGACCCAGGTAGCAGCCCAGAGGAACAGCTGTGGAAAATAGTAATGGCAATATGCTTGCAACAAAAAAACACACATGCCACAAAATGTACCACATAATGATACCACATAACATTTCAGAGAACCTACTAAGTCCAAAGCTTTTTTGGAAATTTGTACTTCCCCAAGGTGGCCACTGAACAAGGCAATCTTAGAAGGACGGAAATTCTAACTTTTAAGAAATGGGAAGATGTGAGTTGGATTGTTTTTTGTGCACATTAAAACAAGTCATCCAGAAGTTTATAGTAATTGCCTATAAGACAAGAAACATTTCAGTGCTAGAAGCTATCAGTTGTATGACTAACTGATAACTCCTGAAAACATTGGGAGGTCCAGTAACTGATTTATAAGTATGAGAAATTCATTGTTAAGAATAGCTTTCGGGATGGTGAGATGGCTGAGCAGATTAAGTATCTGCTTAGGCAAGCACAGGAACCAGGTTCAATCCCCGGCACCACTTGCTGCTCTGGCCCTATCCCTGGGCATGCTGACCTGGCCACCGAGACCCGGCGTAGTGGTGCAGGCCTGTAATCCCAGTACTGGGGAGGCTGGAAACAGGGGGATCAC
>NW_004524588.1:17151381-17153654 GCF_000260255.1 Octodon degus
TGTGTGTGTGTGTGTGTGTGTGTGTGTGTGTCCAGTTCAGCCCACCAGGGGGCGGGGGGGGCTGGCATGTGGTGCTGGGGGACTGAACCGCGGTCCCTGTGCTTTGCTAAGCTTGTTCTAAGTAGGTGCTTTAGACCACTGAGCCATCTCACCAGCTCCGATTTTATGCTTCTTATTCCAAACTTAAATGATACAATGAATTCTGGTTATTTCTCAGGGTGATGCTAGATATTATGCTACACTGACTACTTTATGGAGAAACCACCTATCAGGACAGTGTGTCCCTTTTTGTGACAATCTTTTACTAAAAATTATTGGGGGAAAACAGTGGAAGAAAGCCATCGATTAGCAAGTGTGAAATCCACAAACACTAAGCCAATTTTTCAAGGAAAATTTGTATCTACAAGTTTATATTAGGTGATAGATTTCAAAACCTATACTCAGATCTACACTATCTCTAGGTAGAGAAAAACTAAATCCTAGCAGTGGACCATGTTATTAATAATCTTCCATAATTATTAATAATTACCAATGATGTTTTGTCCAGTTTTAGTGTGTGCCTGCTTCCTACCTGGGGTTCACAGGGTCCCAGCGGGCAGAGTTTGTTGTAACGCAGGCAGAGTTTGTTGTATCAAGGAAAGATCTGTAATGTTTATTGCATCTTTGTTATTCATCACTTACTATTTTAAACACTTTACATGTATTCATATTTCATCCCTGTGAACATCCTAAAAAATAGGCGTCGTCATACAAATGAGTCACAGATGACCTCAGTACATTGGCTCCTACACTGGTTTTTTGTTGTTGTTTTTCAAGGTGACACCTGCTAGCTCCAAGGCCCACTGGTTGTAAACTAAAATTTTAACACACTGAATTGTCATTAAGTGCCGGCCAAATAGCTCAGCAGATTAAAGTGCCTGCTTAGGCAGACGCAGGGGTGCAGGTGTTCGATCCCTGGGCCTGCTGTGCCGGCCCCACCCCCAGATGGCAATTGAGATTGGGCATGGTGGTGCATGCCTGTAATCCCAGCTCTTGGGAGGCTGTATACAAGAGGATCACTACAAGTCTAATCTACGCAGTGAGACCCTGTACACCTTGTACACCCTAAATACAACAACAACAAAAGAATTGTCATTAAAACCATCACTCAAACAAGCAGTAACCATTTAGAAACTGTCTGCTTTGTGTACTCCTTTAAATGTGATTGAACATCAAAGTGCTGTTGAAATAGTAGTCAGCCCTTGGTCCCAGAGACTGACTCCCTGCCACACTGAGGGCTGCTGAATGACGTCACCTGAAACAAACTCCCCCTCTGACCTCTTCCCTTACAAAAAGGGAATTCACTTAACTCTCTTCCTCCTCTGAGTGGGAGCCTCCAGCTGTAGCTTCCTGTAGGCGCTTGCTGAGAGGGTCTTCTCTCCCTTGCAAGCTTCGAGGTCACCCACTAAACTTGTGAGTGCTACTGCCACCCTCTGGTCTTACTGTTCTGCTCCACTTTCTTCTGGTTCTCCCCAATCTAATTTCTTGCGATTGGCAACAGGAATGATACGTTTGATCAGAAATTAAAATACAAGATTACAAAATAACATTTTATGGTAAAATAGTAAGTTGGCAGTACTATCAATTGGCAAATCCATCCTGGACAGCCTCAGGTGGTGGGGAGGCCTCTGCCTCTGCTTAGCCTGGCATTGTTGTCTACTGTTCCACATGTATTTCTTCCTGATCTCTCCCTACAATTCCGTAGTCTGACCAATCAGGTAGTATTTTGGCACCAGGACCTGAGTAACTTATGCTACTGGAACTAACTTTTGTTGTGTCAGGCACTGAGAGTCTTAGGAAGGAATCCTAGTCTTCGTCTCCCACCAGCCAGGCACTGAATGCTGAGACTTATGAGCCGGAATAAAAGCGAAAAATATATGTCCTAGAATACTAGCAGGCTACTTTTCACCCCATCCTGGGCTGTGGCATGAGCAGATGCCCCTGTGGGTTTGGCGACTTGAGATGCTCTGAGAAGTCCTCGTCTCCAGGGTCCGCTTTGCCACATAATGAACCTAGAAGGCCTTAAGCAAGAACCGTCTCCTGAACATAGCTAGGAGAAGCAGCTTAGTGAACAGCCAGCCTTATGACCCAAAACAATATTGAGATTCCAGCCCTCGGGGGCTGGGGAGATAGCTCAGTAGAATAAGCACTTGCCTGGCAAGCAAAAGGTCCTGAGCTTAATCCCCAATACGAGAGAGAGAGAGAGAGAGAGAGAGAGAGAGAGAGAGAGAGAG
>NW_004524588.1:17155307-17158925 GCF_000260255.1 Octodon degus
ATTACCATCTGCAGTGCAGTAGCTCAGCTCACAGGTAGGAATGAAGCTTTCATCTAAAGGAACCCAGTGGAAGCCCCCGGAGTCCTTCCTTACCACATGATTAGACAGAGGCAGTACTTCATCCACAGGGCAATTTCAGAGACTGGTGCCATCACCTTGAATTACATGCAGATACTGAGTCCTATTGTCCCCTTATTTCACTGGTGACCTCTTTGGATTATGAGTAACAAGATGCCAATTTCAGAATGGCAATGAATTATTATATACTATCAACTGTGTTTGCTGTTTCAGATGTGATCTTTCTCCCAGAACAAACTGAAAATATCTTCTAACTTAAAATGTGCAGATAATCCAGACATGCTTTTCATTATTCTAATAATGAAAATAAAACCAAAGCAATTCCTTTTCACTTATCAGAATAAATTGTACAACTTCCAAAAACACATAGGACATCATATGAGGCCATTTTATTATTGCTATTGTGAAGAAAAATCTGGTGAAGAAAAAATACCAAACTCTGTCAAGGTCCTGAGATGCATCCATTCCAGAGAACAGAGAGAAGTCCCGCAGCAGTGCGTAGCATCTGTCTTCAGATATGTCAAGATGCTCATTTTAAAGCACTCAGCGCCACTAAGAAAGAGTGATGACCCCTGCGAGAGCAGTTGAGATTTAGAGGGTGACATGACAACAAAGCCACTGTCACGAACAACAGAACATAGCAATCTTTGAACATTTATGAATTTGAAAGGCAACACCTACCACAGTGCATCTACTGCTGAAAAATTATGAAGCAACCAGACCCACGCTCGCTTGCACTGGGGCCCTCGGTAGCAGCGGGTGTGGTCAATTGCTCAAGCAGCTTTGCCCCATCGCCTTCTGACACAACGGAGTTCAAGACCCCAGAGTGCCTGCCGCTGACCACGATGCCATCTGCAGACTGTGACAAACTCGCTGATCCATCACAGTGGAAACTGCCAGTGCTTTGAAATAAACTAGGCTTTAACTTGGTACAAGATTCAAGAAATACAGAATACAAAGTCCTAGGACATTGGGAAAATGCTCCTTAAGTTGTCTCATAAAATGGATATTGTCTGATATCCTAGCATATAAAAAAAAAACTGTTCCTGTATCACTCTAATTTCAATACAAATATCTGGAAACTTCTTATATATTTTGTTAAAATTAGTTTTTCTAAAATCTTTAGAAATATTGCAAGAAACAATTCTAGTTTGTGCTCTTAAAATAACTATTAGAACACGACATAATTGGTCACTCAGTAGCTTCCTCTGAGATTGCCATTCTCCTGTCAAAATCAAGAAAACTCAATCAAGAATGGTGAACTCTGCAGTTATGGAGACAAAAGATGGATGGAAAATCTCTCTAACTTCTTCTAAGTTTTACATCTCACCTAGAACTGCTCGTTATAAATTTTTGATGAAAATTTAAGAGTAGTAACTGCAATCCAAGCATCAGAAAAGCAAAAGCAGAAAGCCCATTGAGCAATTACCACTGCGAATGCCTGTTAATACCCAGACACTAAGATTAATCACTACAGTATTCCTGATAGAAGAATTTATGTCTCCACTAAATTGATTACTAGCAGAAAGCAACAAAAGGAGAATATTCCCAAGGCTTCACTTTTCCCAAATTTGTGTGGTTATGCCTGAAAGCTAGCTGTGCAGGGACCTGGGATATGTAGAGTTTTACTGTTACATTTTCATAGGTCAGAAAGTCACTCTTCAGGGTGACAGAATAGAGTCTGTGTGAGCGAATCAACCTCAGCAGCATGCCACTATCAAAGAGAATTGCTACATTATTATAAGATAAAATTTGAGCAGGTCCTGAAGGTAAAATTAAATTGCATGGCCAGGTGTTTTATATTCACAGTGCCTTATGCTATCAGGGCTCTACCAACCCACACTTATGGCCTCACAAAGAGCTTCCTCAGTTATAGGTTCTTCAGAATCTGCAGAACTTGCTATGCACCCAAGTGAATAAATATGGCAGCCTTTTGTGAATGTACTACACTTCAGGGTAAAGTTGGGCTAGACTTGAGATACATGTGTCAGACCTGAGAGATAAACATGCATCTTTTGTACCATTAATAATCAGTATGGGGGGTTGGGGAGATCGTTTGGTAGTCTAAGCACCTGCCTGGCAAGCACAAGGGCCAGCATGCAATTCCCTGGCACCACATGCCATACCAGCCCCACCAGGTGTGCTGAGCCAGCCACTGAAACTGGGCATGCTGGTGCACGCCTGTAATCCCAATGCTGGGGAGGCTGAGGCAGGAGGATTGCTGCAAGTCTGAGCTGTGTAGCAAGACCCTATGCCAAATAAATAAAAGATTTTTTTTAAAGTCAATATAGGATTTTTACTTTTGATTTATATGTGGACTCTTAACACTTTCACCCTCAGACTGATTTTATTATAGTGAGAATTTATTGTTTTATTATATTATATAAGTTTGTTTGTTCTATTTGCTGGGAGAATTATGACCCACACACTTTGATATCCTGTAAGAGTTAAATGCTTCACATTGTGACGCTATGATGCTGAGGAGTGTCCCTTGCAGGCCCATGAGTTTGTTATGGCTTGTGTCCAGATGTGTCCTCAAACACTCATGCAGTCACAGGTGAGGCTTTTGAAGAAGTGTCTAGCCTAGCATGTGTGATCCTGGAATGGATTCGTTGTGCGACGGGAGGCACAGGGGCACTAGGGTTAAGGGTGTGAGTGTTACTTGCCCCAAGTATCTGGGATAATACGTAAGTTAGAAAGAGCTGTGGTCCTCCCTTTGCTGGGTCGCCGCACTTCCTGTCTTCTGCTGCCAAGCGCTACTTCTCCTCTGTGATGCCCCTCTGCCAAGTCGCCTTGCCTTGGACCCAGATGATGGTGGACTGAGTGCTCTGGAAGCTATGAGCTAAATAAACCTTTCCTTCCTTAACTTGTGCATGTTGGGTGTTTTGTGTCAGCAACAGGAAACATAACCAAGACACTATTAAAACATTAAACCCCAGGGTGGTACGAGGGGAGGTAGAGGGATCGTCAGGAGGTGGGGCCTGGTGAGAGGCACTTAGGTCATTGACGCCATATCCCAAAAGGGGATTGTGGGACTCTAATCTCTATCTTTTTCACCCTCTATTATTTGCTTCCTTGTAATAATGTAAACTGTTTGTTCCATCATATTCTCTCCTCTATTGTCTCCAACGAAGTGAGTTCCTCAGTCTTGGACAGGAAGTTACCTACAGAACCATGAGCTCAAATAAACCTTTTCTCTTTATAAAACAACTAGCTCAGGAATTTTGTTATAGTGGCATGAAACTAACAAACACACGTGACATAGTCCCTTCCCCCTCTGTGATTTTCAGTGCTCCAACACAATCACAATTCCACGATTCCTCAGGAAAGAAGCCACCCCCAGAAAAGACTACCAAGAGGACCAAGGTCTAGTTGAAAGTAAGGACACTACTAGCTCAAAAGTCTGAGGCTGAACTGTTAAGGCAAACATTCCTTACCTATTCCAAATGTTTAAATATACATACACAGGATTAAAGCATCTGCATGCAGGCTCAGGGGCCAGAGATTTGATACCAGGTTTACCATGCTGGGCCAGCCCCC
>NW_004524588.1:17159150-17165304 GCF_000260255.1 Octodon degus
ATATATATATATTATATGAAAGCCTATGTATGGTCTATCTAATTTGAGTGGGAAAAAAATAACTCCCTACCTTTGTCATAATTGACACAGATATAAATCAAAAGCCTAGACATGTCAGAATCCAGAAACAAATTCTACATGGCTACATGAGATTTTCCTATTGTTTAGCTTGTAGTCCAAGCTACCCAAGCTTCCACAAGCTTTCTTCAAAAATATATAGGACATTTGAGGAAAAATGTATGTACTTCAGAGATACATATTTATATTTTTAATGAATGTGTGCTTTGTATTTTTTAAATTCAAGCTTCTTAGTATTTATACATAAGGAGAGGGGGAATATTTTAGCCCTTCCAGCCAATGGTTATCAATATAGGTGTACAATATTTACTAATGAATGAATCACTTTAATCCAGTGGGTCTGAGTAAATAAAGGAACAAAAGAATGTGCAGATAGAAGGATGAAATTGTCTTAATCTGCTTAGTCCACTTTCTTTAAGAACTATTCTCCTAAGACATAAAAGAATCGGTACTGTAACATCCTATAACTCGGTAGTGTCCCAAATTTTCTGATCAAGGACATTATGGGGCCACAGAGGAAAGTGACTGACGATGTAGAGTGTGCCTAAGGAGAGCCACATGGAGAGAAACCATTCTCTCAGGCTTTCACAGAGAGCAAATAGGTCAAGAAATGGCCATGACTCATCCACATGGCTGACACTGACGAAGGATCTACAAACTGCAGTACAGGGTTTCAGGGTAAATCCTGAGGGGATTTGACTGACCTTGTCAGATATAAAAGTTACATTTCTTGTTATATAGGTCTTGCTTTACCTTGGTCTTAACCATCCAGCAGAAAAGTATAAAAATGAGGTATAAAAAGCAAAACCATATTAATATGCTGAGCTGTAAAAGGCTCCAGTCAACAACTTCTGACATTGCCAGTCATGAAGATAATCCACTACTATTATAGATTACTGGACTATATTGGATTGCTCTGCTGAATTCATGCACCCATAATATATGAATAGCAATGGAATACCCATTTCTGACAAAAGTAAACAAAAAAGTGGGAATATAAATGAAGGACTGTTTTGTAGTAAAAAAAATACACACACACACACACACACACACACACATACACATATATCTGTATATACAAAATAACATAGATATACAGCTACTTTCTGTTAGTTCAATGAGAAGAGAGTTTTGAATTAATAGTGTTTAGACAAGACATCATGTCTGCACCTTGTACTGTGAATAACTACTACAAAGATAACAATATGCAATGTATTAATTATTGTAACTGTCCTACTAACCTATTTTGAAACTTTCTTATTGCTACTTCTTTCTCAATGAAATTAATATACAAGAAAGAATCATTCACCTAAGATGTCTTTTAAAACTTCTATCAATTCAATAAATATTTTTAATACATAGTGAATAAATGAATATATCAGACCTGGCCAGACAGCTCAGCAGATTAACACCTGTTTAGGCAGACTCAGGGGCCAGGGGTTCAATCCCCAGCCTGCCGTGCCTAGGCACACTGAGATGGCAAATGAGACTGGGCATGGTGGTACATACCTGTAATCCCGGCACTTTGGGAGGCTGAAAGCAGGATCACTAAGAGTCTGATCTATGTAGTGAGACCCTGTACTAAATACATTTTTTATAAAATGAATGTATCATATGGCTAAAAAGGAGGCTGAAATATATTATTTACATGTAAGATTATTCAAGTAACTCCTATAAAGCAAATAATAAAATAGCTACGAGAGAGGGCACATTCTAAAGCATGATGCCAAGCAACCCTGATACCTAATCAAATAATTAGTCCTTATGCCAAACTGTCTCTGTTAAGAAAAGAAATTGGTTGGAAAATTTTCCTTTTATCACTAAGAATTAAGTAGCAAGATCTGAATACTCATATAGGGGCATTTGGTTAGGTTAGGTTTGGTTTGTTTGATTTGTTTTAGGCATATGTGTGTTGTTGTTTTGGTTTTGTTTGTTTTGTATTCAAAAGGAAAAAGAAGATGGGAATTTAGATAATATGCATCTGGTATGAGCCAAACACAGTGCCAGTTGGCTCCTTCCAAAACAACACTGATGATTTGTATCATTGTAATCATTTTTAAAATAAAGAAAAAATACTCTGCCATGTTAAGTGATTTATTCAAAGTTGGAAAGAAGATGAAGTTTTACAACAAGTCTGAACCCAAGTGTGCAGCCCTCAGAGTCCGCATCCTCTCGGGCACAAACGCCCTTCACCCCTCTGAGGAGCACATCCGCGTGCACAGCACAAGCAGCTGGTGTCTCACCAGGGCCCCGCGGGGTTCAAATAGTGCGGCCCAGAGATGCCCTGAAGCAGACGCCCAGCGCCACTCTTTCTGTGAAACTGGCTTTGAACAACACGTACACAAGAAATAAACATGAAAACAGAGATAGAAATAGCATGATACAGTGTAATGTAACGATGACGAGATGTAAAGCAATGAGAGAAGCCCAGAAGGAAAGCAAACATCTTTTCAAAGTACACAGATCTGTGCTTCCATGTTAATACGCTTCTCTCATTATTCCCCATATATTAGTTTAGTTCTAAGCTAGTGGAAGTAGAAATGCTTTGGCAAAAATCAGCATGCCAACCTCTTACAGAGAAAAAATTGTTTTATTGTCAGTGAAATTCGAACAGAAATAAAGTCCTCTAAGCTGAATGAATTTCCTGCCATTTCAAGTTCCAAAAATACTTCAACATAGAACACAATTATCCTCAAATTAATCCTTCCTCAGTGATGTCACTGTTTAATCGCAGGGCGAGGATAGCCAAGTCGGTGTGGCCTTTGTTGGTGTTGAAAAGGTAGTTGGCTGATAGCCTCGACTTCACACAAACATCCTAGCACTAAACTGGGATGGAGATATTTCTATTTTCAAAAGAGCTGTGGGCTGGCGAGAGCTCAAAGGACTAAGCGCCTGCTTTGGCAAGCACAGGGACCAGGGTTTGATCCCTGGTCCTGCATGCCACGCTGGCCCCGCCCCCCGGGCGAGCTAAGCAGTCAATCAAGTCCAGGTGTGGTGGTGCACGTCTGTAATACCAGCGCTGGGGAGTCTGAAAACAGGAGGATCACTACTAGTCCAAGCTGAGTAGTGAGACCCAGTGCCAAATACATAAATGGGGAAATAAAGAAAAAAAACCAGCCCTACTAAATGAATGGAAGTTTCTCCAACATGCACTTCTACAGTACCTAGAGTGTGTTCACTTTTTTGTGCAAAAATCGTATTAAGAAGGCTTATATATTTCATTTCTGGCTCTTACTACAAACAACAAAGCAGCTACATTCATTTTCTTTTGCCTAAAGTCAACCAGTCTCTCTCAACATGGTCAAGATTGGAACCAGGGCTGATGAGATATCTCAGCTGTCTAAGTGCCTGCCTGGCAAGCTTAAGGGTCAGAATTCTATCTCCAGTACCACTTGCCATGCAGGCCCCTGCACCCCTGGCACTAAGTGCCAGCCAGGAAACTGGCCATGGTGCCACATGCATGTAATCCCAGCACTGGGAAGGCTGAGACACGAGGATCACTACCAGTCTGATCTGCAAAGTGAGACCTTGTATCCAAATAAATAAATAGGTAAACAAGACAAAAAAAGTAAGATTTGAATCAGTTCTGTCTGAACAGCAAACTATAGCCTTCTAACAAATACTATAACTGAATATTTTTAAAGCTAGAAACAAGAAACTAAAATAAATGTGAAATATGTAAATGAGAATATTTTTAAAAGTTAAAATGCCTGCTGAGGCAGACACAATGGCTAGGAGTTCGATCCCCAGGCTTTCCATGCTGGCCCCAACCTTGGGGCACGTTGAGACAGGGATTGAGACTGGGCATGGTGGCATGAGCCTGTAATCCCAGCACTTGGGAGACTGTAAACAGAAGGATCGCTATTAGTCCGATCTACACAGTGAGGCCCTGTACACCTGTCCTAAATACAAAATAAATAAATAAATGTTAAAATGAAGGCCCCCAAATATATTCTACAAAATAAATTTTTAAAAATTTATGGGTTCAGTTTTTTTCAAAAGCTTCTGGTTATATTTTATGGGAAAAGTCTAGATTATAAGTACAGTAAAGTGAACATAACCTTGGGTAGATTTTAAGATTTTGAGGTCCTGATAACCAAGAATAACAGGATGAAATGTGCTTGGGAAGACAGCATGATTTTTTAAGCAAATTCAAGAAAGTAGCCTTCTAGAGTCCACAAAAGCAACTTCTTCCCCGGTGATGGTTAAATCTGTACACCATTTACCCTCTCACCGATAAAGGAGAGCAGTAAATCATGTCAACCCTTCCTATCTTCTGAAAAATAAACTTGGCTTTGCTTCTCAGTTCTGCAAGCCTAACAGATACCAAAAATTATGGCTGAAAGATGAAAGGTGAGTTATACATAATCCTAGATGGATATTGATTTCATCTGTAAAACCATTTTATCGTGGCTGCCCAGAATGCCGTACTGAAAAGTTGGAGTTTGGCTGGAGCTCAGCAAACAGTTATCAGTGCCTGGCAGGGCCCACGTAGGACAGTAACTCCACCCTGGCCATCTGTCATGGACTGAATCGTGGCCCCAGCAAAATATATCCATGTCCGAATACCCAGAACCTGTGAGTATATTACATCATACAGTGAAAGGGTGAGAAATGTCATGCACAGTGTCTTAGTTACTTTTCTCATTGCTGAGCTAAAATACCCAACACCCAACATTAAATGGTAGAAAGATTTATTTAGCTCACAGTTTTAGTACATAACTGGTTGGCTCCAAAGCAGGGTAGCACACAGCAAAGGGGTAACTGTTCATAGCAGCAGAAGACAGCAAAGAAAAGCAAGTATGTTAACAGCATCTTTCTCCCCTTTTTATATTCTATCTGGGCTGCTGGGATTAGGGTGGTGCCGAAGCAATCAATGAGCTGATCGCATACTCTTAATTCCACACTTAATCTGACCATTCTAGATTTAGTCACCTCTGAAAACACCTCTATAACCACATGAGACATTGGGGTGACATCTAGACACAAACAATAACAAATAGGAAAAGATGTGATTACACTGATTTTAGAGGAGGCTTTCACCCTAATTATCATGGTGAGTAAGGCCACGAGATAGTTGTATGAACTGAAGGAGAAGGAGTTTTGACAGAATGAGAAAAGACAA
Source organism: Octodon degus (assembly GCF_000260255.1). Taxonomy (NCBI): domain Eukaryota; kingdom Metazoa; phylum Chordata; class Mammalia; order Rodentia; family Octodontidae; genus Octodon; species Octodon degus. The sequence goes on from NW_004524588.1 coordinate 17,164,354, forward strand.
TGTGATCATAGAAATGGACATGGGAGTGACCAGAAGTCAGGGAGTACTGACAGCAGCAGGCACTGGGAAAGCTGAAAATGAATTCGTGCCTCTGGGGAATTGCAGCTCTACAACAGCTTGATTTGAGAGAAGCAAAGTCTGTTGTTTTAAGCCACCCATTCATGTGGCAATAGCAGTCCAAGACAGTATTATCTATCTGCTGCCTCCGTGAGTTGGCCCCTGTCAAGTCAAAAATAGAAAAGAGCTAGGACTTTCCCTCAGGCATTCCAACTCCTGTAAGTTGATGTGTTGGCCCTAATGGATTTCTATGTATAGAAGCCATATCTTTATCTCTTAAGAATGGAGTGACAGCCACCTTCTAGCTGAGATCAGAGCAGTATGAGAGACAGAGTTTGCAGACCAGGATGTAAGAGTCCTGCAGTCAGTGCAGAGGCGTGCTGACCGCAAGGACAGAATTCAGAAGAGGAAGAAACAGCAGGCTGCAGTGACAACAACAATTGGTCATGGATTCAAATCTAAGCACAGAAAGCATGAAACCAAACTATAACAATCTAAATGGCTACAGTTACTCAGGGACACAGCATGACATGAGTTGGTTCTGTCTGCACATAACGTAGGTCTAAATCTCCTTAACAGAAGCCAGACCCTGAGGAAGTTGCTAAACCTCCCTGCCTCTCACTTTCTCCATTTTCTAGTCCAAGTCTGAACTGTCTATTGTGTGGGCCCACCCTGAACACTGACTGAGATCAATCAAATAAAGCATTCAGAAGGACGTCTGGAGCTGGCTTCTTACTCCATAAATTTTCAAAGTTATTATCATCAGCATTATTAGCAGTAGTATTTACAGAAGGGTAAGATTTGAAATTAGACTGGAATTCAAATAATAAACACATAACGCTGATAAAACATTACCTTCAGGGGCCGGCCAGATAGCTCAGTAGACTAAAGTGC
>NW_004524588.1:17165404-17167239 GCF_000260255.1 Octodon degus
GTAACTCCAGCGATTGATCACTATGAGTCCGATCTGTGTAGTGAGACCCTGTAGACCCTGTACCAAATACAAAAAAAAAAAAAAAAAAAAAAAAAAAAAAGCCTCCAGCTGTCTTTCAACTGCATTTATTTTATTTTGGCCTACCAGGTCCTTAAATGTTTCAAATAGCCTCTGAAAACTCTTCAAACCACTGTAAGAGAATCTTGTGTGGACTTTTCAAAAGAAAAGTGATTCCTCTGTCTACCTGGGGGCTGACTGCCTCCACCTGAAGCTGCTATGTACCCAGCATGTGGAGGAGTGGTGTGGTCGACACCGGTATGAATCTCCTGTCTCAAGTCCCCAGACAGCTAATTCCTTGTGGAGCCCGACTGCTTGCGTTTCCTCAAAGACCATAATGCATGAAAGCTTAAACCCCATAAAAATGCTCCTTCTGAGTGATGAGAGGAGATAAATTGAAGAGATGAGGATTCCCAGACCCAGGCAAGACTCTAACCTGCCCTAATTCCAAGCTTAGTGACAGCTACAGTTTTTCAACTAACTGCAGTTTTTCAACTAAATTCCAGTGTTTTCAGGATGGAGTAGAAGAATAGTCTTCTCTGAAGCAATCTTTCAACTTTCCTTTTCAGTTTTAGGGTAGGTAATAGCAGGAGGTAATACCTCCCCTCTGTATATTCATTAACTCTTAGCAAAGTTGCACATGCAATCAGCAGGAGCGAAAATTGTCTTTTGAGCTAATGCTTTAGCAAATTATTTTAACTTAGATCTTTCTAGCCTAATACTTAGGTACCAGCTATTCTGCTCAGACACATTTCAAAATCAGTGAGACTCAACAGAAAGACAACCCTGGCATTACCCTTTGTCACGAACTCCAGGGGAAGTGTATATTTACTGGAAGCTTTTGAATCATTTGCTTGAGCTGCTTTTCACAATAACTTTGTGAAGTACACCACTAGGATCTTAAAGTTACATGAAAGAAATGGAAGGCATCCATGGTTCATTTAAAGTTGCACTGAAGTCATCAAAAGAAAGAAGACTAAAAGTAAAGCCTGCCTCACATCAGCCACTACTCCGCATTGTTTTCTCAGATTATCATAATTCCAGATCTTCCTTGATGTCCACATTTCCCCACATGATATTCAGTAATTTCCAGGTCTACAGACCTCCTATTTGACTTAAATAACATTAAAGAAGTAACTAAACGACTGCATAAATCACTATCGAGAGTTAAAATAATACCTCCCCCATGTCAGCCAAAATTCCTAAGACTGTGCTCAGAAGAACGCAAGGACCAGGACTATCAGTGTCATGGGAATACTCGATTAAGAGGAGCAGAGGAAACTGAAGTTTTATCTGTAGATATTTATTGTGCAGGATTTATGTGTCAGGAACATCGTGAAGGGTACGATGCTAGAAGAACGAGGTATGATTCCTGTCCTGAGGAAGTTTGCTTGTGTTGGAAGGAGACAGACACCTAAGAAATGATTTCGCTGCTAAAGAACAAAGCTGCAGTGAGAACACAGAAGGAGGGCAGGCTGAGGGAAGCAGAGATTCAGTGGGGAGAACCACTGAACTGGGGTCTGAAAAATGATTTGGAGTTAACTGAAGAAAAGGGGACAGAAAAGTAAAGGAGGCAGGAAAGAGTCTATGGAGGTAATAGTAGTAGAAAAAAGTTTAAAAGCAGTGAAGTAGATATTTTATGTTTTTTGAAAAACATTCTGATCGTATAGCTGCTGCTAAGTATTACTAGTTATGCAAATAATTACATGATAAACATTTATAACTTCGAACATTTTATATAACAAAGAATTTTTTCTTAATTTTTTTTTAATAAACGG
>NW_004524588.1:17167732-17182454 GCF_000260255.1 Octodon degus
TATAAATCAGAGAAGTGAGAATGAAAAAATATATTGAGAAGGTATTTTCATATTACTTAGTATTCTTAAGTAATTAAGTATATCAATAAAGCAAAGTATAACAGGAGGGGAGCTTCCACCATTAAATAAGTGAGATAAAACTTGAGGATTTATTTTCATAGTGGGAAAATGCATGCTTAAGTTTGAATATGATTCCTTTCATCAAGAGCCAGTTCAGGGTTCTGAATGTCAAATGGTCTTATGCAAACTTTACTACTAATTCTCCCAAAGTGACAGGTCCATCTTACTTACCCTCTGAATTCAGTGGGTCAAATCTAACTCTCTTGGCTCATTTTTAATAATGTCATCACTCCAGTCTCACTGTTAAAATAAAACAGCTTCTAGATAAAAATATAAGTTTGAAAGTTTTTTTTCTCGTATCACAAGTCAAAAGCTTTTCATGAATAGTTAAGGAGAAAGGACAAACTGTATTTATCTAAATCTTGGAGATAGTTATTAATGAGTGTAGCTAAGAGAAAAGACTTTGAAACTGACCTGTATCAACTCTAAGTGTATAAACTTCGTCCTGTCCCTTTCTTGACAATTTAGTCTACTGCCACCTTATTTCTCTCACATTCCTCAAGCCCACAGGGCTGTCATAGCTGCTCGCCACTCCTCCAGCCAAATTAATGGAATGAATTCTATGACTTTTCCATAAAGTGAGACACACAGAGAGGTAGAATTAATTTTAAAGTGATTTTGATGTTTCTTCTTTCTCTAACTCCATCTCCGGACTCCCAGTTGAAATGCAAAGAATAAAAACAGCCTGAGGCTACCTTGTTTGAAATCTACTTTTGGTGGCAGCTGTGAAGGAATTCCTGCCACTGCTGAAGGTCTCACTCCTGGGGCAGTCATACTTTTAAAATATCTTCAGATTTTTATTGTTGTATACTTTTAAAATAGAAAAAGATAAATACAAATATCTTCTAAAACCATAGATGTCCATGAGAAGCCTCTTTTTATTCCCAACTTCAGGGCTAATAATGAAGTACGAAAAGAGATGCTAAAGCCGGTCTCCACAGTTGGCAGGCGCTTTATCTCTCACACAGGAGTGGGAATTGCTCCCTCACCTTGTCTTATCTTCTCTGAACTCCTGAGCTTTCAGTGTCTCCTAAAGAGTAAACTGAGTGAGTCACTGACCTCCTGTGTCCCTGACACACACACACACACACACACACACACACACACACATACACCCACACTCCTTTCATCTTCCCCCAAGTGTTTTAATTTAAATCTAGTTGTACACTGAACAATGAGATTATTTTAATCAAATGCATGAGGCAAGGTGTGATTTGTCTTATTACCTTATTTTAATATTCTCTTACACAACTTCTGTGAGTACATTTTTACCAAGAAGGCATCAAATCCTGTGACGACCTTGGGGACACCTCAGTACACCTTCTTCAAGAGACAGTGTTGAGGAGAACTAGTTGACTGACTGCCCAGAGTGGCTGCCTGGGAGGCCTGAAGCCACACTTCTAATCAGGCTTTGCGGCCAGTGTCAGCGTGATAGCGTCACTGGCTCTGTCTTATTCTCATTGCTGGCTTCCTCTCTGGAACTTTTGGTTGATCCTAATGATAATTTCTCTGAAAGACTCCATGAAACAACGCCTTTGCTACCCATTTTCCTCTGTCTCTCTTTGTAGTTTTCAAACCCAAATCAAGGCCTCTCTCCTGCTTTTCCTCCTTTCTCTTTCATCCTTCAAAGTAGTTTCCCCAATAGATGTCAGCATACTGATCCAGTGTAGGTATCTCCTTTTCTGAAAACTGACAAAGAGATTTCAGTGATACCATAACCTATCAACATCACGTTCTGATGACAGCAAGTAAGAAAAAGTCTCATTTTCCTTTAGATACTTCCTTTAACAAGCTATAGCAAGCCATAATGTTACATAGTTAATGTGATATTCCCTCTTCAAAAATCCAGACAGACTAACAGGAATCTGTTAGAAAAAGACTTGGAAAAGGAAGCTGCCTAGGAGCTTACAAAGCCACGTCACTATAAGAAACATAGATTTTAAGTGTAGGATGAATAAGTGAGTAATACAATCTTAGAGAATAATTTCCATTGAGATAAGCACTAATCCGGCTCTAGGTGGTTACAGAGTCGTTTTAAGAGAATGGGGAAAAAGAAACCAACAAAGACTCTAAGGAGTGAGCACAGTTTTATTTTATTTTATTTTATTTTATTTTATTTTTAACACAGTTTTATTTTAAAGGAACAATTAAATGCAGGCTTTCAGGGATGCTCAATGCAAGCAGTAGTATGTAGATATAGTGAACGATGGATAAAGGGCCCAGGCCAGGGAGTCCACAGACCTGGGTGTCAGGTATTTCTACCACCTATCTTGGCTGGGTGATTTAAATTCTTTGATCCTCCAAATTTTCTGATCAAAGAGACTACAGGCCACAAAGTAAAGTGATCAGCAATGTAGAATATGCCTAAGGAGAGTCACATGGAGAGAAACCATTCTCTCAGGCTTTCACAGAAAGCAAATTGGTCAAGCATTGGCCGTGACTCATCCACATGGCTGACACTGACAAAGGATCTACAAACTGCACTACAGGGTTTCAGGGTAAATCCTGAGGGGATTTGGCTGACTTTGGCGGATATAAAAGTTACATTTCTTGTTATATAGGTCTTGCTTTACCTTGGTCTTAGCCATCCAGCAGAAATGTATAAAAATGAGGTATAAAAAGTAAAGCCATATTAATATGCTGAGCTGCAAAAGGCTCAAGTCAACAACTTCTGACATTGCCAGTCCTACAGATAACCCACTACTATTATGGACTATTGGACTACATTGGATTATTTTGCTGAATTTACGCATCTTACAATATTTGAATGGCAATGGAATACCCATCTCTGACAAAACTAAACAAAAAAAGGGGATATAAATGTAGGACCATTTTGTAGTGAAAAAATATATATATATGTATATGTATATACAAAATAGTTAGGATAGATATACAGCTACTTTCTCTTAGTTCAATGAGATGAAAGATTTGTACTAATAGTGTTTAGACAAGATGGCATATCTGCTTCTTGTAATCTGAATAACTACTATGAAGAGAACAATATGCAATGTATTAATTATTGTAACTGTCCTACTAACCTGTTTTGAAACTGTCTCATTGCTACTTCTTTCTCAATAAAATTAATTAAGAATAAATTCTTTGATCCTCCTCTCTTCATCTGATGGGCAATGTAGACAACAGCGGGCTATTGTGAGGAAGCAGCAGATAACACACACAAGGGGAGCAGCACGAAAGGCTCAGTTTATTCAGCACTGTTTATCCACCAGCATTTGTGTTATATTACATTGGCTGTAGAAAATAATGAAAAGTATTTGTCACCTTATGATTTGAGGTGTCGCAAAATGATTACTGATGTAAGTTGTGAAACTGAATCTAGAAACTTTTAATACTAACAAAAGTCTACACATAAGATAGACTATTTCACTTTTTAAAAAAACTAATTGTATGGGCCGGGGAGATGACTCAGTAGAATAAGCGCTTCCCTGGCAAGCACAAGGGCCTGAGTTCAATCCCTAGTTCTGAAAAAACAAAAAACAAAAAAACCCAAAAACTGTAATGGTAACATTAAAAATGTTAAAAAGTCCACCAAGATCAGATTCCTACACATTCCAAATAACTTGTAGCTCACTCTGCAACAGCTGTCCTAGTTGAACCTGACATGTAGACAATAAACAATAAAAGCACTACAAGTTTAAAGATGGTAATTTCAAAACCACTCCCAACCCTTTTCTTTCTTGGAAATCATCCAGGCCAAGACAGAGAATAAGACATAAAATCACTAGATCAATTTTTGCACAAAAAATAAAAGGTGATACCTAAAATATAAAATAGGGGTACATGCTGTCAAAACTGGGAAACACAGAGCAGAAATAAAAAGGGGCAGAAGCAGAGATGAAACCACAGAGGCAGTGAAAAAACAAGCATCTTATATAATAGGAAAAGGAAACAAGCATCTCTGGAGGTGAGGCCCTAACTTATGGTTTGTGGTGAGACAAGATGAAAGATTCAGCCACAGCAGCAGTAGCATGCTGGAACTCACTCAGTTCCAAGAAGCAGAGACGGCAATACCTCAGAAAGATGTGCAGACAGGCAGCCATGACAGTAGGGATCCATGTGTTTCAGAGTTAAGTATACATTTTAGCATTGTAGGTTGGAATCCAGAGGAGGTTCAAAGACAGGATTAGTTTCTCCTTCCTACCAATTTTCTTCCACAAGACTTTTGCTAAGTATTAACCCAGGGGCTAGTTGGGAAAATATAGGGGGAAAAGAGAGAAATCTTTTAGACTTATAAACATAAGTCCAAAAAGATTACAAAGAAATCATGGTAAGGAACTTATAAAACTGAATGAGCCATGTTAATCATAATTTCAAGTATAGAATAAATTAAGAAATTTATTCTTAAATTTCACACAGAATAAATTAAGAAATCCAAATTAGGTACATCATAATAAAAATTAAAAATGAAATGAAAGTTTAATAAGCAATGAGAGAAAAAAGATGATAAGGAACCAGCTATGCCAATTATATAGTAAACTTACATGAAAGAATTCTATAGTTATATAAAGGTGTGCATACTATAAAGGAAGAATTTTGTAGTATTGATATAGGAAGTCTTTAACTTAAGAGATGATAAGTGGGGGAAACATCAAGGTGCAGAACAGTACATACAACTAGGCAACATGAAGTGAAAGGAGAAGGAATTTTTGCTTAAATACACACCAGGACCTGAAAGAATCACCATTAGACCAGAAATATTGATAGTTTTTATGAGTAGACAGACAGTGAAGACTAATGTGCAATTACGAGGGTAGTTTCTAGTTTGTATATTTAAGCCAGTGACTATGAATCACCTATTGAAATCTCATATAAATAAAATGTAAATGTAAAAACATAGTGTCTATTGTTAATGTGTAATTTGGTTTAAAAAAAGAGGCAGGTGTTACAAAGAAAGGGAATCTCCTTATTCCTCTTTTCCTTTTCCTTTTGTAGGAAATCAAATTTTACAGAAACTAGAAAATTAAGCGCTAAGCCCTACTCTCTCTCTCCCCCTCCTGAAGGCACACCGACCCCAGGTTCTTCTGGAGTCTCTCTCCTTTCTCCTTTCTGTGGTCCAGCTTCCAGGTCTGTTCTCCCATGATTCAGTCTTCCCTTTGCCTGCTCATTGTCATGGCACTAACCCTGGTCTCAATTCCGTAACACTATTGGCTTCAGATTCTCACCTTATCTATGATCTTTTTTTTCTGTACACTTGAAAGTGTGTGTTTAGGAGAAAATATCTGACTGGTCTGGCAAACATCTTTCTTGGTCAAATAATTCATGGATGGATTTTTTTTGGGGGGAGGAGAAGAGATTGAGAACATGATACATCAAAGTGTATATTTATTATCTTGTAAACTCAAGGCTTTTATAGGTAAATGGATGCAACTAGAGATAATACTCATAAATGAAATAAATCAGACTAACATAGGCAAACAGTATATTGTCTCCCTAGTATAAGAAACTGAAAGAGTTAATAAGATTCAAATGGTACAGTAGGTATTTTGAAAGGGAAAGAAACTACTCAAAAGGAAAGAACAACTAGTATGGGGGAAAGGAGAAAAGAAGGAAGGGATGAATAAAACACACACACACACACACACACAAAACCAAAGATAATTGTACTACTAATTTCTACTAGTTTATTGAAAGGAACAGTTAGTGCTTACATCATTTAATCAATTTTACATGACTGTATCTAGTAGTCTGAGAAACTAGTAGTATCTATCCTTTATATTTCTCTTTATTTATTTTTCAGGTTTCTTGTACAAGAAAAATTATAAGATATTTAAGCTTGTGTATCTTAGTTATTTGTTTTACTTACTATGATGTACTCAAAGTGCATCCATTTTCCTACAGGTGACTAAAGTTTATTTTTCGTGATGGTAAAGTAGCCCTTTATTGTACATAAATACTACATTTTCTTTCTCTATTTATCTGTGAATAGACATGAAGACCTCCTCCAGGATTTAGCTATTGTGAATTGTGCTGATAGATGAGTAGGCATATATCTCAATAATGTGATGACTTTAACTCCTTAGGAAGATACCAAGGAGGAAAAGATCTGAGTCAAATAGAATTTCTTGTCTTAATTTTTTCAGGAATCTCTGTACTGTTTTCCATAATGATTGTTCCCACAGTAACAAGAGGTTCCTTTTTTCCCAGTCTTGCCAACATTTGTTATTTGATTTCTCGATGATAGCCTTTCTTTCTATGGTAAGACGGAATCTCAGAGTTGTTTCAATATCCATTTCTCTAGTGGCCAGAAGTGTTCAACACTGTTTTCAAGTATTTCCTGACCATTTGTATTTCTTCTTTTGAATGACAAGTCAGAGCCCTCACTCTGACTCCAAGGCTCACTTCCTTTTGGCCGCGAGCCAGGACCAAACAGCAGAAATGATTCCGCCCAACTTTGCATCTTGGACCAGAGCCAGGGTAAAACCACAGAAACGCTCCTTTTGTTCACATCAAAAGTCCCCCACAGACCGGGTGGCCCTGCCAACATTGGCTCTCCCTGGCTGTTCCAGCCTGCAAACACCCTCCCCGAAAAACCTCTAAAAAATGCCCTGTTCCCTTTTGTTCAGGGCTGTCTTAGTCCACTAGATAGCCAGCCTGCTTGCTCCTACCTCCAATAAACCTTCTTCTCACATTAGAATGTCTGGTCTGGTAGTAGATTGTGTGGGTTTGTACCTAACACTGAAAAGTGTCTGCTCATTTCAGTTGCCCATTTTTTGACTGGGTGGTTTTATTTTGAGGAGTCTAATTTTTTGAAGTTATTAATCTTCTGTCCAAGCAACAGCTGGAAAATTCTTCCCCATTCTGTAGGTTATCTCTTCACTCTGTAGATGGTTTCCTTTGCACTGTAGAAGCTTTTTACTTGGATGTGGTCCCATTTCTTAACTCTTAACATTACCTCTTGTGCCATTAGGGGTCTGTGCAGAGTCCTTGCTTACTGCTCTGTCTTCATGATTTGTAACTTTTTTATTTTCTATAACGTTTATTGTTTCTGCTTTAATGGACCATTGATACACTTGATTTTAGTGAAAAGGTAGGGGTTAAGATTCATTCTTCTGTAGGTGGAGTTGCCAGTTTTTCCAGAACCATTTGTTAGAAACCAATTATCTTTTCTCCAAGGTATTTTGGCCCCTTTTGTCAAAGATGACGTATTTGGAGTTGTTTCTGTATGCCCTGCTCTATTCTATTGATCCATATCTATAGTTTGGTTTGGTTTGGTTTGATTTTGCCAAAATCATGCTGTTTTTGTGATGGTGGCTTTGTAGTATAATTTGAAATTTAGAATTGTGATGTCTTCTATTTTTCTCTTGTTGTCAAGCATTATTTATGTTGTTCTAGAGTTTGTGCTGGTTCCATATACATGTTAGGAGTGTTTTCTCTAGACTTCTGAGAAATGCCACCGATATATTGATTATAAGTGCAATAAATCTGTGCATTAGTTTGGGAAGTCTTGCCATATTGAACATATTGGTGCCATCCACCCAAAAATATGGGATATCTCTCCATTTTCTGGTATCTGCTTCTGTCTCTTTTGTTCTGAGTACAGTAGTTTGCATTGTAGCAGTATTTGACTCTCCTGATTAGGATAATTCTCAGGTATTTAATTTTTTGATGCTACTGTGAAAGTTATTTCCTTAGAGGTATTATTTCCCTGTCCTCTTGGTTAGTTTGTCATTGGTGCACAGAAATGCTAGCGGGTTCTGTGTATTGCCTTTATATCCTGCTTTGTTACTGAATTTGGTCATTAGTTCTAGGAGCTTTTTAGTGGAATTTTATGGGCTCCTCTGTGTGGAGGATGATGTCATTGCCAATAAGAACACTTTGACTCTTTCCTTTTCTATACATATCCCATGTATTTCTCTCTCTTGACTGATTGTGCTAGCTGAGATTTTGAAAACTATACTGAACTGAAGTGGTGATAGTGGATATCCTTGTCTTCTTTCTCATTTTACAGGGAAAACGCTCAGATTTTCCCTATTTAATCTGATGTCAGCAATCAGGTTTTCATAAATGGCTTTTATCAGATTGAGATAAAATCTTCTATATCTATTTCCTTCAGGGATTTTTATTATGAGTGGATGTTGGAATTTGTCAAATTTTTTTCTGTACCAAGTGAGACAATCATGTGATTTTTGTACTTGCTTGTTTATGTGATGACTTACATTTATTGATTTGTGTGTGTTGAACCAACCCTGAATCTCTAGCTTGAAGCCTGATTGGCCAGGGTATGTGATTGTTTTGATGATTTGTTGTATCCTGCCTGCCAAAATCGTTTGAGGATTTTTTGTGTATCTATGTTCCTTAGAAACATTGTCCTTATAGTTCAATTTTTCGGCAAGGTCCTCTTCTGATTTTGGAATGAAGGTAATTCTAGTTTCCAAGAATGATTTTGGGAGTATTCCTTCCCTGATGATTTCATTAAAAGTTGGAGGAATGTTGACATTGAATCTTCCATAAAATTGTTACAAGATTTAGGAATGAATCTACAAGGACCTGGCCTTTTCTTATTTAGTAGATATTTTTCATTGCTTTATCGATCTTGCTTCATGATATTGAGTTACTCAGTTTTTTACATCTTCTTGGTTTGCCTTAGGTAGTTCATATGAATCTAAGAATCTCATTTTCTGCTGAATTCTCCATTTCATTAGAGTACAGGTTCTCAAAGTAATTCCTAGTCTTCTGGATTTGGACTTAGTCCATTGTTTTTTCCCCTTTTTAATTTCTGATTGCATTGATTTAGATCTCTCCTAGGGGTTTGTCTGTTTTGTTCATTCTTTCAAAGATCCAGATTTTCACTTCATTGATGCTTTGTATTTGTTTCTCCGTCTCAATTGCACTAATCTCCACTCTGATTGTTATAATCTCCTTCTTGTATTAGCTTTGGATTTAAACTGTTCTTGTTTATCTACAACCTTGGGGTTCATTGTTAGGTTATTTGTGCTGGCTGTATTTTACTGATATGGGCATTCACAGCTATAAACTTCTCTGTAAGGACTGCTTTCATTATGTCCCGTATGTCCCTGTATGCTGTACTGCCATATATCATTTGTTTTTGAGAACCGCCTACATTCTTTCTTGATTGCTTCTATGATCCATTGATTGATTAGTCAAGAGGGTATTATTCAATTTCCATACATTTGCATAATTTATATGGCTTTTGTTGCCATTGACTTCTAGATTTGTTGCACTATGATCTGATAAGATACATGGGATAATTTTAAGTCTTGTATTTATTTAAGCATGCTTCATGGGCTAGCATGCAGTCTATTTTGGAGCAAGTCTTACGTGCTGCTGAGAAGAATGTGTATTCTGTTGTTGGGTAGAATACTCTGTAGATATCTATTAAGTCCATTTGCTCAAAGGTTTGGTTCAACTGTAATGTTTCTTTGGTGAATTTTTTTCTCTAGTTGATTTGTCCATTTTTGATAGTAGATATAGATGTTCTCCATTATAATTATGTTGTTTATCTGACTGGTTTGATGAAGCTGGACACACCAGTATTTGCTGTATATATGTAATTGCTACCTCTTTCTGTTGAATTGTTCCCTTGCCAGTGTGTAGTGACATTCTTTGCCTCTTCTGGTCAATTTTGGCCTGAAATTCATTGTGTGAAGTTAGCATCATTACTTCTGCTTGTTCTCAAGTTCTGTTACATAGAATATTGTTTTCCATCCTTTGATTTTCAGTTTGCGTATTTCTTTTTTGATTAAATATGTTTCTTGTGCACATCATATCACTGAGCCTTCTTTTATGATCCAGTCTCCCATTTGCATTTGTGATAGGGGAATTAAGACCATTCACGTTGAAGCGTCATTACCGAATGGGACTGACATATTCCTGTCCCTGTTTCTTGTTGCTGACTCCCCCATCTCTGCACTTTCTCTCTAACTGCTCGCTCTGCTGATGTACTCATTTGTTAGGTTTCTGGAGCATTCTTGGCACCGCTGCCTCCAAGGATAACCTTGAGAACACTCTTCAGTGCTGGTCTGCTTGGTGGCCAGGACTTTCCTGAGATGCTCTTTGTCATGGAAATACCTTATTTCTCCATCAATTTGGAACAAAGTTTTGCAGGATATACAAGTCTCAGTTGAAAATTATTATCATTTAGGGCTTGAAACATTTGCTCCAGCTCTCCTAGCCTTTAAGGTTTGTACTGATAAATTTTCTATAATTCTAGTGAGTCGGCCTTTCTCAGGTAGACTTGGCCATACGCTCTGCTGCCATGATGCACTGCTTTTCTCTAACAGCTTTTAAGATCCTGTCCCTGTCTTGGGTGCCTGGTATTTTAACTGTAATGTGACTAGAAGCGATTCTCTTTTGATCTCTTGTTTATGAAGTAGAAGGATATGTATAAAACTAAGTAAAGGTAACAGAAAAGAATGAGAACTACAAAATAAAGACAAAGGCCTGCCAAGTAGCTCAGCGGATTAAAGCACCTAAAAGCAGCCTCAGGGCCCAGGAGTTCTGTCACCAGGCCTGCCACGTGGCCCCACCCCCAGGGTGCACTGAGCCGGGGAATGAGAAGGTATTGTGCCACGCACCTATAATCCCAGCTCTTGGGAGGCTGTAAACAGGAGAATCACCATGAGTCTGGCCTAGTAGTGAGACCCTGAACACCCTGTAGACCCTTCCGTTAAAAAATACAGAAAAAAAAGAAAGAAAAATATGTATAACAAAAATAGAAAAATATTTTTTAAAAACATATCTCGGGGCCGGGGAGATGGCTCAGTGGAATAAGCGCTTCTCTGGCAAGCGCAAGGGCCTGAGTTCAATCCCTGGTTCCGAAAAAAAAAAAAAAAAAAAAGGAAGGAAAAAAGAAAAAGAAGAAAATGTGAGTATAGAAACAGAAAATAACTTATTTTTCTCTGTGTTATTTGGATAGCTTCCTTCTAGGGTCTCTTGGACTCGGGCAGCTCTTGTTTTTCTCCACGCACCCTGAAGGCCTGTGGATTCTGGAGGTGTGAGCCCTACTCCAGAGGCCCCTCTGTTTACCCCCGACTCTCCCAATGGCCATGCCTACATGCGTCCCCTGGTGAATAGGGGAAGTGGCAGGACCCCACAGCTGTGCTCCCTGCGCAGAGCCAGGGAGGGGTTCGAGTAGGTAACTACAGCAGACACAGCCACACACAGATGTTCGCACACAACTCAGTCCACGACAGCATCTTACCACTGGGGGCTGAAGCCTTCATCTGAACTTCAGCATGCTCTCTCCAACCCTCCCTGTCCACCGTTGTCTCCTATGGCTGTCTCTCACCTGATTACTGGGAGCTCTGAGATACAGTTGCTTTTTAGTTGCTTGGAGTCCTAGATTTAGACATCAGCCTCATCTCAAAATAGCACCTGACCAAGTATTCCCTGGTGACACAGCCAGTGTCTCTGCTCCAAACTTCCCCAGCCACTGCTTGTGACTTGAAAGGAGCCCCCTTGTGGCAGACCCCAGGCCTGTTTTCTAGTTCACCAAGGCCACTGGCTCTGCTGCTATTTCTCCCTGGACCTCCCAGTGGTGGTCACTTAGCTTTCTTTTAGGGAGCCAGGTTTATCTCCTCTAGAGCTTCGGAAGCAGACTGCAGAAAGAGTCGCAGTGGTTCCTCCTTTCTGCGTGTTGTGGCCATCACTGGCCACACCTCTGTAGCTTCCAAGATTTCCATCAGTTCCTTCCCAGTTCCTGGTGATCTACTTCACCGTTTTCTCTAGAAGTTGTTATTTTACAGTGTCTGGATTCCAGATTTCAGGGAGTGATTCATTACATTTGTTTGCTTTTCTCTTGTTAACCTTTTGTTATAAGCATACGAGCTGAGACACTTCAGATGGATGGGAAAAGGCAACTACGGGTAGGGATGCCTTTGGCAGGGGAGCAGAAAATAGTACACAGCTGTAAGGAAGAAGGAAGAAGCAAGCTGAGCTAGCAGGAGAAGGGCTTAGTGTGAATCCTAGCGTTGTCTTCCCCTTGACAGTAGGTGAAGGCTTGTGAGACACGGTTAGGCGATACCAGGTATCAAACTGTAAGTTCTATGCTTTAATATTAATTTATTGTTGCTGTATAACAATAATATCACACATTTAGCATCTAGAATTAATATACATTTATTATGTCACAGTTTTAATGGATTGAGATTCCAGATGTTGCTCTCTGAAATTCTCTCCAAGAGAAGTATTGTCCAGGCCCACCTTCTCATTGGAGGTTCACTGGGGAAGAGCCCACTTGTGAGCCGACGTGATTATTGGCAGCCTTTGCTCCTTGCGAGCTGCCAAATGGAAAGTCTCTACTTCTTGTTGGCCAGAGGTTTTCTCGAGCTCCTGCTGCATAGCGCTCTCTGCAGCAAAGTTAAACAGTGTGGAAATGTTTCTTTAAAGGCAGCAAGGAGGAAAGAGTGGAGGCTCCGAGCCCATCAGTGTTTACACACACAGCCACATGCTTGCCACCATCGTGGCCTTCTGCTCTAGTTCAAGGCAAGTCATGGGTTTGTTTGTGCTTCCTATGGGGAGGAGAGGGACAGCGGCACTGGACACCGTAAAGGTGTGAATGAGGGGAGTCGGATATGACGTCCACTCAGCACCCCAAGACTTTAAGGTTCTATGCTCTCAAACCTTGACAGTGATCCCCAAGCGCTTGTGTGCCTTCTCTACTTATACACTCACCACCTACTAGTTGGCTTTCTTTATCCAGGTCATGAGTGCTCCCCACTCAGAGACAATTTGATCATCTGTTGGTTGACCGACTCTTTTGTCTGTAATATACATACTCCACTCCCAGCCCAGCCCTCCCTAGTTCCATAACTGGTAGAGGAGTGCATTTTTTTTTATTAACCATGTGTCCATTTGAAAGCTCTATGAAGTCCTGAGAAAATGCTTTGAAAAGGAATCACTGAAAGGCAAGTAAGTGGACGAACGTTGGCCCCGTGCTTCCAACCAAGGAGGCTTTCTTTGCTATGTAGAAAGACCCATAGCATTGTTTATGTCACACTGCTAATCCTCACACCTCAGTAATCTCATCTCAGAGTTATTTCCAAGGGTAGAAAGTAAAAAAGCACTTAAATTTACTGTTTCAGTCGCTGAAAGTAGATATCTCTTTTAATAATTATTTTAGTAATGTCTTAGTTCTTAGACCTCTGAGAGACTCCAATAAGCCAATGTCATGAAAAGCAACTCTGGGAGCTGTAGTCCTGTAAGAAAATTATTATTTCTCATTTTCTTTTGCAGAAACACTTTGTGTCAAATATTTTCCAGCCATATTATTTATTTTTACATAGCAAAACTCACAGTATGGTTTTCCATTCAACTGTGAGCAAAAGAACAGCAATAACATGAATAAATTCTATCTGTAAAGTAATACCTACACCGATTGGCTGCTTCTGCCCAGAGACCTTAGACAGCAAGAAAAGCTGCTGGCTTTTAGTTTCCAGTCTGTTCCTTGTATTTGCAAGCACATTTCACACAAAGATTTCTTTAAGCCATAAAAACAGCCATAAATCTAAAATAATCATTTCAATAAAAATTTGTCCTTCAGGCATTTCACATATCAAATAAAAAGCTATCTGAGCACACGATGCAGGACCAGAGAGAGAGAAAGAAAGGTAAGAGTCAGAAACAATTGATCAGCTCATTCTGTGTGTGTGTGTGTGTGTGTGTGTGTGCGTGTGTGTGTGTATGTGTATTTTAGGAAAGGGTCTACAGGGTGTTCAGGTTCTCACTACTAGACCAGATTTATAATGATCTGCCTATTTACAGCCTCCCAAGAACTGGGATTACAGGTTTGCACCACCATGCCCAGTCTCAATGGCCATCTCATCTCACCCCAGGGGCGGAGCCAGCACCGCAGGCCCAGGGATCCAACCCTTGGCCACTGAGCCTGCTTGCAGGTTCTTTAATCCACTGAGCTATTTGACCAGCCCTCATTCTGTTTATTAATTGCTGTTTCTCACATTCATTATTCCCCCTTCCTCGTTCCCCCAACCCTTGCACAGTTTTACCTTATATTCTTTTGTCACTTTTTAAATTAGCGCTGTAAATTGCCAGTTGTGCTGATAACCCACTACTGTTATGGACGACTGGAAGATATGGGGTTATTTTGCTGAATCCAAGTACCTACAATATTTGAACTGGCATCAAGTATGAAAAGGTCCTTTAAAGGCTTCTCCAAATACAGATTCTCTACCAGCAATGGAGAACCCATCTCTGACAAAACAAAATTAAAAAGGGGGATATAATTGAAGGACCACCTTGTAGTGAAAAAATTATATATATAATATATATATGAATAGATATACAGCTACTTTCTCTTAGTTCAGTGAGAACAAAGATTTGTACTAACACTGTTTAGACACGATATCATGTCTGTGTCTTGCACTATGACTAACTACTATGAAGACAACAATATGCAATGTATTAATAATTGTAACAGTCCTACTAGCTTGTTTTGAAACTGTTTCATTGCTATTTCTTTTTCATTAAAACTTAATAACAGCCAGTCCTAGCCCAGGTCCGGTGAGTGTGTGGAGAGCTTCCTGCTACCCTGCGCCAGCGGGACCAGTCCCAGCCCAGGCGCAGCGTGGGCCGGACCCTCTCCCATCCCCTTGGGCCGCCCCCCACC
>NW_004524588.1:17189495-17196007 GCF_000260255.1 Octodon degus
AAAAAGTGGTTAGGATAGATATATAGTTGCATTCTCTTAATGAATAGAATGATTTGTTCTAATGGTGTTTGTAAATAAGATCACAAGTCCACTTCTTGTACAGCAATTAACCACTAAGAAGAATATATGTAGTGTATTATTTGTTGAAACTGTACTTCCGATTAGATTTGAAACTGTCTCATTGCTGTTTATCAATAAAACTTAAAAAAATTTAATAACAAATTAAATATAAATAAATAAATTAGCATTATAAATTGCTTTTACCATAGGTAAAGCCAAACATACCAGCACCTAAGATGGAAAAATGTTCACAGTAGAATAAGCTGCAGAGGGAGAAGCCAAAATAGAAACACACTTATACTGTGAAGCCAATTGTCGTTTCAGTACATTTGTAATGCACAAAATAAATCATAACACAGATATATGGACGTTGATTAATACACAGATATTTGTGTTTTTGATGGGAAGAGATCCAATGCACACAGGAACAGAATACAACAAATTAAAATGCTAGAAAGAGACAAAGTAAATATTTAATAAGGGATTGTGAGGAAAGGTGAAACTGGAACATTCACATGATGGGTATAATTTTTCTTATTCTTTAAAAATAAATGTGTGCTACTTATACAAAGAAAACAATGATGCTTTCTAACTGCTCCCCTCTGCAAAACGTCCAGTTTCCCTCAACGCTATCCAGTCTTTACCTATTCTTCATACCACTTCATAATTCTGACAAGGATTGATTGCTTCCCCATCTATTACCATACAGTTCCATTACCTCAAAAAATATTTCAAAAATTCATGCCTAAAAGCTTGTACGGTCCACACCAGACTTGTCGAATTCTGCTTGTCAGTATTCCCTGGGCGTCTACCTGCTGGATCCTTAGACGCCCAGCTGGCCGTGCACTGGTGAGGCTGCTGCTCCCGCTGCATGCCACCCTGGCGGTGCCCGTCAGGCTTGTGCAGTTAGCTAGTAAACACTCCCCAAGGAAGGATCACACGCCATTTGAAAAAAACCAATAGTAAAAGAAATCTATAGCACAACTAAGACTCTAAAGAATAATTTCAAGAGCAATAACATGCCAAATCATAAAACAGGGCTGGGGATATAGCTCAGGGGCACAGGTGCATGCCTGGCCAGCACACGGTCCAGAGTTCAATCTCCAGCACCATCAAAAAACAAGAAAAAAACCAAATCACAAAACATCCTACTTGGAGAATATCTTTTAATTCTTATGGTACTTGTTCACCCCACACATAAATTTTCTTTTGATTCTTACAATCCCTGTGAGCATCTCTGATTTATTTTTGCCACTGCATGTCACTGATCTGATCATACAGCCTTGCTGCAATCTTTACATTTCATTTTCTCTTAATTAACTTGTTGCATCATCAGTTCACCTTCAATGTCAAAAAAAAAAAAAAAATCACATTGCTTTGCAGTCTAGGGAACTTAGCTGAGATAAGCATTTTGCTGCTTCTGGGAGAAACAGTCCAGGCATAGCATGGGATTTGGAGCAAATGGACTCCTGCTCTGATCTAAGCTCCGATACGTACTACTAAATTACGCACACTTGGTGAGGCTGCATAACCCTCTAGGCCTCGATTTCTCCCACCTACGAAACTGGGATCATAATTCCTAATTAGTGGAGCTGCTTAAGGATCTTATAGAAACGTGGAATAAAGCAGATACCTGGAAGAACTCCCCAAGCAGCTGCAGCCTGGTGAAATCCTTCCCCTAGCCCCATCTGCTGGAGGCAAAGAGCAACGTCATGCCTAAGCAAAGCAGGCAGCTTTCAAAATGTAGTTTCTGTAGTTCAATATCATTTATGAAATCCTGTAATATTCAAAAGGAGAAATTGTTATCAAATGCCCAGTGTTAAGTAGGAAACGCTAAGGGGCCCAACTTGGAATCACACAACGAACTGATGACAGAAATTCATGCTTGGAGTCCACAAAGCCAATCTGAACTTTGATACGTTGAATGGATATGTACGGATGGAAGTGACAGAGATTAAGCACTCACAGGAGGGAGTGATGGTGTGTGAACTGGTAGAGGTGGTAGCAGTGGCAAGAGGCAGATTTTAAAACCCCAATTATAGGGCCAGCCAGATAGGTCAGCAGATTAAAGCTCATGCTTAGGCAGATGCAGGGGCCAGGGTTCGATCCCTCACATGCCATGCAGCCAGCCCCTGCATGCCTGTAATCCCAGCCCTTGGGAGGCTTAAACCAGGAGGATCACTATGAGTCTGATCTGTGTAGTGAGACCCTGTAGACCCTGCACTAAATACATAAAAAGACACTTTAAAAACCCGATAAGAAATTTAATCTAGATGGCAGCTTAAAAATCACCTTTGAGATTTACATAAAGGTGACTCACACCCTGTGCATTATAGAAATTGAATATTTTTCTAAAGGTTCTCCAAAATTTCACTTTTGGCTCTATTTCTGTTTTGGGTGAAACCTGTTTTTCACTTGAGAATCTGTGGCTTAAGTCTGCCTCTGCTTCCTATCAACTCAGAACATGTTTTTGTTTGTATAAAACTTCACTGAAGGCTCAAGGCAGCGGCGTTTTGTAGATGTAATGTGCTGCTAAGCAAGATATTGAAACTGAATATGGACATCCACGCTGTGCCAGGTGTCTCCATCACCGAAAACTAGCAGCTGCTCGTTAGAAGCCTCCTCTGGAGAATCCACCCAGCTTCCTCCTAGGTTATATGGGCCCCCTTCTCCCTTGAGTCTTTATTACCTCCCAGTTTGTTGGTTTGTTTTAACAGAAAATGTCACTTTCTACCTCCGTCTCATACTGTGGCTTTCATTTGCATAACCAAACATTCATTAGGAAAGCTCATTAAAATCAAGCTCCATTGACTCTGGGTCTGAGCCTTCTGCAGCATAGCTTAAGCTCCCAGAAACCAAACTTTCAGTTTCTTTCTCCCGGCACTATGGTAAACAAAAGAGAGCAAGCAGTATAGGTGTTGACCTTCTCCGGAAATGACATAGTGCCAGTTGTCCCCATAGGTCCTCATCAAACTTACATGTAAACCAACGAAACAGTCGTTACAGTTCATTTTTATTTTAAGTTGAGTTTTTGAATGTAAGTGATCAAAGGAACAATAGAGATTGGAGCTTAATATCTATGAAAGTTAAAGAAGAAAGAAAAGTTACAAATACTATCATAGCATTCCAGAAAGGAAGCAGCTGGAAAGCATGATGGAGTGTTTACTGTAGGGACTTTCCAGTCTGATGTCCCTTGTGCTGACTACGAAGACATTTTAATAGTGAGCTGGACATCCAGGATCAGAGAACAAGGAGGAGGCCAGGATCGGAGCTTAATATGACATAGAGATGATGTAACAGTGGTCACTGCAGCCAAGAGAAAGACTGCGCTCTTCGAAGAGAAGGGAATGAAAGGAAATAAGGGAAGACTCAGACTTAGCAGCAGGCAGAGTTCACAGCGAGCAGCTGCTAGGGGAAAGGGAAAGAAAAGACACAGAGGAGTCTACGCCTCACAGAGACTGGAAGAGAGCGACAGGGCCTCGAAACAGTGCGCATTCCTCAAAGGCACAGCTGGAGAGAGGGGCAGAACCGGCAGCCAGCTCGAGGTGGGTCAAGGACCACTGCCTCATAGCTCCGCAGACGGTGTGACAGTCTCGCCTCTTTAGTTCTGTGGCCTGTAGGGATTACACGCAGGTTGCGAGGTGGTCGGAGCAGCGCTAACATGGTAACGATGTCTAGCATGTAGTCGGCACTTCGATCTAATCAGGGTGGCCGTACAAGATAGTCGCTGAGCTGAAGGCGTAAGTCCACTGCGAAGACTGTGGCTTTAAACTGAGAACCATTTTTAAAAAAGCAAGTGGGAAAATGCTGCACACATATAGACTACTAAGGGATTAGACTAAGATAATTTGTAATTCTTACTTTATTGCATTTTATTAACATGTATTCATTGTGCATATTAATGAAGTTTCGTGTGATATTGTAACACGAGCATTTAGTACACATTGCTCGACTCCAGCTTCCTTTATTCGCGCCCCCATCATGCCTCTTCTCAACTTTCTAGTAACTGATGTTCTAGATTCTGGTTGACAAAAGGAAATTGACTGCACATGCTTTTAAGGACACTAAGCTAATTTTATACTCAGCTTCAATTGTGTTGTGTCTTGCTGATCTATTAAACAAAAATGTGAAAATAATAAACTGATTTTTTCTCTGAAAAAAATAACAAAGCAGCCAGTTAAACTTGGATTTCAGGCAAATAACAAATAATGTTCAGTATGTCCCATTTCTGATAAATGATGAATAATGTTAGTACAAAAATGTCCAATTTCAGGTAAATAATTTGATAGTTTTTTTTTCTTTATGTATTTCATATAGGGACTATAGGGTCTCACTGTGTAGATCGGACTCGTAGGGATCCTCCTGCTTTCAGGCTCCCAAGCCCAGGTGCACAGCACCATGCCCAGGCTCAATCAGCATCTCAGTGCACCCCAGCGACAGGGCCAACATCGAACCCTGGCCCCTGCATCCTGCCTAAGCAGGCGCTATAGTCCGCTGAGCTATCTGGCCAGCCCCTATAATTTGATAGCTACATATTTTCTTTTCTATATTTTTTAAAATTTAAGACCGTTATTAACAGGTGCTTGCAGTTGACTTTTTTGCAAGAATTACTAGAATAGTGAGAGTGGAAAAAAGAATGAGGGATAGGAGAGCGCTCCCCAAGTCAAGGCCAACCAATGCCCAGCCCTACTGCAGATGAAGCTTCTCACCTTACTACATGCGGAGACCCTACAGGCATCAACCAAAGTATTCAACCCTCTTTTCTATATTTTTATTAGCGCATTTGTAGTACATACTGATTCCACTCATTGTGAAAACTAAGTACATAAAAAGTAAGTGCATGTATACAATTTTCCTTATTCCCCTCCCAGTCTTCTCTCCTCCATCCCTGCATCCCAAGATCCCTTTACCATTTGCCAAAAATCCATCTCCCCATTTCTATGGGGTTTTTGTACCAGGAATTAAACTCAGGACCTTGCAGTTCCCAGGCAAATGCTTATGCTGCTAAGTTATATCCCCAGCCCTATCTCTCCATTTCTATGCTTTTTTCTTTGCTCTTGAAATTATACATACTTTGGATTTCTCACATAAACAAGTTATGCAAGCTTCCAGCTATGTGAGTGGCAGGATCTGCCGGTCACACCCCAGGCGCAGCGTTGGTGAGACCCTCTTTCACCACATTGGGACCTCCTACCACCACTCCGCAGCACGCACACACCCCACCCCCGCCTGCCCAGTGAGAATTTCTGCTCCATTCTGGGGACCACCAGATCCAGTCCTAGACCAGGCCTGGTGAGTGTGTGGGTGAGCTTCCCACTACCCTGCGCTGGCAGGACCTGCCAGTCCAAGCCCAGACACACCATGGGTGAGACCCTAATTCACCCCCTTGGGACCGCGCCACCATTCCACAGCACCCTCTCACCCCACCCAACCAGTGAGAATTTCTGTTGCATGCTGGGGACACTCAGAGCCAGCCCTAGCCAGGACCCGTGAGTGTGTGGGAGAGCTTGCTCTCCCCCCTACTCTACCTTGTCCCCTCCAGACTCAGCTCAGGCCTAGCATACAGGCCTGGAGTGAAACCCTGCAACTGTAATCCCTGCAGAGAGTGTAGGGGACAAAGCCACCCAGCTAGTGCAAGAGTAGAACATCCTGGCAGAGGGGCACAACAGGATCACTCCCAAAAGAGGCAGAAAGAAGAAGCAGAGCACAGCAGCCAGACCCAAGCCAGGCACAACCAGATAAATCCAAACTTTGTAGATCTGCACCGGAATTTCAGTAGGTGCTAAGGTTATAACTGCACCAAAGATCTACAACAAAGGTCAGAAGACAGTGCTACACAAAATGACAATGAGAAGGAGCAAAATGCAATCTCAGAACCCAAAACCACCCATAACAAGAGCAGAGGACAATAACACAGAAAAAATGTGGAACCACACAGCTGAAATCAATGAATGAATAACTTCTGAAATAAAGAAACAACTGCAAAAAGGTATAGAGGAACTGATTGGAAATGAAAAAAGAAATCCCTGAATTAACAGCATCTGCAGTAAAGAATCAAATGCAGAAATATATGGAGGAAACCCAATGCCCATAAAGAACAAGTAGAGAGGACATCAGTTCAGCTCAAATGTATGAATTAATAGCGTTGATAGTAAATAAGCAACAACAGAAAGTTATAGAGGAACTCAGAGCAGAATTCTTTTCTGAAATAAAAAAAGAATTCTCTGAACACTTAGCATCTGAAGTAAAGAATCAACAACAGAAACATAGGGAGGAAACCCAATCAGAAGAAAACACTGCAGTTTTCTAAAGAAGACATTGATAAAAAAAAAAATAGGAGATTAAAAAATGACAGATTCCTTGAATGAGCAATACAGGAAAGAAATACATTGCATGAGCAGAGTCAAAGAGATATAGAGAACTTAAAATCTCAATCACAAGCTTGCAAAACC
>NW_004524588.1:17206829-17207315 GCF_000260255.1 Octodon degus
CATAAATATGTATGCACCAAACACGGAAGCACCCAACTATACAAAGCAAATCTGAAAGGACATGAAAAATCTAATATCTAATACCCCAAATTTAACAGGAGACCTTAACACCCTCTTATCTCCAAAAGATAGGGCAACCAGACAAAAACTTAGCAAGGAAAAAACAAAACTGAACCAGAGTTTGAAACAAATGGACTTGGTGGACATATACAGAGTGTTCCACCCAAACGCAGCTGAATACACTTTTTTCTCACCTGCACATGGGTCATTTGCTAAAATAGACCAAATACTGGTCCACAGGTCATGCTTAAGTATAGGTAAGAAAACAGAAATTATCCCATGGACATTATCTGAACACAGTGCAATGAAACTGGAAATAAATGAAAAAGAAACCAGAAAAAAAACTTAAATACCTGGAAATTAAATGGCACCCTACTCATTAACCAATGGGTCACAGATAAAAATAAACAAGAATTTCAACAATAT
>NW_004524588.1:17211450-17219136 GCF_000260255.1 Octodon degus
TATAAAGAACTAAAAAACACCAGGGCCCCAAACTTTAAAGGCCCGATCCAGAATTGGGCATCCGAGATGAACACACACTTTTCAGGGGATGAAATTAAAGAAGCAAATAAATATATGAAAAAATGCTCCACATCACTAGCCATCTGTGAAATGCAAATTAAAATAACATTGAGATATTATCTCACCCCAGAAAGGATGGCTATCATATAGAAATCAACCAACAACAAATGTTGAAGAGGCTGTGGGGAAAAAGGAACCCTTCTCCACTGCTGGTTGGAATGTAGACTGGTGCAACCATTATGGAAGTCAGTGTGGAGACTCCTTAGAAAACTTGGGCTGGAAATCCCATTTAATCCAGCTATTCCTTTACTGTAAATTTTCACAGACTATCTGCAAACACAACATAGTGATACATGTGTGCTTATGTTTATAGCAGCACCATCTGTGATAGCCAGATCTTCAAAACAACCAAGATGCCCATCACCTGAGGAATGCATAAAAAAGATGTGGTATTTTTGTACAATGGAGTATTACTCAGCTATAATGAATGATAAACTTGAATCCTTTATATTTAAGTAGATGTCACTTGAAGATGTACTTATAAATGAAATAAACCCGAACCACATGTGTAAATATCATATAGTTTCCCTAGTATAAGAACTCACAAGAAGAAATACAAATAGAAATGTATAATACAAGTAAAAGTAAAGCAAGAACTTGAGGACTAGACAATGAGAAGAGAGCAAGAAGAGGATCTGGAAAACATGACAGGGGAAGCCATACAGTTATATGTAGAAAATGGGCAAGGCGATGATCATGAGAATCTTCAGAAATTTTTTAATCTACCAGTTAATTGGAAAGATTCTCACCCTGACTACCTATATATACAGACACCTGTGAACTAAGCAACTGCACTGAAGATGGCAATTTGTAATAGTAGGTTCATGCTTGGAGTGCCTGCCATTCTGGTCTTCTGAATACGGGCTGCTTGTCATGACATTCCAGTTGTTGCTGTGCTGTCTCTTGGGTAGATGACTGTTTAAAAAGAAGGAGGTGGTGAATGAAGGCAGGAGACAGAAAAAGGAATGTTGTGGGACTGTCCTGCTTCAAGGTTGTATATGGTGAGATTTCTGGACTCATGTGTAAACATAAGAATTACATAATTCTTTGTGCCTATTTTTAAAATATATCTTAATTTTTAAATGTTTTTTCATCATATTCTGTAGGAAC
This sequence comes from Octodon degus, assembly GCF_000260255.1. Taxonomy (NCBI): domain Eukaryota; kingdom Metazoa; phylum Chordata; class Mammalia; order Rodentia; family Octodontidae; genus Octodon; species Octodon degus. The sequence continues at coordinate 17,212,681 of NW_004524588.1, forward strand.
TTAAAGTTCAACATATCAATACTTGATGAAAAATACCTATTCCATATTATGCCTAAGATGTTTGATATTCAGACAGATAGTGAGGTTAAGCTTAACAGCCTAGGTTGTATGGTAATAACAATAAGCTTGTCTTCTGGATGGTTAACAACCTAAGTTTGCAGACCAAAATTAGAGAAAAAGGAAGACCACAAGGAAAGCCAACATTTTGGCCGTAGTCTTTCAAGGCCAGTGAAGACTCAGGACATATGAGAACTTGTACTGTAACGTCATGTAACTCGGCAGTGTTCCAAATTTTCTGATCACGGAGATTATGGGGCCAAAGAGGAAAATGATCAATGATGTAGGTGTGCCTAAGGAGAGTCACATGGAGAGAAAACATTCTCTCAGGCTTTCACAGAGAGCACATTGGCCAAGCAATGGCCGTGACTCATCCACATGGCTGACACTGACAAAGGTTCTACAATCTGAGGTACAGGATCTCATGATAAATCTTGAGGGGATTTCACTGACTTTATCATTCCCAAAAGCTAGGTCTTGCTTTATTTTGGTGTTAACCATCCAGCAGAAACATATAAAAATGAAGTATAAGAAGTAAAGCCATGCTGTTATGTTGAGCTGTAGGAGACTCTTTTCAACAATTTCTGACACTGCCAGTCAAGCAGAAGACCCAATACTATTATGGGCTACTGGACTCTTTTAGAATATTTTGCTGAGTTAACACACCTATAATATTCCAATAATGGAACTAAACAAAAAAAGAGGATACAGATGAATATCCATTTTGTATCTGTGTATTCAAAATTGTTATGATAGATATATAGTTACATTATCTTAATGAATAGAGGGATTTGTTCTAATAGTTTTTGTAAATAGAATATCATGTCCGCATCTTGTACAGCAAATAACCACTAGGAAGTGAGTGTGCAATGTGTTAATTATTGGAACTACCAGTTTGATTTGACACTGTCTCATTGCTATTTGCTTCTCAATAAAATTATGGGGAAAAAACAAGTTATGCAACAGTCAAGCTTATGTGTCCGATTTTTCTTAACATTAAGATCTCAAGGTTGGGGCTGCTGAGATGACTCAGTGGAATAAGCACTTCCCTGGCAAACGTAAGGGCCTGAGTTCAATGCCTGGTTCTACAAAAAAAATAAATAAATAAATCTCAAGGTTCATAAATCAGGCACTATCCTAAGCATTTTATGTACAAATCATTTAATCTTTTTTTAATAATTTTATTTATTTATGTGTGTGTGTGTGTGTGTGTGTGGCCAGCTCAGCCCACCAGGGGGTGGGGCTGGCTGGCATGAGGTGCTGGGGGATTGAACCGTGGTCCCTGTGCTTTGCTAAGCTTTTTCTAAGTAGGTGCTTTAGACCACTGAGCCATCTCACCATCCCTAAGCTTCTTTTTTTTTTGGTTTGTTTTTTTTGCTGACCTGGGGATTGAACTCAGGCCCTTGCGCTTGCCAGGGAAGCGCTTATTCCACTGAGCCATCTCCCCAGCCCTATTTAAATCTTTATAACAGTCATCTCTTTCAGGGGTTTTGTTATGTTTTTCTCCTTTTCTCAAAAAACCTTATAGGATTTAAACTAGTATTAGAGAAAAATTGTAGTTTTATATATTTACATTAATGAATATATTTACTTAGTAAGATATATTGGTGCAAGGAACAAAACAAACATCATTCTTTCCTACGTGAAGCTTTTGATATAGTCTGCGTCTCTTAGTCTTTCACAAAAGAAAGCCAACCCTGTGTGTACACACACGTGCAAGGCTTCCTTTGTCTCCATAACCTAAATGGTCACTGACATCTCAAGTGAAATGCTGGCTGCACTGCACTGAAGCACTGTCAGCTTCGGAAAGGTGATTATTCAGATCGCCTCTCCTTTCACATGACTAACCACTAAGGATGGAACTTCATCAGAGAATTTGAATAGTGATTGCTCAAATCAGTAACATCTTTAAAAAAGCAGCACCGCTGTACTGAATAATTTAACTCCTATGACCGAATGACCTTATTTATTAATGTCTTAATTTTGTCCTGTCTCATAAGTAAGGCAAACTTGTGTTCCTAAGTGGACAATATGCTATTTAAGAACAGTTAAACACTGTAACTTCCAACTCAGTATCTTCACAATCAATATTGTAAATCAGAAATCTCACATTGCACAAAGCAAGCAGCAGACTTGATAAAATACTTTTTTAATACAATGTTTATCAAGGAGAGGCCAGGGAGATAGCTCAATGGAATAGGCACTTGCCTGGCAAGTGGAAGTTCCTGAGTTCAATCCCCTGTACCACGAAAAAAAAAAAAAAAAAAAAAGTTTATCAAGGAGATAAAGCCTCATTTTAGAGGTACCTGGGAATATAGTGAAAAAGAGCCTATAATTAATTACAAGACAACTCAAAGTATTTCCATCCACTGATTCTATTTTATTTTGTGTGAGTGAGTCTTTGTCTCTAAGCCTAAATTTTCTTATATATTATAATTCTTAGCTATAGAATACAGTTATTATGTGAGTTATTGTACAGGAAATTTGTCCACTTATTTAAGTTTATACAAGTGTAAAAACTTTTAAGAATCATTTGCAAAATGGTAGGAAATATCATTTATAATCCAAGTGATCATCATATGATATTGGACCTTATTTGATACGAACTAATTTTGCAATTGGCAATGAATTTTTTTTTTCTTTTTTTTTGGCGGAAACAGGGATTGAGCTCAGATCCTTGCGTTTGCCAATCAAGTGCGTATCCTACTGAGCCATCTCCCCAGCCCCTTGACAATGAAATATTTTAAAGATGTTGTAGGACTGTATATAGCAAAGCATTTTCATTTCATTGTAACCATTAACCATGTTAGCACTCTTCTTATCTGAAAATTGGAATCATCTCTCTATGGTCTCTCATGGCCCGCTATGATATTTGAGTGAAAAATGGTAATGGCAGAAGATTGTACCCAACAAGGCAAAGGAAAATGTGTAAAGTTAGCCTGGATTTATATTTTTATTGAAGTGTATTCATAGAGTGGTCACAGCACACACAGTTAATGAAGTTAAAGTTCATCAAAGAAAGGCAAAAGCTTGATTACTCATGTCATAACCATAATTTTCCTAGCAGAATTCTGCCCAAGAACTTGTTAATTGCACAAGTATTTAAGAAACAAAATTAGTATGTACTAGGAGATAGCCAATAAAATTATGATGGACATCCTTGAAATCAAGGATTTATAGCCAATAGAAGATACAATCAGAAAACTCAAATTGTATTTCATTATCATTGATGTTATCATGGGGATAAGATGAGCACAAGGAGATCCTCTCAGAGGTGAAAAGGAAAACAAAATTTAATAGGAATAGATCCAAGAAAAAGTAACACCCAAGAGACCCTTAGAGGTGAAAGGGTACATGAACTAACTCTATTGGAGAGAAACAGTGATAAGTAGAAATCAAAGATTCAAAGCAGAGTGCATAGAAAATTTAACAGGGCTGGGGAGATGCCTCAGTGGAATAAGCACTTCCCTGGCAAGCACAAGGGTCTGAGTTCAATCCCCGGTTCTGCCAAATAAATAAATAAATAAAAAGAAAAGATAACAAGACAAGAGCATTTGTCATATTATAAAATGTGGTATAATTCTGGAGCTGGCCAAATACCTCAGTGGATTAAAGTGTCTGCTTAAGCAGGCCAGGTTCCATCCTGGCTTGTGGTGCCTGCCCCACCTCCCAGGGCACCCTGAGACAGTTGAGACTGGGTGTGATGGCACACGCCTATAATCCTAACTCTTTGGGAGCCTGAACACAGGTGAAACACTGAGTCTGATCTATGTTGTGAGACCCTGTAGACACTATAGGCTCTGTGGACTCTTACTAAAGAACACAAAAGAAAAACATGGTAGAATTCTGGACAAAAAGGGAAATATAAATACATACATATATATATAATATATACACACATATATATGTATATATGCAAAATAGTTAGAATAGATATACAACTACTTTCTCTTAGTTCAATGAGAAAAAAGTTTAGAATTAATAGTGTTTAGACAAGATATGTCTGCACCTTGTACTATGAATAACTATTACAAAGACAATATGCAATGTATTAGTTATTGTAACTGTCTTACTAACCTGTTTTGAAACTGTCTCCTTGCTATGTCTTTCTCAATCAAAGTAATATAATAAAATAAATGAATTTATATTGGATAGCTTAAAATAAAAGAAAAAGAAGTCTTCTAAGCCAGTCTACAAAGGATAGTGATCAAACTTAATTCTGAGAACATAAAGTCAACCTTTGACTTTATCTTCAGGATAGACCTGATTGCTGTCTCTGGAATGAAGAATGGGCTCCTCCTAAAACTTTAGATGGAACTAAGATCCGATGGAGTGGATTAGGACAGGTGTAGGAACTACAAGGGGGAAAGGGACTCAGGCAGGTAACAGGAATTTGGCTTGGGAAATTTGAGGAACAATGACATTATTGTTCAAAATCGGATATTAGCCAGTTTTCACCAGCCTATAGTGTGGTAAAAATGACCTACAGTCTTGGTGTCTTATGGGGCAAATAGTACACCCCTTGGTGAAGTAGTCATTTTCTGCAGGTCAGCTCTAGCTCTGCCATAAAAATCTTCCAAGGCCCAATTTGAAGCAGTGCGTATCTGGGACATGATTCTCCTGGGGCAGAAAGAACAGGTGCAGGGAGCAAGTATTGCCATAAATACTTAACATTTCTAATACTGACTTAATATTAAATCTTTGTTTTAATTTCAAGTGATTACTTTCGGATTTACAACAGGCACCTTTAAATAATCATAGTCTGTATTCAAATGTTGTACTGTTTCATCTATGATGTATCAACTTCAAACAATATCCTTTCTTCTCTTCCATTCTTCATGCTATTTCTTTCATAAATTTTACTTCTACTTGTGTTATAAAACTAACAATCCGTGGTGTTGTATTGATTCAAATTATAAAAACAAGAACATGTATAATTTCAAATAGATGCACTAGTTCAGATTCTTTTCATTCCTTTGATGAACTCAGGACCCTGCACTTGCCAGGCAAGCACTTATTCTACTGAGCTATCTCCCCAGCCCCTGGATAATGTAAAATCAAATGAGTACTATTCTGCATGAGTTCTGCATATCTGTGAGCGGAGAATTTTCCAGTCAGTTTTTCATTTTCATTGGATTTCATCTCATGCTTACATATTCAGTAAGGATTAATAGAAACCACTGGAGCTCTTTCGGGCATAATTTCTTCCTCTCTAGAACTCTTAAGGTTCCAACTGCCTCAAACTCCTGGACGTTGGTGTCCATCTCAGCACAGAGGACTGCTGTGCTCTGTCTCAATGGGCCCACCTGTCTACACTTTCATTAATGTGGCTTTTGGCAAAAGGCAGAGGCCGAATGGCCTCACCTCTTCTTTCCTTTTCAGGGCTCCTGATCTCAGGGTTCCTATCACATAATATCAGAAACCATTGTTTTGTATAACTTGGCAAGTTTTCTAGGAAGGACAAGAAATCAAATCACTTTATTCCATCATTAACAGAAATAGAAGCTTTCAGAAACAACTCTTCAGTCTTTTCAGGGTGCTTTTATTTTTAAAAATCATGGCCCCATCATTCTTCGTTTGTTATTAAACTTACTTCATAAATTATTTTCCTGTCTGTAGTAGAAATACTACAAAATGGCTCTATGATCTCTCAATACCTATATCAGAAGACATATGATAAATTGAAACATCATCTTTTAATATACAGTCATTTGTTGCCTAACGACAGTACATTCTGGAAAATAATGCATCATCAGTTGATTTTGTCATTGTTCAAGAATCATGAAATAGATTTATGTAAATTTAGGTGGTAAATTTGAGCTTTGTGTTGTAGCCTATGGTGCCTGCAGCTGGATAGCCTGCAACTGTACTGAACGATGTAAGCTCCGGTAACAGTCCATGTGGTGAATTGCCACCTGGTGGTCAATTTGTTACACCTAGCGGTACTGAACTAGCATGGTGCAGGGTGTGGGAGGCCCACCTCAGTGTTGCCAGCAGCATAAGAGGCAGAACTGGAAAACCTATTAGGAGGGTGCTTAGAGAAGCTGTTGGGAGGCTGTTGGGGTCTGCTGATTCTCTTGGGCTATTCTGCTGGGTGATCTCGTCATGCTGGCTTTCGTGGTGCACTAGGCTGTTCTCATCAGAGGAGGACCTTGGGACCTCACTGTCACCCAGAATGGCTACAGTTCACACTGGGGGAGCTCTCATCCTTGCCATGACATTCACTCTGGAGGAGAAGACGGTGCACTGCTCAACCTCATGAAGAAGCTTGTTGCACTGGCTTTCCTGGTGGAAACTCAGCTTTCCTCATCACTAGAGGAGCTCAGAACCTCACTGCTGCTGAGGATGGCTGTGGTACTTGTTGGGGAGCTCTGGTGCTTACCTTGGGGGTTGCTTCCT
>NW_004524588.1:17236353-17263102 GCF_000260255.1 Octodon degus
GAAGCAAAGTCATGCTGTTATGTTGAGCTGTAGAAGACTCAGGTCAACAATTCCTGACACTGCCAGTCAAGTGGAAGACCCAATATTTTTATGGGCTACTGGACTCTTTTAGAGTATTTTGCTGAGTTTACACACCTATAATATTTAAATGATGGAACTTAACAAAAAAGGAGATATAGATGAATGTCCATTTTGTATCTGTGTATTCAAAGTGGTTAGGATAGATGTATAGTTACATTCTCTTAATGAATATAGTGATTTGTTCTAATGGTGTTTGTAAATAGGATATCACATCTGCATCTTGTACAGCAATTAACCACTAGGAAGACTGTATGCAATGTGTTAATTTTTGAAACTGTCCTACAAATTTGATTTGAAACTGTCTCACTGCTATTTGTTTGTCAATAAAATTATGGGAAAAAAAGACATTCATAGGCTGAAAGTCAAAGGATAGAACACAATAATACATGCCCCAGCACCTCAGAAAAAAAGCAGGGGGAGCAATCCTGTTCTCAGATAGTCTCAATTTCAAACCAAGAATGTTCAAGCTAAATAAAGAAGGCCACTATGTACTGGTTAGGGGAAAAATTCAAGTGGAAGAAGTACCACTCATAAATATGTGTGCACCAAACACGGGAGCACCCGACTATATAAGAAAAATCTTAATGGACATGTAAAATCTAATATCCAATACCACAATCTTAACAGGAGACCTTAGCACCGCCTTATCCCCAAAAGATAGGTCAACCAGACAAAAAATTAGGAAAGAAATAACAGACCTGAACCAGAGCTTGAAACAAATGGAGTGGTGGACATATACAGAGTGTTCCACCCAAACACAGCTGAATACACATTTTTCTCAGCTGCACATGGGTCATTTTTTAAAATAGACCACATACTGGTCCATAGGTCATGCTTAAGTATGTGTAAGAAAACATAAATTATCCCATGTACATTATCTGACCACAGTGCAATGAAACTTTAAATAAATGACAAAAGAAACCAGAAAGATTTTATTTTCTCTTTCAGGTTCTTACACTAAGGAGACAATATGCTGTTTACACATGAGGGTCTGATTTATTCCACTTCTGTGTAAATTTTTAGTTGCATCCATTTACTTATAAAAGCCTTGAATTTATCTTTCTTTATAGCTGAGTAATATTCCATTGTATAAAAGTACAACATCTTTTTTATCCAGTCCTCAGTTGATAGGCATTTGGGTTATTTCCAAGATTTAACTATGACAAATTGTGCTGCTATGAACATGGGTGCGCATATATTGCTGTGATGTGATGTTAATTTTTTTCTTCCTTTTCAAATGTTTACCAATATTTTAATCCATTTTGCATGTTTATATCTGATAATCTGAACAACTATTTTGAAGACAATATGCAATATCCCAACCATTGTTGAATTCTTATCATTTTGTTTAGTGAAATTCTGTATCATATCTAATTTTTTTATTATTTTTTTAGTCTCTTTAAAATTTGTTGTAAAAAGTAGAAAAAAAAGATTTAATAAAATTTTTCCCAGCATTGTCTTCTTTACCAATATTAATTCTGGTTTCAGAAACATATTTTTAACCTACAGAGGTGGACTAGGGAGCTTCTGGGATCAAACTGCATTGGAAAGAGGAAGAAATCTAGACTCTGATGTCTACAGATAACAGCAGGAAAAGATGCTTCTGCGCTAGCAGGATGAGCTCTTCCAAAGCAGGCCAGCTTCCTTCTTCTTTCCCTATTATTCCATCCAGGCTACAAGCCTATTGGTCAGTGCCACCCACAATCACATGGGTCTTCCTCTTTCAGCTTGCTGAACTGTACCCAGCTATCCCTGCAAACATCCCCTGCCCCACCCAACATACCTAGGATATTCTTAACCCAGTCATGCTGATGTAACACAATTCATGGTCACATGGGTTCAGATATGTTGAAGAATTTCTCCGAGGATTACAAAAACAATAAATGAAACAATTTGGGTTCAAGCCAGACATAACATATTTTAATCTAAGACTCTTTCTAAAATATCACACCATCATGTTTTACAGCATTGTAGTTGTGCATTGTATTCGTTCAGTGTTCAAAACTAGTAACTCACTTCCATTTCTCTTTTCACTTTGATAATTGATAAATTAATACCAATCACATATTTTCATGTTTAGGTGATTTTTATCTGTTTCCAAGGAAAACAGTCTTCATTTTGGTAAGTTTTACCATGTATTTTTAATGGCTAGAAATTTTATAAGTGAAATTTATTAATATCTATTTATTTGCCTCTGCTCCAACTATTACTGTCACCAGAGCATCCAGGACTTCTAATCATTGTCTGAACAAACTGGGGCCACGTAGCCTTCCTGAGCCCCATGATAATGTTTACAAGGTCCTGTGATTCCCCTAAACTTCTGCGTTTTCCTTTTTATCCAGCCACTGCCAAACCAGTACATAACCTCATTCTGTAGGAAAACAAGTTTAGTAATTCAAAGATTTTATAAACACAAAGCAAATATGTGGAGGAGACACAAAATGAACAGTACCATTGCCATTTGGTTCTTGAAACAAAATAAAACACTTTGCAATTCTTAGTTTAAAGGAGTCAATGTCTTTGAGGGTTTCTTTTTAAATTTTTTATTGGCTTTGTTCCCAATAACATTAGTTGAATGCATGACCTGAGGGGCCCTTAATTTTTCTTAGCTCTACACCTGGAAGATTTACATTATCAAAGCAAACTACCACAAACCCCAGAACTCTAAACTGATGGCAGCAACGATCTAACAGTGGATACTGTAGAATCTGCCCCTATCTTCATTTAAATCTTCCAAACTATGATCATCTGAGTAATAACCAAGTAAATAAAAGTTTCATTGTTTATTTTGCCCTTTGGGGGAACTTACATAACATCAATAAACTCAGACCTGAACCTGCATGCAAGGTAATAAAGAAATAACACAGCAATAGACATTATAAGGAAAGACTGACTTTCACTTCACTTCCTGTATATCCAGCACAAATATATCAGTTGGGGAAATCTAGTCTCTCCAGAGGACTAGGGTTATCAAATGTGGGTTCTGTGAAAAGGCTTACGTTTTGTTTTAAGTTGACCTGTTGCCCCAGCCAATTAACACTCTGCAGCTCATGAAAAAGTGTAATTTAACTTGAGTTCCTATTAAGCTGCCTCAAACAGTCTAAATTGAAAACAAGCATTCTGGAAGAAATTAGAAAATGTGCTCTGGAAATGAAAATGGTAAAACACAAACATTGGTTCTTTTTCCAACAAGTGCAAGAGTTGATCCAAAGCAAAGCTGCCAGAACCCCAGGGAGGAGAGCCAGCCATATTAAACATTTTCCCTAAGTGCTCCCCAGTGAGTGAGGGCTAATTACAAGCCAGCCCTTCCTTATTTCTATGAATTGAATACATGGCCAGTCTAATTGGAGGGCAAAGAATTAAGTCCTCTTCTCCAAGTTCTACACGCATGAAAGGGAGAAGTTTTCTTCACTTTTAAAATTATGCCCCAGTGTCAAGTTAACCAAACTAAATGTGTTTAAGGAGAGTGACTTTCGGAAAGGCAGTTTAGATCCTGGACCCTGGGTCTGCCACAAGAAAGAAGAGACCTGTGGATCCTCCCTCCCTCCGGATCTCACTGTGTCTGACTTGTTTTCTCTCTATACTTTATTGGTGTATATTAGGTAAGAGAGTATTGCAGGCACTGTAGCAGAATAAAGGAAATAGATATCACAGACATGGTCCCAGCATATTTTGATGGATTTCATAGTTTACAAAAAGAGAAAGAAAGGGAAAGAAAAGAAATTAGCATTTGTTTATAGGACTAAAGACTATTGGGGCAGTTAAGAGCATGGTTCCTGATCCAGATCACTTTGGTTTCAAATACAAGCATTACCACTTTCTACCTCTGTGATCTGTAAGTTGATTAACTAGGCCTCACTTTCTTCATCTGTAGAATGAAGTGGTGGTAGCAAGTTCATTGTCTAGGGTTTATAAAAGGGATAAATAGCACAGAAAATAATGAATACATTATATATTGTTATCTTTGTAGTAGTTATTCAGAGGACAAGATGTAGACATGATATCTTGTCTAAACACTACTTGTACAAATCTTTTATCTCATTGAATTAAGAGAAAGTAGCTATATATCTATTCTATTTTGAATATACAGATATGTATAATATATATATTTTTTTCCACTACAAAAGGGTCCATCATTTATATCCCCCTTTGTTGTTTGTTATGTCAGAGATGGGTGTCCTATCACCATTAAAATATTGTAGGTGCTTGAATTCAGCAAAATAACCCAATATAGTCCAATAGTCCATAATAGTAGTGGGTTTACAGCAGAACTGGCAATGTCAGAAGTTGTTCACTTGAGTGTTTTATAGCTCAGCATATGTTTTTATTAATTTTATTGAGAAACAGATATCAATGAGACAGTTTCAAAACTGATTAATAGGACAATTTCAATACTTAATACATTGCATATTGTTATCTTCTTAGTGGTTATTCATAGTACAAGGTGCAGACACGATATCCTTCCAAATACTATTAGTACAAATCTTTCTTCTCATTGAATGTAGAGAAAGTAGCTGTATATCTATCCTAACTATTTTGTATATACAGATTTCATGTCACTTGGTAATTCCTTTCTCTTCAGTCATCCCAGATGTACTCTACAGATGTGAAGATTCAGGCACATGCACCCTCGAATGCATGCATTCCTTTGTTTCCTATGTATATATGCTGTAAGCCTTCCACGTTCCCAACATTGTGGTAGCCTCTGGGGAGGCAGCAGGGAGTAAAAACCAGCTTGAATGCATAGAGACTTAGTCACTAGTGAAAGAAGAGATGCAAGAAATCAAGTGAATGTCCAGTGCTGAATGATGCAAAGGAGAAGCACACAACGACAAAAGAGAATGTGTGCCGTGCAGAAACAGTTACAACTCTGAAAAAAAATTATGAGGGACTTCTCACTTGGAAATGTCATGGGAGCAAAAACCGAAAAGAGATGAGAAGTGAGTCTTTTGTTGCCCAGAGGAACATTCCAAGCAGAGATAGCAGCAGTGTGAAATTCCTGAGGCTAGCCAAGGGCTCCAGCTTCTGGGGCAGCAGGCAAGGCAGGGTTGGACCAGCAGGGGACGAGGGAGGAGATGAGGTCAGAGAAGCAAGAAGGGGCCAGCTTGTGCAGTATCGAATGCAATGAATCACGGTCCCACAGAGAGACATGGCGTTGGCCTTTGCCTAGGGGAATTTAAAGCCATTGGAGATTTTGGAGACAAACACTATAAATATCTTCAGTTGTGAAAGGATGCTATTTGTTGCTACTCTAAGAATGAGTTGTATGAGATTAATGGCAACAAGTAAAGTATCAGTAAAAACTGTCATGCCAGCAGAAAATAAAACAGAAAGCAAGAAAAAGGACAGTAAGTGCAAGACATCAAATAACATGGAAGTATAAGTCCCACCGTGCTACAATAAATATAAATGAGTTGAATTTGCCAATATATTACTCTCAGGTTTGTCAAAAAAAAATTGTGCATTTTTATCTGCTCCAATTCTCAGCACAGAAAACAAATAAAGATAAAATACAACAATATGTTGTACCCAAGCAGCATGAGACAAATGGCTGAGAACAATAAAGGGTAGATGCAAAAAAAGATTTTTAAAAATATCAAGGAAACAAAAGAGCAATATTATCTTTAAAAATATAAGAAAGGCCAAAATGGCATAAAAACATTACAGATGGTGGAAGGATCAAATGAAACAGTGGCGTACCTCCATCACTAGTCCCGCACCAAGAAAGGTGCCTTCTACATGTTTGGGCAGCAAGTGACATAACTACAGAAAGAAATGGACAAACGAACAACAGTAGTTGGAAGTTTTAACATAGTTGTCTTAGAAACTGCTATATGAAAGAAGCAAAAGTAAACATACAGTATTAAAAATTTGATCATCATTGTAAACATGCCAGCGCGTGTGCACGTGTGCAAAAAAGCAATCTGTACTCAGTTCAGAAAAGCGCTCAGGGAACATTCACAACAGTAGAACATGTGTTAAAATCAAATGGGAAGAACAGCAAAAGCCCCAAGAGCAACACAGTGCAGACTGGGTACATGGCCCACAATGCACTGCCACTGGGAGGACTTCCCACAGTACAATAAACTGAGAAGGTGGAAAGAAATAGGGTTTAGAATTTGATGTGAGAAGAAACTAAATATTATATTTCTAAAACAGAAATGAGTAAATTCAGTATTTCGATGTTAGGAACAAAGAAAACAATACGTGTTAAATTAGTGGAACCTACTTAAAAAGACTAAGACTTTTTCACCCTTCAGGAGCCAATTTGCACCCTCTTGGGGTGATATCAGCCCTGGGGAGATTGCGTGGCCTGCATTTACCTACCAATTTACAGGAATTGTGGGACACATGGGGACAAATTAAACACCACCACAGGCATGCAATCAGCAAAGTCAGAGAGTGCTTATGTAGTTTTTTTTTTTTTTAATGAAAATATAAAGTAGAACATTTAAAAAATGTTTACCTGTAAGGAAGTAAAATCAATAACATAGAACAGAGACAAAAGCTGAGCTTATGTTAATATGTTTTGCATAGAACATACTAAAATTACAAAATTACATTTGAAAAATGTAATTAGTAATTTAGTCTTCAAGGTGTGAAATCAAAAGGAGAACAAGCAAAAAGATCAACTATATCTGCCAAAACACCCTCTACTAATTGCATAGATTTCTCTACAACACAAAAAACAAGGAGAACAAGTGAATCTACAAGAAACATGAACCAAGAAGAAAAACTAGATTTTTTTCAATAACTATATACAAGAAAAAAGTTGAAGCGAATGTGCAGATCAAAAGAAACTTGAAGAAAATGTCAACAAATTCCAATGTGTAGAACATTCTTACTACTGACTCAAAGAAACTGTGTCAACCAAGAGAAATTCTCAAAAAATATTTTAGATGCAACAAAGCAGCCATTGTAGTTACATTTTAAGGAAGAATCCCTGTCTTTGGAGATGCACAGGTAAGCCTCTGTGGACTAAAGGATGAAGTGCTGCACAAGGAGGGGTGGGGCACAGGCAAGAGACTAGAGGCTCCGTCAGCCGGCGACAGTGGCGGTAAATCCTCTCTGTAAATCCTCTCTTCCACTGTCCCCCCCTCATACATATATTTGAACTTCTCCATCATCAAAGGCTTTCTATCAATAACTAAGCATTCAACTTAAGAAATTGGACAAAGAACAACAAAACAAGCCCAAAATATAAGGGAAATAAGAAGTAACAAGGCCAGCTAGATAGCTCTGCAGACTAAACGCCTGCTTAGGCAAACACAGGGACTGGTGTTCGATTCCTGGCACCACATGCCGTGCCAGCCCCGCCTCAGGTGTGCTGAGTTGGGCACTGAGACTGGGCGTGATGGCACATGCCTGTAATCCTAGCACTGTGGGAAGCTGAAACAGGAAGATCACTACAAGTCTGAGCTACATAGTGAGACCCTGTACCAAATACATTAAAAACAAAAAAGTAATCACAACAACAAAGAAGTAATAACAATGAGGGCCAGAGATTAGCTAAACAAACAAGTCCTTTGAAAATACTGATAGAACAAAACACTGATAGAAAATACTGATATACACAGTAATGTTAAGAGACAGAGAAAAGTGGAGAGGAGGTATACAAAATGAAAGGAAAGTAATTAAATGGAAGGAAAGTAACTGAAGCATGCGGATTCTAAAAATAGCCAGGTGTGGTACAGTAGACTATAACCCCAGCTCTGGGGAGGCTGAGGCTGGAGGATGCCTATGAATTTGAGCCTAGTCTGAACTACACAGTGAGGGGGCTGGTGAGATGGTTCAGTGGTCTAAAGCACCTACTTAGAACAAGCTTAGCAAAGCACAAGGACAGCGGTTCAATCCCCCAGCACCACATGCCAGCCAGCCCCGCCTCCTGGTGGGCTGAGCTGGCCACACACACACACACACACACACACACACACACATGAACTACACAGTGAGATCCTGTTTCAAAAATAAATAAATAGCTATAAGTATATTAACAATTTTGAAAATATAGGTAAAATGGAAATATTCCTGGACATGTATAAGATATGGTGCAAAACAGAGTGAATTTCAAAAGATCAGTATTAAAACAATTGAAAGATTCTGTCATGCAGAAATACAGGCTCACTGAGCTTGATGGGTGAATTCTATCAAATTTTCAAAAAATATTTCTTTACTATCTTATGTAATTTGTTTAGATACTAGAAAGTTTATCTAGACCTCCCCAATGTCAGATAAAAATATTTTAAGGTAGAAAAAAAATGTAAATAATATAGATGAAAAAATGCCTAACTCAGATTTTAGCCTAATTAAACCCAAGAGTGATTTTACAAAAACAGTAGCATTGATCAGAAATGAGTTTGTCAAAGGAATGTAAGAATAGAGCATTTAAAAAATTTTAGTCATTCATCCTATCAATAGACTAAAGGAAGAAAATCATTGACTTAATAGAAAAAAGAAAACATTCAAATATGTTTAACATGTGTCAATAATTTAATATAAAATCAAGCTATAAAAGAAAACCCTCTTTATACATGATGAATAGTTAATCTTACTCAGATAGCATGTGCTATATTCATGTAAACCTTGCATTTTTATTGCAATGCTATGTGTACTACAGAGCTCCTAAAGAGATTAATTTACTTCCCCAAATTCACAGAGCTCAAAAGTGGCAAAAACATAAACTCAGAACCAGGTCTGTTCAGGTCAAGGTCAAGCATTTTTCTATACTTTACTGACCCCATCATTGCAAAAATGATGCCAATTTCATTGATTTCCATCAAAATGTATCATCAACATTCAGTTTCGTAGCAGAGTTATTTTGCCCTGCGGAGGGGTCATCGCTTAGGACAGTCTGAAATCAATGAAATTTTGTTTTGGATGGAAAAAATTATAAAGATTTCCAAATGCAAAAGATTCTTGTCAGTTGGAGAAAAGGAAGAGCTGCAAGGTCAGCCAATATTTTGGCCTTAGCCTTTGAAGGTCAGTGAAGACTCAGGACATAGGAGAACCTGTACTATAACTCATGTAACTCACCTGTGCCTCAAATTTTCTGATCAAGGAGAATATGAGGCCACAGAGGGATGTGATCAATGATGTAGAATGTGCCTAAGGAGAGTCATAAGGAGAGAAGACATTATCTCAGGCTTTCACAGAGAGCAAATTGGTCAAGCAATGGCTGTGACTCATTCACATGGCTGACACTCACAAAGGATCTACAAAGTGCAGTACAGGGTTACAGGATAAATCCTGAGGGTAACTGACTGATCTTATCAGATACAAAAGTTACATTTCTTGTTATATAGGTCTTGCTTTATCTTGGTCTTAACCATCCAGCAGCATAGTATAAAAGTGAGGTATATAAAGTAAAGCCATATTAATATGCTGAGCTGGGAAAGGCTCAAGTCAACAACTTCTGTGGATAACACACTACTATTGTGGACTGCTGAACTGTGTTGGATTGTTTTGCTGAATTCACGCACCTATAGTATTTAGATATCAATGGAATACCCGTCTCTGACAGGACTAAACAAAAAAAGGAGATACAAAGGTAGGACCATTTTGTATCTGTATATGCAGAATAGTTAGGATAGATAGACAGCTACTGTTGCTTAATTCAATGAGAAGAAAGATTTGTACTAATAGTGTTTGGACAGGATATCCTGCCTGCTTCTTGTACTATGGATAACCACTAAGAAGATAACAATATGCATTGTATTAAGTATTGAAACTGTCCTATTAATTGGTTCTGAAAAAAAAAAAAATGGTACAGGCCAGAATTTGCTGCCAAAATGTGCTAGGTAGGCCTGATTATACATCCCTTTAATTTTTTCTGTAATATGGAAGAAAAAAGCTTTTTATCTGTATGTTTTGCTGTCTGCCACAACATACACGGGAATAGACGTTTTCATAATAGAAAAATAAATAAATAAATAAATAAATAAATAGGGAACTCTGACCATAATGCAACAGCAACAAACAAACAAACAAAAAAATATATATATATATATATATATGTATATATATATATGGGGATAAAATTTAAACTTTTATGAAAAAGCAAACCCAATAGCACATAATTTCTAAATTTAAATGAATATAAATTATAGACAGAAGAATATGCTTTTCCTTTAAATTACTATCAATTGTAGAATTCAAGCTACACATATATACATATTGTTTTAATATTTATAATATAAAATATTTGCATAAACTTTGCCAAACTATTAAAAAAAAGATTCTTGTCAGAGTAATTTGAAAGGCAAGGAAGAAGATACTGAATCTGATCACAGTTGCCTTCAGTACAATAAAGTGGATCTCGAGTCTGCAAATATAAGCTCATCATGACCAAGAGCATTCTGGGACACCGAACACTCCTGTGAGTGGAGAGAAAGACAAGCACGGCTGCCTATGAGAAGCCACAGAGTATCTGCAGTTCACAGAAGGCAAACTGGGTACTAACCACTGTTAAACCATCACTGTGAATGTGGTACCAGTGCCCGGGATCGAACTCAGGACCTTGTGCTTGCCGGGCAGGCAGTTCTGCCACTAAGCTATCTCCCCAGCCCCAAAATCTTTATAGCATGGAAGACCAAGGATGTGGTTTTCTGGGCATTAATGCTAAATTGGGGCAGACGGGAGCCAAGGTTAGAACCTCAGAGAAAAATCCATAGAGTTGCAGGAACTCTTGTTGTATATAAACTTGCAAACTCAGTTGATGGAGAGAACTAGAGAAAGACAGTGCTGGGGACAGGTACACCTGGAAAGGGCTTTGTCCTCAATATAAATGCTGGGGATATGTACGGGCTTGTCAGCGGTCCAAATCTTGTTGGCAGACAGAAAATATCAATTTGTAGCTGGGCGATAGCCAGGAATCTACAAAATAGCAAGAAGAAGCCAGATTTTAAAAACAAACAAAAAACCGAGAGAAACACAGAAGGCCTACTCAAAAGGTTCCGACGGCATAAGGTTCCTTCCCGTCTCAGCACCACTGGGGGCACCTTCGCAGAGACCTGCAGGCCGAAGGGTGTCATCCAGCCCTCTGGCCGGTATTGCTGCTGCACCTGCGCTCCAAGCAGCGTCCGTATGCTTGGAGTTGTGTCCTTGACCCACTTTAAAAGGCTTTCTAGAAACAATATTTATGAATATATTATAGCCATATCAAAATCCATTACAGCAACAAAACAGAAAGAGGTGGCTAAGGGCCAGTGAGATAGCTCAGCGGTCTAAAGCACCTACTTAGGCAATCTTAGGCAGGTGTAGGGGACTGTGGTTCAATCCCTGGCACCACATGCTGCGCCAGCCTTGCCCTCAGGGCGTGCTGAGCCAGTGCCCCCACCCCCAAAAAAAGACAAAGCTAAAAGATCTCAAGTCACACAATCCTTACTAGATTTTTTCAAAGAACTACTCACTGATATTTAACTTCTTTATGTCTAATGCTATCTTATTGACTATTAATGTCAATTAGAAGAAATAATGATAACATAAGAGATGTTGCACCACTTGTCTATGAACATTGTCTCATTTGCTCTTTCTAATCCTTATAGCAAAGCACTATATGACAAACTCATCATGCATGTGGTTGAAAGATAACATCTTCCTGAGAAACTACTTTGGCAGTAACAATACACAATGTACTAACCATTGTTACTCTCCTAAAATCTTGTTTTGAGATTTTGTACCATTGTTTTTATTTTTTTTTCTTTAAAATAAAAATAACTGAATTCAAAAAAAAATAAATAAATAAATAAAAAAATAAATGAAAATTAAAAAAAAAAAAAGATAACATCTTCCAGACATATTTTCAGTACTACCTATGGCCATGAGACCATCCGTAATAGTTGTAAGAAATTTCTAGAAAGTCTCCATAAAACACGGGTGTCATTTCACTGTTTTGGTTCTGCCATTATGTTAGTGCGTGTGGTGGCTGGAATTCTAGCAGCCCTATTGCCTTCCCTGAAGATGAGAATTTTATTGTACAGCTCATTTTTTTCTGTGACAGGAAAGGATTGTTTTTAAAATATAATTTAGCTAACACTGATTGGAATTTTCATTATATGAAGGGGAACCTAAATCTAACTGGTGTAACAATATAGCCAACCTTCCAAGTCCCCTGATCTAACAAATTATAGAGCCAAGATTCAGGAAGCTCCAAATCAGATTTTGTGGTACCCAAATCATACAGATATTGTAGAAATATAATGCAGTGAAGATTAACACGGTGTTTTAGACTTGCTTCTCCAAGAGACACACTCCAAGATAGGAGAACTTGGTTAGGAAATTCCCTCTGGCAGCCCATCCAACGCACAACACGGTAAGGAGCAGAACTGTGATTCGGTTGTAATAGAGAACTCAATAAATCCCACAGAGAACTTCAGAGCCGCATGGTCCCTTAGGGACGCCTCAAGTTGAGCAAAGAGAACAAAGCCTTTGCACCCCACCTCAACCAGTCCCTCGATGTTGGCTGTCCCGGGTCAGAGGACACAGCTTCTAGTGAGGCAGCGTCCTCGGCCACGAGCGTCTACAGTGTTTCCATTTTTCTACATGGAGAAACGAGTGCCTTGATCCAGTGGGGTTCACAAGCAAGAGCTAAAGCCTCCACCGCAGTGTATTTCTTGCTGACAAAACAATCAAAAGGACTTCAATTTGTTTCAATGCGACCTGAGAGCGCTCGGCTGCTCGCTCACTTGTATGAGGCTCGGGAGTGAGCGACCCCTGGGCCAAAGGCACCGCGCAGAGCACCTTGAGAAACTTGGGGGTGCTTGGGGATGCTTTAGGGTTTCGCTTCTCAGGAAGACCAGGCGGCTTTGACAGTGTTTAATTATCACACAAGGCTGCAAGTCATGTTTACCACAAGAGGCACACACACAGGTCCTGGGGAACTCAAGGGGAAGGCATTATTCTGCGAAATTAGGATCGCTTTCGTGGAAATAGCAGCACTGAGCTGACCTTGTAAATGAGCAAGACTCAAACTCGTGGGAAGGAGGAGTGGGGTGAGGGCTGTACTCCAAGGCACGGACGTAAAGGCGGCACAGACGTGCAGCCAGAGATGTTTCATTTGGTTCATACAAAAAAGTAAGTGAAGGGAAGTGGGAAACTCTCCACAGCAAAGCAAGTTTGAGACTTTCCTCAGTGCGGCAAATGCCTGGCGTGAATTCCCGAAGCGGAAGGGCTATGCTGAAGTGCTCTGTGTTAGAGAATGGTACGCCAGAGTAGGCGGGAATAATCTGTGGAATGAGAAGTCCGGGCCTCAGAAGTCACTGCCTCCTACTCTTTGAGGAAAAGGTATCACAACTGTGTCTACCACACAATTACTTTGTGTACTGTATCAAATAGTCAATGCCGTGGTTTTTTCACTGACCAATATGCCAGCTTTTTGGTCCTAGATTTAAATTTTATTTTTCATGACACAGGGCCTCATTACATGCTACAGGCTGGCCTTGAATTCACTACGTAGATGTGGTAGTTATCAAACCCCTGATCCTCCTGCCACAGCCTCCTGAAAGCTGGGATTACAGGGACACACTACCATCCCACACAGGATTTTAATCTTCCTCCAAATTATCTTTAATCAAACTTCTTCCAGTGATTACTCTGATCATATACATTAACCACCAGGGCTGGCTAAGAGATCTCAGCCATCCCTCTAAACAAGATCCAACAAGGATCAAGAAAAAAAAAATGTAGACATCAAAGGCACACCTTGGATGTTAAATCAGCATCGTGGAACCCTCAAAACTCCAAATAAAGGAAATTCCTATTAAAGATAAGCTTAAAAAGTAATCAACTCTGTATTGATGAATACATCATGATTTATAGTTAAGAAAGATCAAATTAGACCAACTCAAAGCTAAACAGAATGCTCTAGCCAAATTCAGTGACGATGACAATACTCCCTCTATATCATGGTAAAAAGTGCAGGCTCCAGAGTGTGATGCTGGCTGTGCCACTTAGACCTATATTATTTGTCCAAAATGAGAGCTCTCAGCCTAGTATTTCATCACCAAAATGGGGTTACTAATTGTACCTAGCTGAAGAGTTTTGTAGAGAGTAAATGGATTGACATACTCATGGTCCTAACACTGTGCAAGCACCCAGTAAATGCTGTCTCCAACATGTGTCTCACACTGAGATGCACAACCCAACACCTGCAATTTAGAGGAGAGCTTTCTTTTGTCTCAGAGTTTAGTTCATAATGGGCTGGTTCAAGGTAGGAGGGTGTCCCAGTTACTTTTCTCTCGCTGCTGTGACAAAATACTCGACATCCTAAATTAAGGAAGGAAAGGTTTACTTAGCTCACAGTTTGTGGTGGTTTCAGCCCATACTCGGCTGTCTCCAAGGCAGGGTGGCACATGGCAGAGGACAGCAGTTTGTGATGGTGGAAAACCGCAAAAGCAGCAAAGAGCCAAAGGGAGGAGTAGCAGAGAGCAAGCTTCTGTCCCTCCCTTACATTGTGTGTCTGTTGCCATCCTCTTCCAGAAGCTCAGGATATTTGCAAAGGTAGGCCCCTGGCCCCTTGCTGAGTCACTTATTTAGGCTTCTAAATGTCTCAGTTCTCAAGTGGAGGTGGTGGTGGTGGGGATCTGGCCACAGCACAGAAGACAGGAAAGAGAGCAGGGAGAGAGAAACAAGCGTAGAGCCCCGAGGGAGATGAGCCCATCCAGGTCACATTCCAGCAGCCTGCCTCTTCCCCACAGCCCCTACCTCCCAACACACAAGCCTGCTACACTGCCCTCATGGCTCAGTAATCGCCCCCAAACTCTACCTATGAGCCCAGGAGGATTTGGAGGGACTTGTAGATCTAATTAATAACAAATGCTAAGTATCATCGTCATCATTATCTTGGCAATTCATGTCTCTTATACACACAAATGTTATTATGTAAACATATTTACACAGGGCATATAAGCCTCTTGCCCCTCAGTTATTCAATATTAATGTCTTACCCAACAGTAATCATGCTGAAGAAGCCAATGTTAGTCAGCTTTCTGTCACTGTGACAAAATACCTGAAATAAACAACTGCAAGAAAGAAAGGTTTCTTTTTGCTCACAACATCAGAGGTTTCTGATTTGGGGTATGTGGCTTGGCAGAGGGGACCTGATCACCTCAGAGCAGCTTGGAAACAAAGAATAAAGGTGGGAGAGGAGAGTGTCAGGATCTCTGTAGCCTCCTCAAGAGCACACCTCTGTGACCTCGACCCACTGGATCCCACCTCCTGAGGTTTGCATCCCTCCCAACCATGCATGAGCTGAGGACCAAACCTTGAACACACACCTGCAGGGAACATTTGAGACCCAAATTATGACAATATCCAAGTGAAACTCTTTCCCAACCCTCAAAATCCCTCAGGAATTGTATTTCACTAGCAATATCTTTCCATCTGTTGCTTCTCAGTCCTTCTACTTCTTGCTCGGAGTTAGCAGAACTCATTGGGCAGCAGTCCTCAGAGCCCCAGTGTCCCCAGAACCACATAGAATGCTGAGGCTCCTCGGGACCACCACTGCACCGCCAGTACTCAGGTAAATCCCAACCCTTCACCCCTAATGCTGTTCCATCCTGGAGGACTGTGGCACCATAAAGGAGCTGCCACACCAATTAGCAGTTAGCCAGAAGGATGAAGGAAGACTAGCATCCTTTCTACGGTTTTCTCCCTGATCTTGGTGCTGTTTAAACTTACGGTTGTGCTTAAAAAGCCAAAGTGGTACCAGAGAAGGACCTAAAGGAAAGATGGAGATACATACTTGAAATAGTTAAGAAGAGCAGTGCTGGCTTGCACCAGCTCCCAGCTGAGTGCTCCAGTCGGGAGTTCACTTAGTAGCGTGGGGAGAAGTGTCCCACGTCCCCTGCGGGCAAGGCCAGCATGCTATGCCCACCTAGACCTCACACATCCCTCCTCTACACCACGTTCCAGGCACGCGGGATCCCAAACTCCCCAAGGGGCCTCAGACTGTTTGAGTTCATGCACCCTCACTAGTCTGGGGCAGCTACCTGTGGTATTTCACAGTGTAGACCAAAATTAGATATGACAACCATGGTGGCAGGGAGGTAGGCGGTGGGCCCCAGCCCTCCCAAGCCTACATTCTGGCATAGAACTCAAAGTCTCTAAATTCAAACCTAGCCTTCCAGCCGGTGTGAAGGCAGGAACAAGAGGAGAGAATGTATTTACTTAATATTTTGCTCATTTGGCAAATAACTCGTTAATGATTTCTGTCGTGAGTCACTATTTGTGCTCTGTGTCGCGTTATCCTTGCTGTGTGTCTGCCTGAAGCATCCTCTATGTTCTCCATTCCTTAAGACCCAATTGGTAGCCCAAAGATCAGTGGCTAAAACGGATTGGAGTCATGAACTAGCACAAATTTATCCCAACTAATACTACTGAAACCAATAAAGGTAAGCATGTTTAAATGCCTATATGATTAAAATGCCTTCATAATTCAGCCACTAACCCAGTGATTTGCAAATACTTGTCAAAGTTTGAAAACAAAAACAAAAGAATAAATGAACTCAGTTTTTCTGAAGACTCAGACAGCCGGAGAAACTTGAAGAGACTCTCGCTTGGGTGTAGCTTTACTGCTAATAGCTGCAGGTGCTCTTGGGCCTCAGAGGCACTGGAGCTGATGAACACAAACAATAGCTTTCCCATTTACATAAAATGCATATAGGAAGAACTATTTTCTGCCTCTTAACAACATATTGAGGTACCCACATGTGTAAAGCAGGGAAGCTGCATTTGCAAATAAGTACCGCTTCTGTGCAGCTCCTTGATTACATATTCAGACAAACACACACGGCTGCATTTGAATGTGTAATCCTGTGTGAAAAGGAACAGTGGAACGAACTCATTCAACCCATGTATTTAGGTCTCTGATGAGTCATCCTGGTAAAATGCACGTGGAAACTCATTCTTCTTTCTAAGCCATTTAATGGAAGAAACATAATTTAAAGCATTTTGTTAAAATAACATTAAGGATGTCGAGTTATCTTTTTCTTTCTTTATAGTGCTGTTCACTGAATTGTAACACACAGAAATGCATGCAGCTCTACAAAGATGAACATACGCTATGCAGGACCTCAATAACATTCTACTGTCCACAATGCCCTGATGTATAGCAACGAACGTTTTATATATGTACCGGGTAGGAAATGGTTCCACTAGAACTAAAGGGCAATGAAGATTTTTCTTGCTACCCCTGCTGCTTCCACTATCCTGAATTGCAGTTTTGGTGAGGGAGTGATCCTTAGGTCTTCATCATTGTATCACAGTTGAGCAGGTGGGGCTGGGGTGCCCAGGAAATCAGAAAAACGCTTTACTGGTGGGGAACACAAGTTTTTCTAATCATTACGACTGTGCTCAGAACCACTGATTTGAGAAGTGATAAGCTTGGAGCTTAGTCTCTTAAAGGTTAATCTGAGAACATATTGTAAAAGGTAAAGGAGAAGGGCCATCTGCGAGGATGGGAATCAGCCCTGGAATGGGCTCAGTGAGATAAAGAGGGATGCAATGAAGTCACGGCATCCTAAAGGCAGAGGAGGATATGATTAGCAGATGCCAATGATAGGAGGAGGAGCACTGGATTGGCAACCAAATGGCCAAGAATGCCTGATCTCATCAACCACAGACCCTCAGACCACATACCTGTCATGGACTTCATCCGCCAGGCATCTTGCAGCATTTTTGAGAGGCAGATGCTTCCCATCTAATTAGAATCTGTTATCTTTTCTTCTTCTTGTTTCCTCTGTAGAGTTTATGGATATGTTAAAATATCTGTCATTCTAATAACCTTTAATGCTGTTTCCCTAGGAAAATCTCTCTCTGTTCCTTCTCTGTGTCTCTGTCTCTTTGTGTCTGTGTCTGTCTGTCTGTCTGTCTGTCTGTCTGTCTGTCTCTCTCTCTCTCTCTCTCTCTCTCTCTCTCTCTCTCTCAGTGCAGCTCCTGAAATTCCAAAGGGAGTGCAAAGCAGGATAGGATGAAGAAATGAAGACAAGAGCCAGGATGCAGAAAGCTGAGGGCAGGTGGAGCTCCCTCTCCTGATGGA
This sequence comes from Octodon degus, assembly GCF_000260255.1. Classification (NCBI taxonomy): domain Eukaryota; kingdom Metazoa; phylum Chordata; class Mammalia; order Rodentia; family Octodontidae; genus Octodon; species Octodon degus. The sequence goes on from NW_004524588.1 coordinate 17,254,469, forward strand.
AGGAAGGACATCTCAACAACTGCAGAGCATTTACTTATACAATCAGAATGCAAGGCTATTTAAGAGAATTTCAAGGGGAGGGTAAGATGTGGAATAGGAAAAACATCTACTTTTCAACAAAAACCATGCCTTGGTGCTTATACAGGGAACAAGAGAGGACCTGTCTATATTATCTCAAGGGAAGACCAAGTCACTACATCCATCAGCTCCCCGAGCTGTGCACACTTCTCGTGGGGCCCTACCAAACTCAAGAGAAGCAATGACCTTGTCCTAGACACCTGAGGCACAGACATCTTTGCTCCCAACAAACAACAAATACCTTTCTCCTATTGTTCCATGCACATCAACACCTGTGCTGCCTGGCTCTCAGCAATAGGCACCTTTGCTTCTTTGCTTTGTGCCTTATATCTGGCTCCCCAACCCCTAAGCTGCCCCTGGACCCCACCTCAAGCTCTTCTTTGTCCTCTATCAGTTGAGCCACCTTTGACTCTTATTTTCTTTTTCTTTTTTATTTTTCAGGGAAGGTTCTAGAAGGTGTTCAGTGTCTCCCTAGTAGATCGGACTCAGTGATCTGCCTGTTTACAGCCTCCCAATATGTGGGATTACAGGCATGCGCCACCACGCCATCTCAATTACCTTCTCAGTGCACCCCGAGGGCAGGGCTGGCATGGCAGACCTAGGGATCAAACCCCTGGCCTCTGTGCTGAGCTATCACTCCCTCAGCTTTAATCAGCTGAGCTATTTGGCCGGCCCTCACCTTTGGCTCTTGTAGGTATTTTCTTCACAGGAAATCCCAAGTCATCATACAGATTCAATATCCACATTAGCCAGCAGACTCCTAAATCTCTAATCTCTAATTCTAAAGTCTCAACTAAGCTCAGTCTCCTACTTCCAACTGTCTGCTGGAAATCCCCTGATTTTTTGCTAGATTTTCCAAATGACCGTGCACAAAATGAAACCAGCTTTCCTCTCAAATCTACTCTTTTTTAAAGAAAAAAAAACATGCTCACAGATAATCATAGTCAAGCTCCATTATTCATTTATTCACTAAAAGCAAACACAAACTGAGCATCTGGTACACCATCTTATACAAGCTTCATCACAAGAATTATTTCTTTTCTGCCTCATTCTGAGAAAGGGGACAGAATTATGACAAGGACAAAAATGGCAAAGTAAACCAAGTGATAAGGTTATAAACTTTACCCTGACGGTTCCCCTAGACGCTGTGTCAGCCTTTGTGTGTATGTTCTTGCCCTGCTCTCCATTAGTTCCTTTTTCTCTATATCATTCCCTCTTTTACTGTGCTTTGACACATTCTCTTTACATTCATCTTGTCTTGTATATTTTATCGTGTACTACTCAAACGCAGACCCTTGGGATTTCTCAGGCAGATCATTGTATGGCTCCTAAAGGATTCTTTTCCCTTAGTATACCTGTCCTTTCTTATTCATTTTATAATTCTGCTCCAAGTTAATTTTCTCAAAGCTTGCTTTCACCTATCAAGTCAATGTAGAAAGCAGAAAAATGGTGCGATTCCAACCAGCTATGGGATCTCCAGCAACTCCTTTTCCAGAACTTTCATGTGTAGAACAGACTTAATGATGCCTCCCTCCTCAGGCATGTTGTCAGCATTCATGAAATAATAATACTATTATATTAAGCATTAAATCCTTGCAACATTATGAATTATAGTCCCTTTCCATAAAGAAGGAAACTGGGACACAGTATAGCAAAGCAATGTGCTCAAAGTCACCCAAGCAGAGTCAAAGCTGGAACGTAGACAGTTGGATACTACAGTGTCGATGATTGCCTGACTCATGGGAGGTAGAAAACAGGAACTAAAATGTTATTTCCTTTCATGCTCCAACATACATGAACTAATTCTTATGGTTTGTATCTAGGTGTCCACCCAAAGCCTCATGCAGTCACTGGGGTGGCTTCTAGAGCTCGTGATGGATTCATGATCCAATGTTGGGATTGTGGGTGTGAGTGCTACACCCACCCTGGGGCCAGTAATCTGCATACAAATAGAAGAAAGGGACAGAGGCTTGCTAGGTGCTGCAGCTCCTCCTCCTCCCTTTGCTCTTTGCTGTTCTCCATTCCCATATGGGCTGCAACCTCCACTCACTGTGAGCTAAATAAACCTTTCCTTCTTAATTTTGGCTGTTGGGTATTTTTGTCCCAGCAAGGACAGAAAAGCAACTGAGATACTAATTATTCCCTTTTTCACAAGGGCACCATCAAGTTGGGTTTCTGACACTTGCAACTGAACCTTGAGACATCTGCCCATGACTGAGTCTATCTTTGGCAACTGTGAAGGAAGCAGGGGAGAGGCTCTCTGGTACCTGCCAATAAAGTACCCAAAACGTGAAACTTCTTACTCGCTTCACTCAAATAGATACAAAGCATGCTGTTAAAAGCAACTTAGAAAACAACAAAAGCATATTCCTGCATCTACTTTCTAAGGAAACACTCAAATATTTACTCAAAAGCATTCAACTTTCAGTGATCTACTTCATGGTTTTACATGTTGAGATTCCTTTCTGTCTTCATTTTGTTAGTATCTCACTTGGATTGTTACCTATCATGCTAATGAACTTCATTAGTAATTTAGATTTTTAGGTAATTTTTAACCTATTTAATGATTACTAAACCATTTAACCAAGATATGGCATTAGGTAACATTCCCACTAGCCTAAATGTGGCTAGCCATGCCCCTGGCTGCCTGGTATTATTAAATAAATGTTTCATTCAAAAGGCGTTTTTTCTTCTAAAACTTTTTACCACCCTAAAGCCAAGACTGCTCTTTCCCTTGCGAGATTCCTCCCCCTCTGCAGAATAACTCCGGCTTCTGATCCCAGAAGCATTCTCGCCTTGCCTTTTTCTCTGTAGCAAGACTGAGTACAGGAACTCACACTTTGACTGCTCGTATTTTGATCTTTGTATCCTGAGGCTTCACACTGCACACATGGATTTTCTTTTTGAGCTGTGCAATTTAAGTTAAGTAGCTTCAACTATGCTGGGTTTTGTAAGCAAAACATTCAGCATAGGAGTTTTGAACCATTAGGGTTTCTGTGAATCGAGTTAATAAATAGGAGGCCAGCTTTACAAAAGTGTATAAAAGTCAACCAATTAAAGTAATGCAAATTATATGAAATAAGAATACACTTGGCTGCAAATAGTGTCAGTGTTTGTATTGGATTCTCAGTGCTCTGGCCTACATAAACAGGGATGCTTCAGGAGCACTGCTGTGTAACCAGAGTCTTCCTACATGCTCTGCTGAAACAAGTACACAACTATAAAGCTGAGCTGGAGGCATTGCTTGGATTAGAATGAATTTGGGTGCAGGCAGATGGCTTTTCATTTTCATACAATTTCTATGAAGTTTTCTTACCTCTGATTTATAAACTTTGCAAATAACTTTAAAGGCTTTTATTAAGTCACAGAATTTGAAACATGTAATCTTGCACTGGGTGAAACTGCTAAGCAGATAACTTAAGTACTTCTATGTGATTTAATAATAAGAGGATTGATCTATCATGAATAAGTTCATCTTCTTCTTAAAACACGAGGTATTTTTTTAAGTTTACTTTTCTGCAAATAACAAGTGCCTAAGAAAGATGAAAGCTAGGCATTAACAGTTCCTTTTCTGACTCATGAAACTCAAGCAAAGCTTTAATAATAACACAAGTTTTATTAATCATAAAGTAATCCACTGCTTAAAAATCTTCCCAGTGCCTTCCCATAATAAAATTCAAATCCCCTAGCCTAATAAATTATTGATGACCACCGCAATGTCCAACACTTGTGCATCCCTGTGGCCCTCCTTGCACAGATGTGGTAGACTAGAAGCTGCTTATTCTTCCACCCAATCTCCTCATTCAGCCCATTTTTCACACTCTTTCTTACCTCCGTCTTCCCTCTGCCTGGAACACCTCCCTCTGACAATCCTAGTAAATGACAAACACTGTCAAGAATCAGTCCCTTCCTACACCCTTCGTCTTACCTACCAAGAGTTGGCCTTCCTTGTTGCTCACCAGATTCTATACAAGTGCTTATTGTAGTATCAATAATATTATACTATACTTGTTTATATGTTTACCATTCACTAAAACATAGTCACTGAAGGCAGTGATTCGCCTGTCACTAGCAGTGATTATCAAAGTGCTATCACTGTGGTTAAATCCATCCATAGTGTATGAAACACACTGTGATTGAAGCTTAGCTCAGCAAGCTTGAGATAACAAATGGTAGGTGAAGAAGCAGATACATAAGTAAACTTTGCTACTCCACTAAAACTACAAACTGGAAGGAAAATGGAGCCCCGGCAATTTAGCTCATACTTCTTTCTCAGGTGTATCTTCAAAATTAAAATGGTGGGGCTGGGAGCGTAGCTCAGTGGCATACCCTTCACCTAACACCTGCAAGGCCTGGATTCAATCCATCATAAAAAGAGAAATTTTATTTGAACCGGCAAGACCTACTCTGAAAACCCATACAGATTTTCTGTTGAGAGCAAGAGTTCTGAAACACACCCTGAGATCACTAGGCCTACAAACACAATGCCCTCAAAGTCTGAGATTAAAAAAGCAGGAACTATCTGTTTATCTTCTCTTAGAAGAAAAATCCCTCCTATTTTAAAGAGGAATTTTCCGTTTTGTGTGCCTGTCTTAAATGTGGATTTCTTAGTACCATACTAGCACCAATAAAGGAGTCTGAATCTATGAGGGTGAATTCCATTGTGACTGTATTTTTTTGTAAACTTACAGAAGTTTCCTAAAGCTTGACCACCACTTCTGTACAGCTGCTGGACACTGAGAGATGTCTGTCTGGGCCAGAAGTGCTCGATGCTCCCCGAGGCTGTGTTTTCCCTCTTTCCTGACTGTTCATAGCGCTGGATCTTTCCTTCTTTGATGCTATGCTAACAGCCAGTATACATGACTTTTAGACCTTAGAATCATATTACTGAAAAGCACATTTTTTGAGGCTCACTTTGAAAAATACTTCAAAGCAACATATAAAATATTTTGTGCTTTATCTGACTAAAACTCTAAGCTCTCCTGAGCAGAGCACACCTGGGCTCCACACTCACAGCAGCAGCCAATTTGCTGCCGAGTGTAGGTCTGCAGGCTTGACTCTTAGCAACTGTAACAATGTGTTCTGCTCTCTATATGAACTATGTGTAAAGCTCTCCAGATTAGGCAATGTCATGTCATGATTTTGTTGTTGGTTTCTTGGAAGACTTCAAATGATCTGTTACAGTTTCTGTAGGTGTCAGAAATAGATCCACTTGACCAACAGAAAGTGCATTAATCTCTAATTGTGTTTATAATGAGTCAAATATTTAAGCAATAGCTTTTTCTAACATGAGTGCCAGAATGGAAAAATAAAACCATTTTCCAGTGCAGATGGACAAAGATCTTTCCTTATCTGTTTTTCTTGTTAGGAAAACACACTGTGTTTTAAGGTGGGTGGATGTTTTTTGCTTTTTTACCAACTATTTTCCTTACTCTTTTTCCTTCTTTCCTTCCTTCTTTCCTTCATTCTTTCCTTCCTTCTTTCCTTCCTTCTTTCCTTCCTTCCTTCCTTCCTTCCTTCCTTCCTTCCTTCCTTCCTTCCTTCTTCTATTTTCCTCCTTTCCTTCCTTCCTTCCTTTCCTCCCTCCCTGCCATAAAAATTTGCTCATTTTTATGGTACTCGTGATTGAATGCACAGCTTCTGCACTGAGCTGAATACCCAGACATTTTATTATTTTTATACTTTTGAAACAGGGTCTCAGCAAGTCACTAAGTTGCCCAAACTTAGGATTTTCCAGGCTCAGTTTCTGCTGTAGCAGTGCTGGGTTCCAGGCTGCACCCCCATACTCCATTTGGTTTTTCATTAAGTTTACTAGAAACTAGATATACAATTTTGTTCACAAAACTATTATATCACATAAGATTAAGAAATTGTTCAACAAAATCATTCAGCCAATAAATGGTTACTCAGAAGGAAGAATTAATATAAAACTATGAAAGTATTCACCAGCAACAATTAGTGGCTGAGGCCTTATTTAAAATAAGAGGGATGCAGCGAGAAACTAAGTAGAGCACTCTCTGCCCTCAGAGCTAATTTTGTAATTGGGAAATAGAGGACAAATGATGAATAAGACGCATAAGCAAAATGATCTAATAGATCTAATTATGATATAAACAGAAAAATAAATAGGGACAGGGAATAGAGATTAGGAAAGAGTGCAATTTTAGCCAGAGAAGTCAAAGATTTACTGATTAGACAAATTTCTTACAACTACAAAGAGGGAGAAATCTATGTACACATCATGGGGAAAACAAGCAAGGAGATTTTTACATTATTCTAAATGAACAGTTATGGCAGTGTAGACTAGAATGATAATTGTGGAAGTGATGAAAATAGTCGAATTTAGAGATATTTGTAAGGTAAGATTGGAGGAGAGGGTGGGGTATAAACAGAAGAGAAGTGTCAAGGAATCTCTAAGGTTTTTAATCAAAGCATCTTTTTTAAAAATTTTATTTTATTTTGAAGAGTAAAAACAAAAACAAAAGCAAAACCACAAAGAAATAGCAGAAACAAAGAGAGAAGCAGAGTAACATACAACCATATAGATAGTACAGATTTTTAAAGCAGGAATAGCAAATCTGTTGCTCAGATTAACAGATACAGGTACACAAGATTCTATACTGTTTTGAGGAGTCTCCACACTGATTTCCATAATGGCTGCACCAGTCTATATTCTCACCAGCAATGAAGAAGGATTTCTTTTTCCCTGTAGCTTCTCCAACATTTGTTGTTGGTTGATTTCTCGATGATAGCCATTCCTTCTGGGGTGAGATGGTATCTCAGTTTTGTTTTAATTTGCATTTCACAAATGGCTGGTGACATGGAGCATTTTTTCATGTATTTATTTCCTTCTTGTATTTCTTGCTTTGAAAAGTATGTGTTCATCTTGGATGCCCATTTCTGGATTGGGTCTTTAAATTTTGGGGCCCTAATATATTTTAGCTCTTTGTAAATTCTAGGTAGAAGACCTTTGTCTGAGTGCTTATTAGTTATGATTTTTTCCAAATTTGTGGGTTGTCTATCCACTCTTTTGTTCATTTCTTTTGACATGCAAAAACTTCTCAATAAGAGGTTGTCCCGGTTGTTCACCCTTTGAAGTATTTCCCATGCAGTTTGATTTTTGTTCATGAACTGTTTGCCTACCCCTTTGTCTTCAAGATTTCCACCTACTTTCTCTTCCAGATTTAGTGTTTCTGTTTTAATGTTTAGATATTTAATCCATTTTGATTTTACTTTATTGCATGGTGATAGAAATGGGTCAAGTTTTGTTTTCGCCATGGAGAGAGCCAGTTATTCCAGCACCATTTGTTAAAGAGATTGTCTTTCTTCCAGTGTGTTAGGCCCCCTTGTCAAAGATGAGGAGGCTGAGTGTGTTTGTAGTTGCATCTGGATCTTCTAATCTATTTCATTGATCCTCAGTTCTATTTTTGTCAATATCATCCTCATTTTATCAGAGTAGCTTTGTAGTATAATTTTAAGTCAGGAATTGCAATGCCTCCTGCCTTGCCTTTGTTGCCCAGGATTGCCTTTGCAATTCTAGTTTTTTCTGGTTCCAAATAAATTTTAGGAATGGTTTCTCTAGGTCTGTGATGTATGTTGATCGTATTTTGATAGGGATTGCATTAAATATGTATAACAATTTTAGAAGTATGGCCATCTTCATAGTGTTGATTCTTCTTATCCAGGAGCATGGAATATCTTTCCATTTTCTGAAATCCTCTATGATCTCTTTTTTCAGAGCATTGTAATTTTCATTGAGTAGATCTTTCATTTCTTTAGTAAGACTAATTATTAAACATTTCATTTTCTGTGGTGCTATTGTAAAAGGTATTATTTCTCTTTCAGTGTGTTTATTATCTGTGTAGAGGAATGCTATTGATTTTTGGGTATTGACTTTTTTATCCTGCTATGCTACTGAATTTGTTTATTAATTCTAGCAGTTTCTTGGTGGAGTTTTTTGGGTCTTCTAAGTGAAGTATCATGTCATCTGCAAATAATGATAATTTAACTTCTTCTTTACTTATTCTTATTCCTTTTATTTCTTTCTCTTGTCTAATGGCTCTAGCTAATGATTCCAGAACTATATTGAATAAAAGTGGTGATAGAGGATATCCTTGTCTTGTACTAGATTTAAGAGTAAAAGATTTCAGTTTTTCCCCAGTTAGAATTATGTTAGCCATTGAATTGTTATAGATGGCTTTTATCAGATTGAAGTAGAAGCCATCTATTCCAATTTTCTGTAGGACTTGGAACATGAATGAGTGTTGGACTTGGTCAAAAGCCTTGTCTGCATCAATGGAAATGATCGTGTGGCTTTTAAATATGGCTCTATTGATATAGTGTATTACATTTATAGATGTGCGTATGCTGAACTGTCCTTGCATCACTGGGATGAATCCTACCTGGTTACGGTGTATAATCTTCTTGATGACTTGCTGTATTCTATTTGCTAGGATTTTATTGAGGATTTTTGCATCTATGTTCTGAGACAGATTGACTTGTAGTTTTCTTTAGTTGAATCTTTCTCTGGTTTTGGTATCAGTATAATACTTGCCT
>NW_004524588.1:17263553-17264655 GCF_000260255.1 Octodon degus
ATCTTTCAAAGAATCAGCTTTTTGATTCATTAATTCTTTGTATTGTTTTTTTTTCTCAATTGTATTAACTTCTGCTCTAATCTTTCTAATTTCCTCCCTAGAAATATAGATATGAGACAAAAGCCTAATGTCCCAAGGGATCACGAGCAATAGACAGAGCCCTGGGAGAGCTTCTGTCTCTCACTTGTAAATCCCAGCAAGCTGGGATTGGAAGCTGCAGATAACAGTTTTTCCTGCTGGCGCCCTTTCTTTGATCCTTTGCTTGGGATTTTGTCAGCTAGCATTTGTGTGAACCTAGTGTTAGGCAATGGTGGAAGTCCATCGAGATAGTAGTTCTTGTTCACTAAAGTAATTATGCACATTCCTTAACCTGCCTTTAGCCCTCAATAAAATTGAGATGCTTTTGAGGTTCTGGGCTCACTTCAAGAGAGATGAATCTCAGTGAGACCTCTGAAGCTATATTCATCAGGTCGTCTCATCATTTCTTTGGCACTGACCTTTAACATTCAACAAGTGGCACCCAAAATGGGGCACAGATGACTACCTGAGGTGAGTTATAAGAGGCCTGACCACAGGGAAAAAGTATGCCTAGAGTAGAGGAGACCAGCAGGAAATCTCAGTAATGGGAAACAGCGCTTTAGTAAAAAAATGAATATGTCCATCTTATTTGGATGTTACTCAAAGGAGCAGTGGTAAAGGTGAAACCAAAGAGTTTTAAGGAGTTATTTTCTCTTATAAAAAGGCATTGTTAGGTCCAACCAAATAGCTCAGCAGATTAACATGCCAGCCAAAGGGCTGGGGAGATGGCTCAGTAGAATAAGCGCTTTCCTGGCAAGTACAAGAGCCTGAGTTCAAGCCCCAGTTCTGAAAAAAAATAAATAAATAAAATAAATAAATAAAGTGCCAGCCAAGGGTTCGATCCCTGGGCCTGCTGTGCTGTCCCTGCCCCCATGGCAAGCTGAGACAGCAATTGAGACTGAGCATGGTGGCGCGTGCCTGTAATCCCAGCTCTTGGGAAGCTGTAAATAGGCAGATCACTACGAGTCCGATCTAGTAGTGAAATTCTGAATACCCTGTAAACCTTTCCCTAAAAAATGCAAAA
>NW_004524588.1:17264755-17274777 GCF_000260255.1 Octodon degus
CTGCTTTAAAATTAAAAGTTTGGAAACAAGTTTTGAGAGCACTGTATTGTGCTTACCCAAACGGGGAACCAATTCCTCTTCATATGTGGTCTCTTTGTAGTTTAATTTCCTTAACTTTGGAATCATTGCAATCAGATGCAGATGAGTCTAAGTAATATTTGAAAAAGTCAATTTTTTTTTCTTTTTTCTTTCTTTTAGAAACAAGACAATCTAACTTTATTTTGAATAAAAACAACCAAACAGGAAGGTTCAATAATGAAGTTGAAAAAAAATAAAGAATATACAAAACAATCAGAAAACAATTAAAATGACAGAAGGAATTTAATATTTATAAAACATAACTTGACTGTAAACTGAAAAGGTCAGTTTCAGATGTTGATATTGGTAAACCTCAAGAGCAGCTTCCACACAAATATGAATCTGCACATGAGACCTTTTTAAGACCTCTGCCTTTGTCACTTTCAAATGTAGGTTCTAGCATAGAAAAAAAAGGACAAAAGTAGAGCCGGGGTCCTCTGTGGTGCATAATTATGATAAGGTTACACTCCCACAAGACTCCCTATGTGAAGGCACTCCTCAGCATACCAAGAGTGTCAGTCCTTTTATTTCTTGATGTGCTATAGCAGGAATGACTGACAAACTGGGTTCTAAAAGGACATTTTCACATTGCAAACCATCGCCTCAGAATCTGAGGATTTGGAGGATGTAGAACAAAAGGAAACTAAGAATGAGATCAGTGAGCTGCAAGCCGAGGTAAGACAATTATCACAACTGCTTTCTAAATTGATTGAACAAAATGGAAATCTCTACCCCTGTAGTTCCTCCATCTCAGTTCAAAAAAATCAGGCCCTACCATCATCTTTTAACCCTTCTGATCAACCATCTGAGAAAAAGGAAACCCCCATAAAAGTTTATAGAAGTGTGACATCTCAGGCTCTTATGCAAGGGAAACAACAGGGAGACCCTGAAGTTTACTCTGCCCTTTGGGTATTTTTCCTGTGGTGGTTCAAAAACACCCACCAAATGCTCAGTTTCCCCAGGGGCATATACAATAGGAACACGAACCTCTAACATTCAAGGTCATTAAAGACGTAAATCAGGCTGTCATGGCCTATGGTATGTAATCAACCTGTGTGATTGAACTAATACAAGGATTAGCAAATGAACATAGATTAATTCCTCATGATTGGGAAGTTTTGCGCCATACAATTTTAGCGCCAAGCCAATATTTTCAGTTTCGAACTTGGTGGAAAGATGAAGCAGATGTTCAAGAGAGGATTACCAGGGGACAAAATCCCCCAGTTCACGTTTCATCAGATCAGCTCACTGGGTCAGGGCCTGGCTTGGTATCCAAGCCCAGCTGCAATATGATAATGTGGTTATTGCACAAAATCGCATTTGTTGGTTGAGGGCGTGGGGAATGTCAGAAAGGCCCGGCGACGCTCAAAAATCACTTGCTAAACTTCTCCAATCCAATAAGGAGGTATGTGTAGATTCTGTCTCCTATTTAAGAGGCTATACACAAAACAGTGAAAGCACCTGATTTGTGGGAGTTATTGTTACAAACTTCGGCTTTTGAGAATGCGAATACCAAATGTCAGAAGGCTCTGTGTCCCTTAAAGGCACAGGGGGCATCATTGGAAGAATACATATTGAGGCCTGTGCTGATATTGCCTCAGAGCCATACAAAGTTAATTTATTGGCAGCTGCCTTGCAGTCTTTTTAAACAAAATCACACCAAATGTTATAAGTGTGGAAAAATGGGTCATATGAGAAAAGATTGCAGAAAAGGACAAGATAAAAAGACGAAAGGAGATAAGAATAGCAAGACTGCTCCTGGACCTTGTCTGAGATGTGGACAAGGTAAACATAGGCCTCATGAATGTTGCTCCAAACCTGATAAGCATGGCCAGCACTTACAATCTCAGGGAAACTGGAGAATGGGTCCATCATCCCGGGGCTCAGAGATAAGCAATACAGGGTCCCCTCAGTTTCTGTTGGCCAGTCCGAATTTCAGAGAAGCGCTTCTTCCACTGAGCCATCTCCCCAGCCCCTACCAGCCCAAATTTCAATCAAACGCAGGATCTCAGATCTTTTTCTGTGCAACACCCGGAAGTGGAAGTGCAGCTTTAGATTAGATAGCTGCAGAAAATCAGCTTTTGCTCCAAGCTTGTGGGGTTTACAAAATTAAAACTGGAGCTTTCAACCCTATTCCAAAAGATACTGTAGCTCTGATTGTGCAAAGAAGTAGTACTGTCAGCCAGGGTGTATTTGTACATTTGGTAGTTATGGATCGTGATTATGAAGGAGAAATGTTACTTATGATATCTACTACTAAACCTTTTCAAATTAAAACTTAACTGCTTATTAAAAATAGAAGTCAATGGTTGGGGAGACAGTTCAGTATAATAAGTGCTTGCCTGGCAAACTCAAGGTTCTGAGTTCAATCCCCAGTACTGGAAAGAGAAGAAGTCAACTTTTCTTTATCATGCATATTAGAATGCTTACTGCATTTTCTGGCCCTATTTTCAGCAGGAGACAACCAGATAGATTATTTACTTACAATTAATGTTCAAACTGTCTTCTAAGTTTTGTAGGGGCTGGGGAGATGGCTCAGTGGAATAAGCCCTGGCCTGGCAAGCACAGGGGCCTGAGCCAATCCCTGGTTCTGCCAAAAAAATAAAAATAAATAAATAAAATAAATAAAAGTGTTTTTTTTTTTTTTTTTAAAGGGTCTTTTAAATTGCAAACAATTGGTTCCAAACAGCAGGGCACCACGGGGGTTGGGGGGAGGGGATGGCAAGGGGGCAATACAAACTGAGATCAGGGAGGTCCCCACACTCTCATCCACTCCCATCCCAGGCTTACCCAGATCAGCATCTGCAAGATAGGTTCAGCTGCAGCAGCCTGTGTTCCTGGTGGTAAGTAGGTGGGTCATGACCATGACATGCCATGGCTCTGGCATTGGCTGTGTGCCTGGCTGACTTCACAAGTTCTTAAGGCTCAAGATAGTATCTATGTTTAAAATCTGGGCAAAAGCAAAGCATCTAGTCGTCAGAGCCAGAGCGACAGCAGGCACACACAGTGACTGCACGCAGAGGCCATGGCTACAGGGCCATAGTTCCCTTAAAGCTTTAGGAGGCAAAGTGGGCTCAAGAAAACCCTTTGCAGGTACTAAGACTGTTAAGCTGCTCCTAGCAGCTCAGCCCGCACAGCTAGGGAGTAAAATCAACCAAAGATAGCCCCAGTGCTAGATGGGCTGCAGGTTTTGTTTGGTGTAATCAATGCTGTTTATACATAATTCTATCCACCCAAGTCATTGTTTAAACCACACCAGATTCTTACATTGCACAACTGGTCATTCATTTTTGCTAAAAAATTTACAATTATTAAAAAGAAATAGTGGGTTAGAAAATAAAAAATTAATTAAAGGGAAAACATTTTAACAGCTTTTCAAATGCAAATGTGGGTGAACTTTAGGTAGGACAGCTACAAAGGTGTAAGGCCACTGCCCCAGGAATTTTTTATTTTTTTTGTATTTAAGGGAAGGGTCTACAGGGTATTCAGGGTCTCACTACTAGTGATCCACCTGTTTACAGCCTCCCAAGAGCTGGGATTACAGGTGTGCACCACCACACCCAATGTCAATTGCTGTCTCAGCATGCCCTGAGGGCGGGGCCGGCACAGCAGTCCCAGGGATCAGGGATTGAACCTGGGCCCCTGTACGTGCTTGCAGGGGCTTTAATCCGCTGAGCTATTTGGCCAGCCCTACCCCAGGATATTTTAAAAGATATTTTACTTAAAAGTCTTTTAATTCCTAATGAGTGTGATTACTTGTTTTACTGTTGTAAATTAAAATAGGGCTTTGATATTTTACAAAAGAATGTAAAAGTTTAAAATAATGTGTAAAAGCCATGAGATTTAAATAGTCACTTGATTTTGATATCCCATTTAAATAATTAAAGGTCTAGTAGTGGCCTCCAAAGCCACCACTGAATATAGTTTAAGATATAGAGTTAAAAGCAAGCTATGATAATTTCTTCATATTTGGGTCAACTTATGTAACAAAGATATTTTGTGTCCCAAACTGTTCAGATCAACAATTGATGATTTTCAGACTTTATCTGGTAATATTAATTGGCTCCATCTAGCTTTTGGACTAATCTCTTTGGCGCTATTGACTGTCATTATCCTTCAGATGAGTTAAATTAATTTGATTTTTTTTTTTTTTTTTTTTTTTTTTACAGATAGATCATATTAGGTTAAGTGAGAAAATGTATGGCTTCATCTTCCAAAAATATAGAATACAGGTCTCTCATTGTATGATCAAAATTCTGTTAAGACAAAGGAGAGTCAGTCCTGCCAACTTCACTTGTCAATATATACTATTGAACTTTTAAACTTTTACAGCAACAGAAAGACAACCCAGATTTAAAAAAAAAAAAAAAAAAGGCTAAAAAGGGTCCTTTGGAGAGATCTCTATACTAGACAATAGAAGAGACTCAGTCTACTATTAACCTGGGACAAAGGGTATGCTTGTGTTTTTCCAGAAAATGCTAAATGGCCTATTTGGGCACCAGAGTATACTGTCAGGCTATACACCACGGAGCCAGATCTAAAGAAGTCAACAGTGATGAGGACAGATCCTGCTTGGGGCCTATTTAAAGAACTGACCAAATGGAAATCTAAGGTCAAAATAGGTGACAAAAAACATAAAAGTACAAAATATGCATTTTAATTATAGAGAAAAGATTTTATTCCTTCCAAAGTTTTCTAATAAGAGATCTCTAATAATTGATGAACAACAAAATCAGACTGGTCTACTTATAAAATTTCTAAAGCTTGTAATACAGTTACTATAATTTAATTTGGCCAAATACTTGAGTGCACTCTCGATTTTATAAGGGGTTTATGTGTCTGTGTGTTTATGCATTTGTGTGTCATTCAATGAACAGCTGTTTCTTTTTTTTCTTAATGGTTTGTTCTAAATATAGTTTGAGATATAAAGTTAAAAGCATGTTTTTTCCTAAATTACCAGATAGTCAACATGATATTAAAATTGATTTATACACTATACATCATAAGGTTTAAGCTAATTAAACAAAAATTCCTTAGAGTGAAAAAGAATTATTAGAGAAGAATCCAATTGATGAATAAAAGGTGTGGCCAACCTTTTTATTCATCAGTGAGGAGTTCCCAATAATCTCAATAGTCTTTTAGGAGACACCCTCAATAAATAGGTAATTGGTTAAAAACTAAAGTTTTTCAAAAAGAAAGTCACAATAAGGTTTTCTCTTTAAAGATGAAGTTTGGTACAAATCTCAATTAAAAAACAAAACTTTTCACATGTGTATGGCAATTTACTATTGTTAATCTCATGGTATATTAAGTGTATTTATGATTCCAGATATACACATCTTTCAAAATGTAAAATAAAGATTGCTTAATGGGATAAGCAATTGGGATAAGCAAATTAAAACTATATTTTACAAAAAAATTGTGATGTATATCTAATTTAAGGATGACTATTTTAGATTTTAAAAAAGTTTGTGTATTAAATAGAGAGAATTGGTGAAAAGTGTTATGTCAAAACAAAACAAAAATATTTAAAATGTATCACAAAATGTCATCAGGATTGTCTTACTACAATGTTGTATATGGCTTTGATTTCTAAATTTCTGTGTAAAAATATGTAACTTTTGTCTGTTAACATTTTATAGGGACTTAAATATTAAAATATCCATGGGCAATTATAAAATGAGCTAATAGAAGCTTAAAGATACTTACTAAAAAAAAGGGGGGGACTTGTATAGGAATACATATGAATATACCGAGGTTAATGGTACAAAAAGCTTTATTCACATTAAATTTTTTAAAAACAGAACTGCCAGACAGATCTTCTGCTGCAGACTGTCACTGGACAAAAGAAATACTGGAGAAGTAATTTGGATGCCAATTTGACAAAACCTAGAAAATGAGCAAAAACAAATATTTTGAGAGAAAAATATATCACCTTGTTCTCTTGCTATGGTAGCTTTGTTGTCACTTCTGGTAAGTGTTAAAAGTAATTTTAGTTATTGGGCTTACATTCCAAATCCACTGCTCAATAAAGGAATTCATTGGTGGGATGCTACTATACCCATAGAAGTGAATAAAAGTTTCTAGTTACCTGGCCCGTATGATGCCCAGGGATAAGCAGTGCCAACAGAAGAACCAAAATTCCATTCTATGAGATTGGAGTAGAAGGCTAGCCTATTTGTTTTGGGAATGGAGTTCATTGATAATCTATAGTAAATAATAACACTGGGGACAATGGAGGAAAAAAGGGACTTTTTCTTCTCCAAGGAAAAAATTTTAAAGGTATAGCTGCTGATGGAACATTTCTACCACCAGATCTGCCAGAATACCAATGTTGCCTATCTCAGTGATTGGATACACTGGGAAGTCTGTAGAGGAGAAGCAGCCCAGGTGTTGATTAATACTGCCAATGGAAGTGTCATAGATTGGTGCCCTTAGGGCTCAGCCCAGAGGGTGGAAGGTAAGGAGTTAAGATGGAAATGGAATGGCAGTGATGAGACTTATACTAGCACTAATAATGCCAATGATACAATAATGTGGCATGGAGGAATGTCCCTAGTGCCCCTCACTTTCTGGGGGACCAAGTCAACATCATCTGTATAAGTTATTTACCTCATTAAATCATATGTCAGCATAAAACGGTTATATATGGAGGAATCAATCCTCCTATAATTTACATCTAAAATTTAAAAGGAACACAACACATTTTGCTCAGGCATGTGTTCACCTCCCTTACTTGTTGCTTGTAGGACATAGTTATTAGAACACTTCTGACTATACCATTACATTCCACAATTGTTTTTACATACATGTCTAAATTCTTCTATTAGCCTTAATTTTTCTAGGGATAGCATTTATGTTCTCAGGGCAAGGACTAGAATTTGGCTTCCTGTACAACTACAACGCCCATGGCAAGACTCCCCTTCCATAATGATGTTCCAACATTTGCTGGAAGTGTTAAATTTATTACTTTTTTATATTTTATTTTATTTTATTTATTTTATTTTATTTTATTTTATTTTATTTTTTTATTTTTGGTGGAAGCGGGGATTGAACACAGACCCTTGCACTTGCCAGGCAAGTGCTTATTCTACTGAGCCATCTCCCCAGCCCTCGAGGTGTTAAAGAAGAATACATAAAAAATGATTGAACTCGTGATAGCCATAATTTTAGGAATAATAGCCATCACAGCCACAGCTGCTATAGCTGGAGTAGCATTGAGCCAAGGTGTACAAACTATTCATTTTGTTCAGCAGTGGCATAAGGACTCAGAATAATTATAGACTTTACAAGAACACATAGATTCAGAGTTAAATACTAAGATAAATGATTTAGAGCAAGCTGTTGTTATGCTAGGAGATCCAATTGTTAATCTACATCAACTTTGTTTAAAATGTGATTGGGATACCTCTTCATTCTGCGTAACTTCAATTCCATGAAATCAAACTCATTTCTCATGGGAAAATGTAAAAAGTCATTTATTGTATCATGGTAATATTACCTCTGAGATCATGTCTCTTCAGCAACATATTGAAAATACTTTTGCAAAACAATTGTCAGAATTGTCTGGTACTGATCTGTTACAAAGCATCCCTAATGGCATTGAAAACCTTAATCCTTTTCATGCTATTCCATGATTTAGTGGAAATGTAGTACTGATTTGTCTATGTTGTCTCTGTACTATTTGTATATCCTGCTTAGCCTGGGGACGAGGACAAGTCTGGAAACAAGCCATGGATCAAAAATCTGCAAGTCCTTGCCCTGATGCTTCCAAAAATTTCAGCATAAAAACAAAAGTGGGGAATTACAGAAATATAAATATAAGACAAAAGCCTATGTTCCAAGGGATCACAAAGCAATAGACAGAGCCCAGGGAGAACTTTTGTATCTTACTTGTAAATCTCAGCAAGATGGGATTCAAGGCTGCAGATAACAGCTTCTCCTGCTGGCGCCCTGTTCTTTGATCTCTTGCTTGGGATGTTATCAGCTAGCATTTGTGTGAACCTAGTGTTAGGCAATGGTAGAAGTCCATCAAGATAGTAGTTCCTGCTCACTAAAGTAATTATGCACATTCCTTAGCCTGCCCTTAGCCCTCAACAAAAGTGAGATGCTTCTGTTGCTCTGGGCTCACTTTGAGACAGCCAAATCTCAGTGAGACCTCTGAAGATATTCATCAAGTCTCTTCATCATTTCTTTCAGCACCAACCCATAACACACAATACCTCCCATCTTTGGGCCTTGGATTTGTTTTGCTCTTTTTCCAGATGTTTGAGGTGCAGCATTAGGATATTTATTTGTTCCCACTGTTTTCCTAATGTGTGAGTTCACAACTATAAATTTCCCTCTAAGAACTGCTTTCATCACATCCCATAAACTCCAATAAGTTGTGCTTGAATTTTCATTGAATTGCAGACATTGTTTAATTTCATCTGTAACCCATTGGTTACTGAGGAGGGTGTTGTTTAATTTCCATTTATGGTGTTTTTCTGTTCATTTATTTCATTTCATTATACTGTGGTCAGATAATATGCATGGGATAATTTATTTTCTTGCATATACTTAAGCTTGACCTATGGAATAGTATGTGGTCTATTTTAGACCATGTACAGCTGAAAAAAATGTGTGTTCCGATGTGGTTGGGTAGAAAACTGTATCTGTCCACTAAGTTCATTTGTTCCACATTCTGGTTCAGTTCTGCGGCTACTTTGCTAATTTTTTGTCTGCTTGACCAATCTTTTTTTGGATAAGAGGCTATTAGGTCTCCTGTTAAGATAGTGATAGTGGATATTAGACTTTTCATGTTCATTAGGATTTGTCTCATATAATTGGGTGTTCCTGTGTTTGGTGCATATATATTTATAACTGTTACCTCTTCCTCTTACATTTTTCCCCTAACCAGTATGTAATGACCTTCTTTATTTCATTTGATCATCTATGGTTTGAAGTTCAGACTGCCTGCAAACAGGATTGCTACCCCTGCTTTCTTTGGAGGTGCTGGAGCATGGAGTATTGTTTCCCATCCTTTGACTTTCAGCCTATCAATTTCTTTGAGTTCAGTGTGTTTTTTTGCATATAGCATATTGTTGGATTTTGCTTCGTAATCCACTCTACCAGTCTATTTACATTGATGGTTATAATTTACATTGATGGTTATAGTTGAGATATATTGACTTAAGATTGACATGTTATTTACCTGCTGTTGTATATCTCTTTTTTGTGTTTAATTATGTGCCCTATTTGGTGGGTTCTTTCCGTTCTCATTCATGCAGTTTTGGTTATTTTGGTCCCTCTCAAGAATATCTTTTAGTAGTCTGTGTAGGGTGGACTTTATCATGAAAGTCTTTAGTTGTTCTCTGTCATGAAAGTATTTCACTTCTCCATTAAAGTTGAGAGTTTTGCAGGGTATAGCAGTCTGAGCTGGAATTTGTTTTCATAGAAGACTTGAAGTACTTTGCGTCATGCTTTTCTTGACTTGATGGTTTGTGAAGAGAAATCTGCCACTATTCTGAAGGATTTTCCTTTAAATGTGATCTGTTTCTTTTAGCAGCTTTTAGTATATTGTTCTTGTGCTAGATTTCTGGGACCTTTACTATTACATGTCCGGGTGTGTTTTTAATCGGGTTGATGTTATTTGGAGTTCTATATATTTTATTTATCTGAACGTCAAATTGTTTCCCCACATAGGAAGTTGTCCGCTATTACTTCTGCTGATTTTTTTTATAACATTTGTATTGACTTTTTCATTGATGCCCATTAGTCTTATGTTGTTCATCTTTGCATCCTCTTGCAGATGTTGAATTATTTTTTCCTGCTTCTTAGTTGTTTTTAAGAGACCTTTTCTTACCCTTTCAATGGCTGTGATGTTGTCTTCAAGATCTGAAACTCCTCACTTTCATTCAAATGGTTTTGCCAGTTTGTGATTGAGGTTTTAATTTCCTGTATAT
>NW_004524588.1:17276967-17280693 GCF_000260255.1 Octodon degus
GGAATCCTCTATAAAAGCCACTTTTCTTCTTTCAAATTTTAGTTCTTTCCCATTTTTTCGCAGAGTAAATGACCGTAAAAAAGAAGACTGAACTCACAGGGGTAAAAAGTCCTTATTTTTACTTAAAATGTGGGCAAATCTGCATTTCTGCATTCTACTTATCTGTACTTTTATTAACTTTCTTTCCACAATTTTAAGTAAATGAGTACTTCAAGGTGTCCAACTGCGACCCCTGTGATGATTAACTAAGATAAATGCTCCAAAGCTACCCATATTTCTTGAAAGGTTTGGGCTCAAACATGAGCTCAATCATTCTGACACTTGCCTGGAAAGTAACATTCTTCCACTGTAATTTCTAATCCCAGTAGGAAAATAGATGTAAGCACAGGACGTCAGGCATTAATGTTGGATGCATACACAAGTAGGAAGACAATAAAGCTATTAAACATGTAAAAGCTACTGCTGGAGATGAAGGACAAACGTAATTTGTAGCTTGGATCCCACCACCCCAGACCCCTAATTACAAGTTGTTAAATATTTGCAAGCTCATTTTCACTAGGCTTACTACCAGTTAGTCACTAATCTTACTACAGTAGTTATACCCAGGCTCTAGCCCCGGGCTGGCTTCGTTCAGATAAGCTCTACTAGCCTAAGAATATCTGATTTTCAAAATGCTACACTATCTCCATGCCTTATTTCCCAGTGAGTATAACTGGGTAATAAAACCTACTACATAAGCTTATGAGGACTAAATAACCTGATAAATGTAAAGCACTAAGGACAGATAACTATTCTAATAAATATATCAGACCAGACACGCCTTTTGACATTAACTGAGAATACAAATTCATTTTCCCCTTAAAAATGAAATGCATCAGCACCTCTCTTCATGTCCTCTTTGTTTTCAAGAATTTAAAACAAATGTATGTGCACAGGTGTACGTATAAACCTATTTGGTTCTACAAAATTTATTTATTTTTTTGTATTTTAGGGGTCTACAGGGTGTTCAGGGTCTCACTACTAGATCAGACTCCTAGTGATCCGCCTGTTTACAGCCTCCCAAGAGCTGGGATTACAGGCATGCACCACCATGCCCAGTCTCAATTGCCGTTTCAGCGTGCCCCAGGGGAGGGGCCAGCATGGCAGGCCTGGGGATTGAACCCCTGGCCCCTGCGCCTGCTTTCAGGCGCTTTAGTCCGCTGAGCTATTTGGTCAGCCCTTTGGTTCTACAAAAAAGTTAGACAGAATCAGTTAAACTAGTGATGGGCTGGCTCAGTTATTCAAGCCTAATTCACTTGTAGGCATCAGATGAGTAGTAAGAATTCTGACAGTGAAATTTTAACTGAAAATTTACCTAAATGTAGTAATTTTCTGAATCACGAAGAAACACAGATAGGAGTTCTTAAAAGAAGCAATCCACTAGTTTCTGTGTAGGTACTTAATTAATAAGAGACCAGGAAAGCCAAGCAGTGGGCAGTATGATACAATGCAAAGAACAGCAGGCACAGTTAACGAGGCAGCACTGGTCAGGGACAGAAGAAATCTTAGCATTTGGAAACACCAAATTCTTGGACAAAGTGGAAACGAACTGGGTGGAGGGAAACAGGCTACTGGTTTAAGGGGAAGCCAGAGCGCGCCACTGCTCTGCAGTGGTGAATTTCCTCATCTCCATTCTTTTTACCAAACTACTTGAGGCTCTGCACTACAGTGGAATTCATGTAAGACACAAGATACAGGAAACGGGAGACAGGGAAACCAGGAGGCAAGCTCTGCCCCGGGAAGCGCAGGACACGTCATGAGCAGCCTCATCCCGGCCACAGCACTCCAGGCTGCATGCAGCAGAATTCAGAGACTGAGGTGAACAGAGCCCCCAGAGCCCGCTGCTGGGTTCGAGCACACGCACAAGTGCCCATGCGCCTGGCGGAGACCTGCGCAGAGCCAACTGGCCCAAGGAAATAAAAATGTGGGGTAAAGAAAACACAGCGCTCAGTGGTAATCGGTGTTTACATAACCTTCATGGTGTTCACACATTCTCAGTGTAACCACAGTCACAAACGTAAACACTGACTTACACTATGATTACACTGAGAAGGAAAAAGGAGGCCAGAGGAGAATGTATACCGCTAGCAAGAGAAAAACTGTAGTAGGAACCAAAGGAAGACTTCCTACAAATCAATTTAAAGCAAAATGAACATGTCATCTGGAGACACGACAATAGGTAACGAAAATTTGGGGCACTGGACTGGAAAAAAGGATAAGAAAGTAAAAGTAGTGGCAATTTTCTTAAGAAAAAAAACACTGATTTAACTTCTTAAACAATTTGCATGTATAAGTTTAAAGAGTAACAGAAACCTACCAGTGTCAGGCTCATCAAATCCCGTGACAGTTAATCATTTTATTATAATGACAAGACAAATGATTCTTTGTATCACCATTACATTCATGCTAGAGATAACAACACTTCCTCTATCATAAATGCTATTTCATCTTTTAAGACATATTATTTTACTATGCTTAGAGTAACAGCATGCTTAATAAAAGAAATAGGGAACGTTCCGTTTTTGTTACTGAGCGAAGTACCTACTTTTATATAATTTACACTCAAATTTGTTAGTAACAGAAACAGTGAAATATTTTACTCCTTGGTATGCAACAAGACTAACCCCGAAGACATGCACTACAACCACGTAATGGATTCTGTCATCAATATGATGTGCTTGGCATCTTATTATGTCCACACCTTACATCATATTTTCTACACAGAAACAGATGAAGAGGGGAAGCAAAAGGGTCATTAAAAAAATACAAATAGCTAATAACATCAAGGTCATTTGTAATGAATGAGATACAAATTTTTAGAATGTTGTGTTTTTCAGTTATACTAGCACAGACTAAATTTACAGGACAATAGAAAGTAACTACAGTCAACCGGGAAGCACAGAGGCGGGAGTGATCACGCATACTAAGCGCAAGTCTCCACTGCACCACCTTTTTGAAGAGCAATGTGGTAACACCAAAGCTTTAAGAATGCTTCAGCCCTGACTGAGTTAACCTATTTCTAAAAACCTTAACGTAATTATGTACCTTAAACTGCACAAGGATAGTCACTGTACCACCACTTAACAGTAATAAAATGCAGACAAAAAGCCTACTAGAGGAAAATGAACACACTATGACCCATCTCACTGCAGGCAGCGAGGTGCTGCTCAGTGCCCTCCTCTTGAACCTGCCTTAGGTTTTTCTTTTCCAACAGAATCTACTAGAGAGGCAGAAAGTGTCCAAAACTGGTTTCTCTGTGACCAGATCTAAAAAGACAGAAACTGCGGGGCTATCTTTAGGGGACTTCTGGGAGATTCCTTCTCACCCATGAAGAATCTAATGCAAAAGTGGCCTCTGCCACTTCCTGCCTTGGATGCAGTTTTTATTCAGATGCGAAACTGGAAGTTACAGCAGTTGTTTCTCTAACTGGGAGGGGAGTGAGTCTACGGACAAATAAATAAATCGAGGCTAAGGCCAAACAAAAACTAAAATATAATCACCTAGAATTATCAATGTCCCTAGTTATCTAACCTAATTATGATCGAACACTGTTACCTCTGATCAAACTGATTATTAGTCCAAGAATGTACTCTAACTCACTATAAGTTCATGCGAGGCACAGTTAAACATTACATATAGTTAAAAAAATTATAAAAACAGCATGTGCCCATAAAAAAAAAAAAAAAA
>NW_004524588.1:17280793-17288814 GCF_000260255.1 Octodon degus
ACTTCTCTTTGTCATTTTGTATAGCACTGTCCTCTGACCTTTGGTGTAGAGCCTTGGTGTGGTAGTTACGTTAGCTCCTACTGATATTATTACCCAAGGGAGATTATATGGTTAAGGCAGTTGCAGTTTTGTATTTACAGTAATACAATTTAGTATCACTAATAATGGGTAGTGAGATTTAGTGCTTGACAAATTTTTGTAATTGATAGGTTTGTATTTTAGAACCTAAAGCCCAGCATCATGACTGTATAGCTAAGCAGATATAAAATTGGGAATTTGTATTTAAATTAGTTCCCCTTAGATCTGATTACCTCCCCTTGATGTACCCGGAGACTTCCAGGCAAACTTTCATCCCGGTTACCTCTTACCCCTTCTCTCCATCAAGAGAGTGGGAGAGAGGTCTCATAATTCTGGGTCTAGCAGTGTGTCTCAGCTTACCAGGTCTGGATCTACCAAGTTTGATCACATTCAGCTGGGTCTGGCTTGTGTCTGGCTGCTGTGCTTGCCTTCTTCCTGCTGTAGTCTGGGGAAGTGACCCCACTATGCTCCACTGGCAAGCTGTTCTGCTCCTGGATTAGCTGGCTGGATCTCACTCCTAGCTACTCTACCAGGAGTTCCACACCAGACCTGATCATTGGCTGTAGGAAGGAAGTTCCAGTGGGGTGTGGGACCTGGCCGCTGGCTGGGGCTTTGTATACATATTTATGACTGTTATCTCTTCCTTTTGAAGAATTCCCCTAACCAGTATGTAGTAACCTTTTTATCTCATTTGATTATTTGTGCTCTGACATTTAGATTGTCTGTAAAGAAAATAGCTAGCCCTTTTATTCTGAGCTCCTCAAACACATACTACTGGTTTCTATCCTTTGACTTTCAGCCTAGGAATTTCCTTATGGGTTAAATGTGTTTTCTGTATACAGCATATTGTTGGATTTGGTTTTATGATTCACTCTACTAATCTATGTCTTTTATTCGGTGAACTGATCCTATTTATTTTGCTAGTTATAACTGCTATGTATTGGCTTATGTTTGTCATGTTATTTTCCTGCTGTTGGTTCCCTACTTTTCTCCTGTGTTTAATTATTTTCCATTTGGCGGGTTGTTTCTGTTGTCATTCTTGGAATTGTAATCATTTTGATCCCTTTCTTTTAGTACTCTGTGTAGGGTTGGTTTGGTTGTCATGAATTCTTTAGTTGTTCTTTGTCATAGGTATTTTACTTCTTCATTAAACCTGAAAGAGTTTTACAGGGTATTATCAGTCTGAGTTGGAATTTGTTTTATTGTAGGACTTGAAATACTTCACTCCATGCTCCTCTTAAATTGATGGTTTGTGATGAGAAATTTGCTGGTATTCTGATGTGATCTGATGGTTTGTGATTAGAAATCTGTTGGTATTTTGATCACATTTAAATGTGATGTTTCTTTTCTCTAGTGGCTTTTAGAATGTTGTTCTTTAGTATGCTAAATTTCTGAGATCTTGATTACTCTATGTCTAGATATAGTTTAATTGGGTTGATATTATTTGGAGTTATCTGAATGTCAGGTTGTTTTCCCATATTTGGAAAGTTTTCTGCTAGTACTTCTGCCCATATTGATTTTATGTCATTTGTGTTGGCTTCTATTTCCTCATTGATGCCTATGAATCGTATGTTGCTTGTCTTTGCAACATCTTGCAGCTGTTGAATTATTTTTTCCTGGAGGCTTATTGTTTTTAAGAGATTTTTTTCTTTCCTGGTCACTAACTGTAGCAATATCTTCAAGGTCTGCAAGTCTATCTTCACTTTCTAAATAATCAGGACACTTAGAAAATTTTTTCTTTTTCTTTTTTGGTGCTGGGGATTGAACTCAGCACCTTGTGCATGCCAAGCTATCTTAAGCTGCTGAGCTATCTCCCCAGCTCTTTATCTTCACTGTCCTTCAAAATTTCATTCAACTCTTAATGGAGCTTTTAATTTTCTGTATTTCTTTGAATCTGCATTATGCGTTGTATTTCTTTCTTATATTGCTCATTCAAAGCTTCCATCATTTTTCTATTCTCTTTTTTTTTTAGCAGTGTCTTTTTTAGAGACAGTAATTCTTTCTATAGTCATCACTTTTTTTTTACCTTGAAGATTATTTCTGATTTTCTCTATGCCCTTTGGCAGTTTTTTTTTTGTTGTTGTTGTTTTTTACTTCAGTTGTTATTTCAGGGATTTCAGTTTGTGACTTCCAATTTCTTCTGGTAGTGTCTCCTGGATTTGTTCTAGGTGGATTTGGGGTCTGAGATTGCATTTTGCTCCTTCATTTTGTCATTTTCTATTTCAGAAAGAGCTCTTTATTTTTATTTCTGAGATACCTTTTTATTAAAGCTTAATTGTAGGTAGTTGTATCACTAGAATCTCAACCTCCCTGTAAAGGGTCTGTTCTTTAGGTATTTCTTCTGTATCAGAGATTCTTGTTTTGTTGTGTCCCAAGATTTCTGCCTTCTCTATTAAGAGTGTGCTATTTGTGTTTGACACTGTCCTCCATCCTTCAGTATAGGGCTTTGGTGAGTTTATTACCCAAGTGCTTCCCGATATTATTATCCAAGGGAGAACATGTGGTTAAAGTAGATATAGTATCCTAGTTTTAGTAGTATAATTAGCAAAACTACTAATGACAGCCAGTGAAATAGAAGTTAATAAATTTTGGTAACTAATGGTTTTGTATTTTACATCATAGGCACATATACTATAGATATATGACAAAGTAGATCATAAATCAGGAATTTGTATTTAAATTAGTTCCCCTGAGTTCTGTCTGGGCACCTCCCTTCAAATATCTGGAGTCTTCCAGACAGACAAGTTCACTTAAGTTACCTCCTGCTGCCTCCGTGCCACAGGATCTTCCCCTAGTTCTTGGCCTAGCAGTATGTGTAAGCTCATTGGACCCAGCTGGAAAAAAAAAAACAAAACAAAAAAAGGCAATAGAAAAATGGGGTAATGTGTAAGAAGGAAAGACAGCAGAAGTTTAGGGAAGTTTGTCTTATTTTTAACATGGGAAAATTATGTGTATAACCTTCTGAGAGTTGTACTGTAAAAACAGGGAAATAAGTGTGTCGAAGACGTGAGATTTGCTAAACATATTTTGCACAGGTGACAGGGGTACTTATACAGGAATGTGGACTTCTCTCTAGCAACAAGAAAAAAGGCAGGGTACAGAGATAGAAAGAGAGGAAGACATGTTGCAAGGAGCCTGGGAAGTCTATAAAATATGCTGACATCACAGTAGATCTGAGAATAAAAATCTAGAATGTATTAGAGGTTGCAGGAGAAAAAGAAAAGTGTGGGAGTCATCTGGGTAAGAGCTGAAGAATGTAGTCTGATTAGAGGCAATTTAATGTTTGTGGACATGATTTTAAATAAGGCCAATCAGCCTGGAAGGAGAGGTACATACAGAAAGATAGAGTCGATGCATTTCAGGGCTTGGGAGTGGTGAGGAGTAGGTGCAGCCAGAGTGATGCACTGAAGTTGAGAAATGAAGCTCTGGAGGAAGTCTGTCACCAGCGCGTGAGCCGTACTAACGACTTTTTGCTTGAAACTGCATGATGAAAGTGAACTAATCATTTTTCAAGAAAGGCAATGGCAGTATTTTTTGGTTTGCCAGAAAAATAATTCTGGAAGGTTTGAAGAGGATAGACAGAGTTTATTAGTAAAAATACAGGCTGTGTGTTATGTACAACTACTTCTTCCTACCATAAAATAGTTTCTTCCATAAAACTAAACCAGTAGATGAAATGTTCCCTAAAGGAATACTTGAAAAATCTGAGCCCATGTTGAGTCCTTGCTAAGCTTCCTATCTAAGTGGCTTTTTAAATTTTCCTCAACACCTAAGCCATAAATATGAATTCTGTGTTCTAAAACAAGACTGTTTGTTTCACACTGTCCTGCCTTAAAGTCAGAAGGTCAGCATAAATCAAATGTCCTATGACTTGGCATGTTAAAAAGAGAAAATCTATTTAAAATAAATCAACAATTTCTGATAATGAGCAATCTGCAAAATTACTTTGGATAACATATATTGCACTTTTTTTCTGGTTGACTCCTATATTAGGCTTTCAAATGATCAACTACTGAACATCGCCCCCCTTATACACACACACACACACACACACACACACGCACACACACACACAGTAAAAATAGCATGAAAGAAAAATGACTAGAATATTAAGGAACTAAGGATAAAAAAAATCATTTTCCGGTTAAATGTGAAATAATTGCTTTGGGAATTTTCCATGTGATAATTACAAAGTAAATTTATCATGATTTATAATTTCTCCAGTATTTTGAGCAATAACATTTTAAAAATGCTTCTAAATATAAATGAGATTGAAGTCCAGGAAGAGGTAAATATTTTTCCCTTTGTAAATTAATCATGCTCCATGTTAAAAGAATGTCAGTTTTACAAAATTCAGTTTGAAAAATGGTGGTTGACATTTGAGCCATGTTCTCTGTGAAAACAAGTGCTATAAGGACATGTCCTTAACTAAAATCATTCTTTTCAGAAACGCCTTGTCACATAAAGATTACTGAATTGTATTTTCTTCATCTTTGTTAATAAAAATTTTCAAATGATCTTAATTAAGATTCTAGGATCTGACTTTTCTACTCTAGCTTGATTCTAAAACAGCTTTAGCCTATTTGCTTCTAGTTTATTTAGTTTAATCCTGAACCTCCCAACAAGAGATAAGCCTCAAATTAATTATTTCATCAACAAAGCAAATGAAACAAACCAAATTTCATTAACATTTCTCTTTTAGGTTTCTTGAAGTTAATGCTTTCCCTCAACTAATGGCCAACTTTATTCCTTATATCTGAGGGAAGCCCAGAGAAATTATGAACTTTTGTTTAAAGATTCAGGCTATTTCTGCGACTTATTTATCATTTATTGTAAATGTTTTATCTGCATGTCTATTCTAGAACTATATTAAATCTTTAAATTTACACCTGATTGCAAATGTATTATTATCTGAGTCTTTAGGTCATTCACAGTGTGCATTTGCTTTGATTAAAACAAAATTTATTTGGATACAATAACCTAGTATTTTATTTTTAGGAGTTACATGTATAAAAAAAAAAGCCAATGAATATTCTTTTTTTTCAATGACTACTTTCTTAAGATAGTGAAAGCATCACTACTTTTCACCTCCTGGTAACAAGTTATAAATCACCATTAAGTTACCACCTGATTAACATCTGTAACCCAAGGGCAGTGGTCGGGAAATGCCAAGGAAAACTCCAGTTCAACAGTTATAGGTAGTTTCACTGTGACGTACAGTATTTCCATTTATGTATCAAAATTGATTTAGGCATGTTGGCACACACCTGTAATCCCAGTACTAAGGGGGCTGAGGCAGGTGGATCACCACAACGTAGAGGCTAGCCTGGACTACATAATGATTTCAAGGCCAACTTGAATTACATAGTGAGACCCTGCCTCTAGTAAATAAATTCATTAATGCATTTTGATACTTATTTTCTTGTTGAGTGAATAAAACTAAGCTTTTCAATACAAATGTTACTATATATATTTTATAGTGAAGCTCACCGTAATACCTAACATTATAAAATATATTTTAAATAAACAGCCACACATAATCAAAATATTTACCTTACTATAAATAGCTGGCTTTCAAAGTTAATACTACTTTCACCAATAAAGCTCTGGCATTCCATTAAGAGCATATGTGTAATTCTTCTAACAAAAGTACTGACCTTTTCCTCTCTTTAGAATAAAATTATAGCCATTGCCCTGACATTACAAATTTGTATTTGACACTTTAATAAAGAAACTTAATATTTGTTGTCAGATCTTGCAAAGGTAAGAATAAATTTAAATTATCAAGAATAGAAATTAGAGCAGTAAAAAAAAGGTTTTTTTGACTCTTCACAGGCTGGATATGACCCCAATTTTCTAGAGCAGGGGCACAGTGGGATACAGGTATGTAACCATGACTCAGCACAGGTTAAAATGCATGTGCTGGTTACAGTACCATGTAAGAATGTAAACATGTGATAACACCCTGTATAGGACTACACAGTAAAGACGTATGTGGCTCTTGTGAGTTCTCTCTGGCTCTCTGCTGTTCCATGCTCTCTACTGTTGTTCCTAATATCTTGCACACAAGTGGGCTTTCACCCTTGGACCTCACCCATGAAAATCTCCTTTGGGAGATTTGCTGACCAGTAACATAGTTGAGGTGATATTGAAGTGAGTGGTCCCATGGAGGTTGTGGAAAAGAGCCCCCAAATGAAAGGGAGAGCCCTGAGGAATGGCTGATAAGTGACTCCAGCCTTATCACCTATCTATACCCATGTTCTTGACAATTTCAAAGGCCCCAGAGAACTGATAAACAGTCTGTTTGGAGCCTAGGTATGTCTTGCAAGCCTTGGAAGCGACAAATCCCACACCATGAAATGGTGGGGTGGATGGCTTGTTTTTCACTCTCTTCTGCTGCATAAATCATGAGGTGGGATGTCCTGTCCAGCAAATAAACTTCAGCAGATGGAGGATCTTGAGTAATGGCTGCCTGCTGTGGAGTTCCGGTTGCAAGCCCAATGAGTCACTGGTCCTAAACTGCTATTGGTCCTAAGCATCAGTGTGGGTGACGATGGATCCGGCTGGGGCCTATGGGAAAACCAGGGGAAGCAGAAGCACGCTGCTGGGTTTTGGTCACAGTTGTGTAAGGAAGTACACTGTACAGTGCTCTGCGTATCTGTGAGG
Organism: Octodon degus; assembly: GCF_000260255.1. Lineage (NCBI taxonomy): Eukaryota > Metazoa > Chordata > Mammalia > Rodentia > Octodontidae > Octodon > Octodon degus. The sequence continues at coordinate 17,287,538 of NW_004524588.1, forward strand.
AAGAAAGGGACAGAGGCTGGATATGGACATGGACAGCCTGTCCCAGGAACAGAGTGGCACAGGGCCCCACACTCACACACTGGGGACATACCTCCAACAATGGGCCTCTTTCTCCACTAGCTTGTTGGCAGCCAAACTGACAACAGTATAAGGACGCATTCTGAAAGACGGACAAAAGTTGACCTCTAGTCTTTATATAAAAGGGCAAGAGGGACCTCTAGCTGATGCTGGATATGTTGATGGGTCTAGCCATGACCCAACCCCGCAATGGATAGCAGTCTCTGTCCAGCCCGGTACAAAATTACTCTGCTTTGAGACCTGAATAGGCAGGTCAAGCCACCAGGCAGAGGTGTAGACAGTGTGACTGCATGTGATTTGTGTAGAAGGCCCCTTCCATGTGTCCCTAGACAGGTGAGTGATTTTGAGGGGGCTGATGCTCTGGCTGCCAACTTGAGCAGCTGAGGAGTGTGGAGTACTGACCTGTGGTGAGAATAGCCAGAAAGCTGATCATGTAGGGTGTCATGGTTCAGGACATAAGTACCTCCGCTCACTAGGAAATTACTTACCGGATGCTTTGACCAGGCATTGCAGTGGCTGGTCACAAGGAATAGAATATAATCAGAAAAAGACTGCTGACACCACTAAGAATAGTGTCTGACTTGGGGTAGCATCTGACCCAGGGGCAAGTACCATGAACTCAGCCCTTCAGGTTGAAACCCTTGCTCAACATACTACCCAGGCCTTGAGTTTTACACACCAGGTTTTGATGCTGCAAATGAAAAAAGTTTTTACAAAACCACATAGCTCTTGACTATTAACTATGAAGGAAGGAGGTCCTTGTGCCCTGTTATGTATTGAATGTTATATTTATATACCTTTGACTTTTGATGTGGGGAGCCACTCAGACTACTTCAAAGCTCATGGGCATCTAAAGACACCTGAGGATGTGACTCCACTTGTTTAGCACAGATGAACAGGGGGATACGGTTATGCGACGTGACAGTAGAGGTACACACACGTGTGCTGGTTACAGCACTACACAGGAATGTAAATTGAAGATAACCTGTGTAAGAATTATACAATAAAGATGCAGGCAGCTCTCTTGAGCTTTCATCCTCTCTGCTCTGGTCCATGCTGCCTGCTATTGCTGATGTCTTGTACATGTGCATTCTTTAACCTTGGAACCCCACCCTCAAAAATCTCCTTTGTCCCCACCCCAAGTGAGCCAATACATAAATAGTATTTGGATTTTAAATTTAATCTTACTTCCTAAAATA
>NW_004524588.1:17298309-17299784 GCF_000260255.1 Octodon degus
ATGGAAGATTGCAAACAGTCGTCACCTGCTTTCATTACATAGTGAATCGTATCATGATTTTGTACCATTCCGAATTAGAATTTCTTCTGTAAAGTAAAAACAGTCCCAAAATGAAGGATCTTCAGGTGTCATGGGAATAGCAGATGATATTAAATCATTAAAGGTAAGGATAGTAAACTGCCTCTGGGATGGCTTCGAGTCATCTGAAGAAGGCACCTAAAAGGGGAGAAAAATCCCTTATTATACCGCATAATTCTAGGATTATGAAAACAAGACAAAATTTCTATAGTACTAAATTAAAATACAGTAGAATTTCCAGAATTATTTTTACTACAAATGAAATAGAAAACGTGGTTCCTGAACTGTTGACAACCACCTCTGGATATACTTTACACTGTGCAGACCACACTTTTCAAACACAGATTGAACCCATGTTTAGTAGTTTGCAGCGCGTCTGCTTTGCCTGTGTGGAGTTGGTGCAGGCGTAGAGCACTCCCTTCTTTCAGCCCTGCTCCCTCGCTTCCCTGCTTCCATCTCTTGAGGGTGCCCATCTGAGAAAGATCTAGCTCCCTACTTCCTATTAGCTGTCTTTTACTTTGTTCTTTATTTACAATTTGGGTTTCTCATGTAAGAGAAGCCACATGACATTCAAGCTCGTGTGTCTGACTTCTTTTTTTTTGTATTTTAGGGAAGGGTCTACAAGGTGTTCAGGGCCCCACTACTAGACCAGACTCGCAGTGACCTGCCTGTTCACAGCCTATGGAGACAACTGCTCCTTGTTCAATGAGAGTCACCTGGTGCTCCTCCACACGCCTGGCAGCTCACAGGCTGAGGCTGTTTTATAGTGATCAACGTTAGTCTGAATTTTCCCACAAATGATTTATCTTTTTCATGGCAGCATAGCATTGCACTAGGTGTAAGTACCCTATTTTCTTTGTCCATGCATCTGTGGATGGACCTACGGGCTGTATCCAAGACTTGGCTACGATGAAATGTGATGCCATGCGTGTGTGCTCCACCGTGATGTGGTAGCTTTCACGTTTCCAGGAAGCTATCCAGAAGGAATGCAATTTCCAGGTTTAGCTCTTGAGGAAGCTCCATGCTGACTGCACTACTCGCCGTCCCACCAACAACGAGGCCCCGCCCACAGCCTACCCAGCACCTGCTGCCTACCCAGCACCTGGCCCCGCCCACAGCCTACCCAGCACCTGCTGCCTACCTAGCACCTGGCCCCGCCCACAGCCTACCCAGCACCCGCAGCCTATCCAGCACCTGGCCCCGCCCACAGCCTACCCAGCACCTGCTGCCTACCTAGCACCTGGCCCCGCCCACAGCCTACCCAGCAACTGCTGCCTACCTAGCACCTGGCCCCGCCCACTGCCTACCCAGCACCCGCTGCCTACCTAGCACCTGGCCCCGCACACAGCCTACCCAGCACCTGCTGCCTACCTAGCACCTGGCCCCTCACACAGCCT
>NW_004524588.1:17300670-17301826 GCF_000260255.1 Octodon degus
AAAAAAAAAAAGAATGTGAAGTCAAGTATTAATACAATACCTGAAACTTAAAAGAATTCAGAGATGGAAAGAGGTAGACACTGTATAAATCTATAATTACAAGTTGAGATAAAGGGCTAAAAGTTTATTAGTATGTATACAAAGAGAAAATGGGGATACATGACAGAAATAGCCATTGGAGTAATAAACTGACAACACAGGTATTAATGTTAGAAGCATAAATTATGCTCTCCCAAATTTATATAAACCTTAACTCTTAGTACCCGATTGTATTTGTAGATAGGATACTTAAAAAGCAGTAAGGTTCAGTGGGGTAATTAGGGTGGGCTCTAATCTAATGTGGCGAGTGTTCCTGTAAGACAAGATTATCTGCTTTGATGTCAGACTTATGTTCTTCCCAACTAAAGGGGAATTTCTGTTGCTTCAGCTACTCTTTGTATAGCACATTGTTATGGTGGCCTAAAAACTAATGTAAAACCCCAACAATCACTCATTCAAATAGCTGCTGAGCCTCCCTGAGCTAGGCTGTGTTCTGACCATGGGGAGGTAGCACCCAACATAAGTAGACTAGACTGGTCACCTTTGAAGCTTAGTCTGATAAGTACTGGAGTAGGTGAGCAGATAAATAATAAGAAACAAAGTGAAATATATATGGCATGTTAGAAAGTGGCTGAGTATAGGAAAGAAAAATGAAGTATGAAAGGGAGAAGTGTTGGGGGCACTAAGGGGTGTTGTGTGTGCATGTGCGGTTTTAGAGTATGCCCCTCTAAGATGAAGCTTGAGTGAAGCCCAGAAGGAAATGAGTGAGCTACGTGGTAGCTGTAAGAACATTCTAGACAGGAAAAAAGGAGAGCATTCATGTCATATTCAAAGAAAAAGAAGCCAGTATAGTTTGAAGAGTGAATGGGGGAGAATGTAGGAAACAGGGTTAGGGAAATGAGACACCACCATGCAGGCTACTGTATTTATTAAGAAAACTCTGGCTTTTATTGTGAGTGAAAGACAGCAGAGGGAAGTAACTAAAAAAATGGAAGAGTGCAAGTAGGGAGTAGAGTGAGGGATCACAGTAACCACTGGGGCAACAGTGCTGCCTTAGGCTAGGATGGCAGCAGAGGTGGGGAGACTGGTCAGACTGAATGTGGTTTGACACTAAACC
>NW_004524588.1:17311538-17328701 GCF_000260255.1 Octodon degus
CCAGCACCTGGCCCCGCACACAGCCTACCCAGCACCTGTCGCCTAACCAGCACCTGGCCCTGCCCACAGCCTACCCAGCACCTGTCACCACTGCTTTCTTGAAGATGGCCATTCTTCCCAGGCTGAGATGGAACCTCAGTGTTGGTTGCAGTTGGCACTTCTCTAGTGTCCCGCAACCTTAAAGCTTCACGCACTTACTGGCCATTTGTACCTTTCCTGTGAGGTGTCTACTCATTTCACTTGCCAATTTCTACTTCATTTTTGGGAGACGGTGAAATTTTTGAGTTCTTTATATATCCTAAGTATTAGTCCCATCTGTAAGAAATAGCTAGCAAACTTTTGTCATTCTGTAGGCTGTCCTTTTTGCTATACAGAAGCCATTTAATTTGATATAATCCACTTGCTGACTCTGCAGACTAATTCCTGTACAACCAGGATTCTATTCAGAAATTCCTTGGCTTTATTACTTTCAGGTTTGTCTATTTTATCTTCCTGCAGGTTAAGTGTTTCTGTTCTAGAGTTAGTTCTTTGATCCACTTTGATTGTGATTTGATATATGGTGAGATATGGGTCTAGACGGAATCTTCTGTACGTGGACGGAAGTCTTCCTTGCCTCCCTTGTTAAAGAGGCTATCCTCCCCAAGTGGAGATAATACAGCATGAAATTAAAACTGCATCTTCTACTCTGAAATTCAGTCTTTATGCAAGAACTCAGCCCACTGTAGCTCTTTTATAATCTATACATTCTAGATACAGGCTGAGTATCCCTAACCTGAAAATCTAAAATCCAAAATACTTCAGAAACCTAAGACTTTCTAAACACCAACATGATGCCACACCTAACCCCGAGTGATAGGTCAGACAAAACATAGGTATACTAAAATGATGTATAAACTACCTTCAGCAGGTACATGTCAGATAGACCAAAAATACTGATGAATTTACTATTTAGACGTGCAAACAGTCCCAAACCCTGCCAAATACAAAACTGTCTGATCCCAAGCATTTCTGACAAGGATATTCAATCTGTATAAACAGTACTTAGGTTTTATACAGGCTTTTGACAAGGTTCAACACTTATTTCCTATGATTTATGTCTCAAAGCTGCACTGCAGTATAGTTATCTCAGCTTTACAGACAGGGAAACTGAGGCTCAGGAAGTTCAATTTGCCGAAGCTTAAACATGGGTTAAGTAGATCTGGAATCTAATATTCTCACTCCGCCAGTGCTGCCCAATAAGTTCTATATAGGGAAACAAGAAGCAAAGAAAATACTACATATGAAAATGTCTCAAGAACTACAAAGGAGTAGAAAAGATATTTGTGGGCTGGGGAGATAGTTCAGCGGTCCAACAGCCTGCCTGGAAAGCGCAAGGACCCAGGTTTAAACCCCAGTACTGTATGCCTTGCCAGCCCCAGAACCCTAGGCACGAGTCCAAGCTGCATAGCAAGACCCTGGACCAAATAAATATTTTTTTTTTAAAAAAAAGATATTCGCAGAGCATAATGCTAACTTGAGAACACAAGGCCAAGTAACCTGAATCAGAATGCCTTCCAGTAACATTTATCGATTTTAACACACTATTCTTTTGTAAGGAGGATAAAGTATGAAGAATTTTAATTCTTTGATTAATGTATTCAAGGAGTGGTCTATTTTTCTAACATAGTAACTATGCCACAGTCCCTCAAGTGCATTCCCTAGAAATGATGCACATGTAGTTTTGATTATAACATTATCAGAATTCCTTAAAGACATAATGTCTGCAAAAACATGCATATGTTGCCCCTAAGTTTCTGCTCCTTTGTGTAACAGATAACGGCATACAACATACAAACGCATTGTGAAAGAAAAGGAGGTTCAGTGAGACTAGTGTTATGCCACAGTGTATGATCTGTCATGTATTTGATGCTGTTATTCTGGGTATAATTTAGGATATTACTTTAAAATGGAGAAGAGCTTCGATATGCAATCCATTACTTTCCTACGTTCAACTTTCATATTCGACACAGTCCCAGTTTTCTAGAGAATATCTTTCTGTTAAGATGATTTAGACAGTGGTCATAGTTTTTTAGTGTGTTTTGCTGTACTAGAAACTGAACTCAGGCCTTTCTCACTGGGCTACATCCCCAGCTTCCTTTTCTACTTGAATTTTGAGACAAGATTTTGCTAAATTGCCCAGGCTGGGCTTAAACTTCCTCCCAGAGTGCTGGGATTAAAGATATGCTTCTAACACTCCAAGCAATTACAACGAATTTCTAATACAAACATAACCATAATGACAGAATTGCCAACATTTTTCTCTGTAATGTAAGTGCATTTCAATACAAAGCAGGGAACATGATCTTTAAAAGTTTCTGCAATCCCAGCTAACAAAACACACCAAGTCTATAATCTTACAAAAATAAAACACCTTTAACCAAATATAAGGTGTCTGTTTTGATCAATAAAAGATAAACTTAACACTGATTAAGCTTTTTAAAAACAGACAAAGCTTACATCCTTTTGTCTAGATCCATCAGGTTTCCTAAGAGCTACTGCAACAAAATGGTGCTCATCTATTTTGCTTTCCTGAAAAATAAAAGGAAATACATTAATAAATAAATCTACACTTTATTTACATTTTAAAAACCTTTCTTTCTTTGTATACACACACAAATATAGGCCCTCCTCCAGGTGCTAAGCCACAGGCAAGCAAGATCAGGCACTCATTGCACCCAGCCCTCACCCCTGCCATCACGTTTTCAAACATAACACCTGTCCCCACTTGAATTAACTGCTCACTTTCGGTTTGCTTAATGCTTCTTAAAGAATAGCTTTGGGCTGTATGCACTCTGTACAAGGATACTATACAGGCACACAAACAGCGACCTGCTCTTTGCTGGTGATCTTAGTCTTGCACACGCTTAAGTGTACATAAAAAACTGATGAAATCCTGGCTCATAAGCATTTAACTACATAAGTGGCTCTATGGACAAGTCATGGCAGAAATTTACAGGCGGCAACACCTAACACATACGTAATTTTCTACAAATGATAGAAAGTGGAAGGAGTGGAAAACATAATAGTGACTGAGACAGACACAGGTAAAATTATAAACAACTATTAAAAACCAAAACTTTCACTAAAAACCACCTACCCAAGGCATTCTTCTATTAACCCATCAGTTGAATAGAAAACGATAACCAGAAATAGTCATTAAGGACCTTTTATCCTTTATCCTTCTTTTCATAATTTCCCACCTTAAGATATCCAAATTAGTAAAAATCAAAATTCAACATCAAATCTGAGACAAGTAATTAGAGAAGAGGCCAAGGCATGGGGGTGCACACCTGTAATCCCAGCACTCAGGAGGCTGAGACAGGAGGACCACTATGAGTTTGAGGCCAGCCTGGGCTGTACAAAGTGAGTTCAAGGCCAGCCTGAACTGAAATTGAAACCCTGTCTCCCAAAAAAAAAAAAAAAAAAAAAAAAAAAAAAAGTTATAGAAGGACTAAGAATCAGAAAATTCAGCAGGTTAAAAGCTTTCAAAGGATAAGCAGAAAACAAAACCTCTTATTTTTCCTTAAAGAAACAAACAAAAAAAATCCCACAGATTTCAAATTACCTAAAATAATATTTTGGAAATGTGGTATGTGACCCAGTTCCTACATATATGGAATATCTTAATACATAAAACATTCCCAACACAGTACTGTGTAGTACACAGGGTAACCACACACTTAAGAATGATGCTAACGGACGGACTGTTCGGAGTATCTCTGACCTATGCGATATTAAGACTGTCGCCTACCATGCCCCAAAGTAAAGAAAGCTATTTTCCTCCCTCAAACAACCAAAAATCACAATAATTTATCACAACAATATTGTAAACAAAGTAACTTTTGCTGTAGGATCTCCCTCACTACTTACACTGAATGTACAGTAAAATGAACATCACAGAGACATTTTGGCCAGTTACTTTCGGGAAAACATAGGTTAGAAGTTGTGTAGTAGCTGGGCCTACAGCAGGGATCAGAGACAACTGTGGGCAAGAACAGACTGTCAGCTCAAACCCCAAGAAGTGCTCCCGGCTACCTGTTACACTGCTACACACCACAATTCAATGGCATGAAGTCCAAAACAAAGCTTCACCACACCCACGCAGACCCTGTCAGCATCTGGACATCCTCAACTGTGACATGGCAGTCAGAACGGGTGGCTGCCAGCTGGTGGCGGATCCTGCACCCCGCCGTCATTCCTTCTCGGCCTCTTCATCCTTCCCCTGAAACATCAGGATCCCCAGAGCTCTGCCCGGGCCGTGCTCTTTAAGGAATCTCACAGCCAGTTCAATTTGAGCTTCTCTTCATAGATTCAGTATGTACCTCATCCCTAGGTAATCTCAGTTCAAGCTTCGGATGGCCTGCTCTCCCCCAGCGCGAGGCGTTACCGCTTAGCTTCCCCCCAGGCACAGCCTTCTGCTCCACTGGCCTAGCTGACACCTTCACCCAGGTCTTCCAGTGGCATCCCACACTTACAGTTCCACTTGTTTTCTACTGTATTATATCTCAGCACACAGCAGAACAAGCCAGAGCACTCCCCGTATCCTGGACACCTGACTCCCTTAGCTTCCACATACCAGCACTAACTGGACCTGGGCCACTTAAAGCACAAATGGGATTTTACCACTCCCTACCTAACACCTATGAAGAAAAACAGATGAGAAAACTAGCCAGCACCTACTTTACCATTCACTGCTAACTCTGGGTAACTGTTTTCTTTGCACATCACTTTGCACGTTGTAGGAGGAACAAGCGCGTTATCACACAGCCAGTTAATCCCCTGGGCTCCGGGCACTCAAAGTGAGCTGGAAGAAACACAGCGGAGCACTTCCTTGGCTCACAACACACACAGGACCCAGGTTAGGACACGGAGCCCTGCCACAGGGACTCTGGGCTTACAACAGAGCGTGCACCACTCTCTCTGAGTTTTGATAAAGAGGTTTATGCCAAAGAGGGAGGCGGCTTATTTCCTGCAGTGCGGCCCAGAGAAGATGAGACAGCTCGTGTGCGGAATGACAAACACAGACAAGAGAAATCTGAAGCCAAGACGCATAGAAAAGCAAAAGATAAGAGCGCCGAGTTCTTTATTCCTTAGTTCTCAAGTCTGATGACAGCTGCTCTAGTGGCCTGCAGTAACGGCTTTCCAGCTTGCCGGGTCTGGGCTTGGTTTCTCCCAGCAGCAACCAAGAAGAGCTAGCAACAGAAACCAAGCAGCTGGAGAGGCCAGAACGCCTTAGCATGACCAGCAACGCCTCGCCCGGGCTGTCCCTGCATCGAGACTGTCTCTGGCTGCTCACACATGTGAAGCTCTTGCAGTTTCACAGCCTCTATTCTTGTCCCATTCCGCTTAACCAGAAGGTCTCTTCGTCCAGCTGTTACCTGGAAGTCACATGCTCTCACAGCATGCTCGGCTCCGTCTTCGGAGCACCAAAACTGACTCCACTTGAGTTTAAATCCAACAATCAGCCACTCCAAAATAATCCTAAACACATGCACAAAATATGGAAATTCCTAATTATAACACGGCTGATCAATTTCTCACCTCAAACGCCCACTCTTTTTCTTCCTCTCCATCCAGGAACAAACGTGTTTCTTTATAAACCTGGCCTATGTCCAGGTTTAATGGGGAGATGTCAAATTCAAGCCGTTGCAATTCAAATCCCAGTCCAACACCAAGGGCTTTAATGAAGCTTTCTTTCAGTGCCTATGACACAGGCAGATATTCTTCTCTTAGACTCTGAGTAGATTAAACTTTTAATAAAATCTACAAGGCTAATACATCCAGATTTCTACTTTGTTGCAGCTATACGTTTACAAAAAAACCCCAAAAAACCTCCATACAGTATGATAGAAACAGACCACCACGTGAATTTGAAGCAAATGACTCCCTGATGTGTAAGTGGGGCTAACAACATCCCATCCTGACAGGTCTGTTAGGAGAATTTAATTAGCTACCTCAAGAAAAGGTGAAAGTGGAATCTTCCGGCATATTACATAAGGTTGTATACATGAACTTCAGAGAGAACACATTAAAGGAAAAAATTTTTTAGGTTTAAAAGCATTAATTGAGCATTAAATATGCTACATATTCTCAAAGTGTCATTACACTGTACGGTACTACTCCGGAAGAACTTATCTTAGTGAGGGTGTTACTTCATGTATCTCTCAGTGATGATAACGGACTGCAGACTGTTCCCTGAACACCTGCAGAGCAGCCTTACCCAGTTCCTGTAGAACGTGTCCAGCTGAGTCCACTCATCCTTGAAGCTTCTGATTGTTTCCCATTCTTTGCTCGTGAACTTCCTTTTCATAATGTGAAAAAATTCTGGAATTGAACCACGACCTGCAAAGGAGCCATGAGTCAAGTCGAAGTTAAAAACAGCTCTATTTTAAAAACCCAAACAGCTGTCCTATTAACTGAAACTGTTAAAGACAACAGAAAACCATAGGCCAGTCCTTGCGATCACATCCCAAATAAAACACAGCCAAATCAAACGGTGTGGACAGCAAAAGAAAAATAACAGCACAACAAGCATGGATTAGCCTAGAAACATAGAACAGCTTAAAATAAATTAGTGAAATGACTAATTACTAAATAATTCAGCAAAAAGCAATATAGTTGCACCAAAAGATACTCCAAAAATCTATTAAAATTTAGCAGCTAAATCCATTACAAATTCTAAATAACTAAAAAGAAGCGTCTTTTGTAAGACAGAGTCTGTCTCAGCAATCAACAACAAATCCTCTCAAAACAGAGCTGTGCTAGTCCGAGGTTCAAGCTCTTACTTTGCACTATCACAGCGAGCCAGGAGTTCCGCGGCCAGCCCTGGCTGACCATGTGGGTCACAAGTCTTCAGAACTGGTCTGTGGGTTAAAAAACCCCAGAATGCTTTGAGCAGAGCACAGGAGAGGATTCCAGGTGAAACGTGGAAGGCCAGAAGGAGGTGGGAATGCAGCCAGGAAGAAGGCCAGGCTGAGGATGGCTCAGGGAGGAGCGGGAGCTCCGCTGGCTACTGGGCAAGGCACCACGTGTACTGCACTGTGTCCAGAAGTCAGTCTATACCTTGCTCACGTCCTAAGACTTTGTGTGAGCATGAAGTTAGACAGTGGATTAATTAATCTAGCAGAAAAATTTCAAGGCTGTGGCCTGGATACTGCTATATGCTCTTAGTCAGACCTACCGCGAGAATCAAGAGGAAAAGGCAGCTGCCAAGCCTTAGAGTCTCACCACAACGGACGTGCCTGCGAAGCCGGGGCAAGGGGAGCACAGTTCCTGAAGATTAAAATGAACCTAGTACTTTCAGAACAACAGAAAAGATGGGTTGAAAGCAGCTCAGGAATTAGCCAGACCCTGAGCTATGCTACGCAGGCTCAAGGGTATAACGGTAAATTCTGTTGGAAGACCGTCAAGTCACAGGGTGCCCTGTTCCCCAGGACGACCTAAGGAGACCAGCCACCCCCAATCAGCTGCCACCTCAGCAGGTGCACTGCTCAAGCCAGTGGCAGATCTGGTGTAATACACACGATGCTGAATTCGAAGAATCTAAAGGAAAGAAGTGTCGAATCACGGTGGTTTCCACCCAGGCTTCAGAAGAAGGCCTGAGGGGCCAAAGTCCACCCCACAGAAGGCACAATGAAGCTGTGAGACTGAGGCCAAAAGTACAGATCCCCAAACTTGGAGACACCAGGAACATGGATCATCGGGGAGGGGGGGGGGGAAGAGCAGGAAGCAAACAGAATCAGGCCAAGGGAGACCACGTGGGCCCCCACTGGCAATGCTGTAGGGCTAGGGCTGATCCATTTCCTAGGAACTCACAGGTCACCAGCACCTACTGGAGGAGGTAAGTGTGTCCCCTGCCAGTTTCTAGGATTCCTTTGGTCTGATTCCCTTTGATATCCTTGTTCCTTGCTTTTGGAATAAAAATGTTTAGCTTGTGCCATTGTATGCTGGAGATATTTAACCTTCCTTTAGACTTTTACAGGAGCATACAGAAAAGTTTGCCTTGAATCTCAGAGCAACTTTGCTCTTAGGCTTTTCAGCAATGTCAAAACTGTGCAGACTTCAGTGACCCTTACAGATGGCTAAATGCATGTGCAAAACGAGATGAACAGGAGCCTTTTCAGCACCAGGGGTGGAAGGAATGTTACGATTTAGATCTCAAATGTTCCGCTCTTGGTCAGATCTACAGTGAGAATTAAGAGGAAAAGGCAGCTGCAAAGCCTTAGAGTCTCACCACAAAGGACGTGCCTGGGAAGCTGGGGCAAGGGGAGCACAGTTTTGAAAGGTGTCAGAGTCATTGGGTACAAGTGATCTGCTCTTCAGGGCTGGTCTGATTAGAGGCGCATCACTGAGGGTGACCTGGAAAGGGGCGTCCTTCCCTGGCTCCTTTGCCATATCTCCCACCATGCCCTTATTGACCTGGAGCCAGCTGGCTGTGGGCCGGGGGTGGTGTGCCACACTGGGCACACACAGAACCTTCTGTCAGCCTGCAAGCCCGAGCCACATCACCCCAGCAGCCAAGCAGCATTTTTTTCCAAGCTAAAGCTTCAGGTTCCAGGTCTAAGCAGCGCTCACACGCTGTGGTAAGTGGGCTTAGGGCTGCAGCTGACACTTGGGCTCTGAAGGACTCACCATCACTGCTGGAGACTAAACCGTGAGCCACCCAAGCCTCTCCTCTTTTAAACTCTGACGTCAGGAATTTTGTTCCAGGGATGAAAATGCAGACTAGCACAGAAGTTTAACAAATCAGTAAAATGATTAATTATTAATTAAGCAGAAAGACAGTGTAGTTGTACAAAAGATGTTCTAAAAATGTGACAAAGTGTAACAGCCTAATTTGTCATAAGGAACTAAAAACAATATCTTATATAAGAGTACGTGTCAGAAAGCTGTAACACTTAAAAATACAGCCATATTTTTCAAAGGTTTAAATGTTTGCTATACTTTTTTCTCTCTGCTTTATTTGAGGAAAAGAGAATTCTTTCTATTGTAAGTCGTTGGCAAATGGAAGAAAGCTGAGCATTATTCTTTTATTCTACACGATCACGCAGACCGGAAATTAATACGTAATTCTTTCCCTCACAATAACCTTTTCACAATGTTTCCTAATGATTACTTTATTATTATTATTTTTTAATGTATTTGGCTGTTACAGGGTCTCACTTACACAGCTCGGACTCATAGTGATCCTCCTGATTTTGGCCTCCCAAGTGCTGGGATTACAGGTGTGCGCCATCACACCCGGCCTTTGTGGCCAGCTCAGCCCACCCTGGGGGCAGGGCTGGCATAGCACGTGGTGCCGGGGACTGAACGCCACTTGCCTAAGCGGGTGCTGCAGTGCACGAGCTATCTCAATACTGGCCCCTAATGATTCCTTACAATAAAAAAAAAAGGTTCTAATGACTTTTCTTTTACAGATGTTACTATGAAATAGGCTCATTTTCAAATCTGAAATGTATCTTTGTTTCAGTATTCCAAAGACAAAATACTACATACTTTCTTCTAAAACCAATGAGAAGAGATGGAATTTAAGAGGATTTGATTCCTAGAATTAAAGGCTGAGAGACTAAGTGTTCCAAAATACCACGCCGTTTGTCGAGCTTTATCACTAACAGGAACTTCCTATCATCATTTACTCATTTATTTATTCTACAAACATAAAGAATACCCACATATAACTACATACTGAACTGACAGTTAAAAACAAACAGGTCATAGTTCCTGACCTCCTATATTTCCAACTTACAGGCCTACCAAGAATGCCTACAGTCCAAGAGTCTGGCCCGAACAAGATGAACCAGACATGTCCTGGGAGAGTAAATAGTAATTATTATTTGTTAAGTTGCTTCGTAAATTCTCTACTGCTGTCTTTAGTTTATGTCTACATTATTTTCCAGGCTGGCCAGATAGCTCAGCGGATTATAAAGCTCCTGCTTAGGCAGCCTGAGCGACCAGGGTTCGATCCCCATCGCGCTGTGCCAGCGCCGCCCCGGGGTACGCCGAGATGGCCGTGGTGGCGCGCGCCTGTAATTCCAGCACGTGGGAGGCTGAGAACAGGAGGAGCACTCTGAGTCTGATCTGTGTAGTGAGACCCTGTAGACTCTGTACTAAATACATTATTTTCCAGAAAACTTTTTAAAGGTAGTCCACCTGTAGATTCAGTTAAAAAACTCATCTACTCCCACTCCCATTTCTGAAATAGTTGACTTCAAATTTTGACTTTTACAATCAGCTGATTAATGAAAGCTACTATAACACATCTATGAACACTGCTCATGGGGAGAAATTTATCTGGAAAAAAATACGGAGATCTCTTTATTAATGCATCACTGCCATCTAATAGTTGATTGATCCCATAAGAATTAACGAGATCTCAACGATGATCCTTCACTGCAAAACCCCAGTGCTAGAAGCTAAGACTATCACAGCACGCAAAGCAGACACGGCGCTGGCAGTCGCCGAGCAGACAGCTTCTCCTGCAGCACACGCCTTGCCCTTGCGGACTCGAGGGCAGAAAACAGTAAGGTCAGTTCTCTCACAAAGCTTGCTGATGAGCCCCACCCTCACCCCCACCAGAAAAGCTGCACAACGGTTTTCAAGACAGCCTATCAGAGAAGGAGAAGGAAATTAGGGAAGCGGGAGGAGGGCGAGGGAGGCAGAGCACTGGGCGCAGGCCAAGTAGGCTATGTTCGTGGCATGCAAAGCGAGCGCCACAATGAAGTCCGCTCCTCTGTACAGTGAATATGTACTAATTTTAAAAAGTCTTCAAGATAGTTCCCTCATTTAGCCAGGAAATATTTCAGATGACCCTGAAATGCACCAGTGGGTGACAATTTAGATGAAGACAACGATTCTCATCCATCTTCAAGCGCTGGCATCTGACGCTGCGACCTCGGGGTGCTCTGTCTGGATCAGGGTCCCTTCGGGATCTGCGGCTTATTTCTCACCCCACACCGAGCATGGCTAACAGACACTGGATGAAAACGTTCTGCGTAGTGCACCAAGAGTTCCTGCTGGCTCAGCAAATAGTACACTAAAAAAGCACCAGAAGAAAGTAAAGGGTAATGAAAGGAGTAATGTAAATCTTGATTTTTTTTATTTATTTATTTATTTATTTATTTTGGGCAGAACCAAGGACTGAACTCAGGCCCTTGCGCTTGCCAGTGAAGTGCTTATTCCACTAAGCCATCTCCCTGGCCCCAAAATCTTGATTTTAAATATATAAATGATAAACTGTTTTCCTCTTGAATGAACTCTGCCATAAATAATACTAAGTAATAACAATAGGAAGAAACAACTTAAGTTGGATTCGGAGATGAGAACATTTTGTAAAATTTTAATGGAATAATATCCAAAATGCACTGTTGTCATTTTATTTGCTGCTTCCTTGTAGTTTTCATTTTATAACTTCTAAGAAGCTCTCTGATTTTTAACTAAATATGATAAAACAAGCAAGGAAAAACTTAAGTATCTATGCTTATAAAAACCTAATTAACATAACAGCAATCTAACACAATCACTAGCAAGCAATCACACAACTCATTATTCAGGGCTTAAAAAAGTACCCATGAGTGCATTTTCACATACTCTGAGAGCAATTTATTTATGCCACCAAATAGGAACTATGACAGCAACAGAAAAAGGTGATCTTGTAAATATTCAGGCAAAGCACAACAGCACCACACTGTGGCATTATGGCAGAAATACACAAGGGTGAACATAATGTTGAGCAGTTTGCTTAGGAAATACGAGTAAAGAAAAACCACTAAAATAGTAGTGAAAAGTCAATCTGTCCTGCCCGCTATCAGGATTGCTGGACATGTAAGCTGGCAAACCCTCCTAATAACACTAAGATATTCACATCTACAGCCCCACAGTGTACATAGTTTGCCTAATGAGTACGTGAGAAGAACTTGGCGAGTATAAATCAGAAAGGTGAGCGGCTGCGAAACACACAGCACCACTAAGCAAGCTCAGAAGAGCCTTAGCTTCTAGCTCACAACTTAATCTCCAAGGCACGTTAGATAATAACGCAATGGTCTACAAAAATCGCTAAACAAGCCCTCACCTCAACTAATAAGGGGATTTTAAACACAGTAACAACGCAGAACAAAAACCATTTAACCAGCACCCTTAGGTACAAAAACAAAACGAACAAAAACCCTACCAGTACCAGAATTTCAAAGCCCACTTGCCTTCACCTCTCCAAACAAGGCCACCAAGATTCACAGCTCCTCATTTAAAGTCTGCTATTCTGCTTAAAGATGGGGGATTGGTTTTTCAGGGAAAACTGGGAAGTAGCTCACCAACGCACATCTCTATTGGGTTACCTACAGTCTCATTTCTATATGAGGCAACAAATATTTTACTGAAATATAAAACCAAAATAAGACAGACCCCAGAAGTGTGCGTTACCAACAGTTTCATAAACTGCATGTGAAAGCCTCTTGGCTGACAAAGGATCTCTTTAGTTCTGAAAATGTGGAGTGTAGCAAGCGCACACGGACATTCAATGTGGGCTGGAGACCGAGATGGAGGCAGTCCTGAGCTTCAGCTGCTTTTCTGTGGGCCAGGCTCCCTTCCTCCTATGATTAACATCTATCCCACCTACAAAATAAATCCACCATCTATTAACCAATTAATAAATGGTGCTGTTTTAACAGACAGCACAGGCACAAGCAAGCTGCCAAACCACTGGGCTGGAGATGCTGCCCTTCCATGAAGGACTACCAAGAGCTGGGAAGAGACTGGGGAGGAGAGGAGAGGACTGTCACTGAGGGGCCCAACAACAGAGGACACAGTCATTTTCAGACCTTAAAAGCTAATGGCATTTTTCTCTGCCAGGCTTCAAACGTGCTTGGGAAGCACAATCCCTGCTTCCTTCCAACGTCTCCCTGACATCACAATGGCTTCCCTTTGTCTCTTCTGTCACTGCACTGTAGAAGATGACTTGTTTCTATTTTCACAGCTCTGCAGAAGGAGAATTCCGGCCCCACACGGATTACAGCCGACTGAGACGACAGAGATGACGGGACCTGTAGAGTTTGTTATTTAGAGAAGACCTCACGTCTGAAGTAAATGTGGACATGGCTTAAGATCTGAGGATCACAGGCTGGGTGGAAGGTCATCTTTACTGTCCTCTTGACTGGATTAAGAGATACTCAGCTGACTACTGAAGCACATTCTGCACATGGGTGGATGGGTCACGGGGCCACAGTCTTTCTCTATCCGGCCCTGGCTCCCCTCTCCATAGTACTCTTCCCTTGTGCTCTTCTTGGCCACCATGAATAAAAAGCGACCACTACGTCCTTCTCCTGGGATCTTTCTGCCTGGCAGAAAGATGACTATGGACCAAAACTCTGAAACCAATGCACCAAATTAGACCTGTCATCCTTCAAGTTAAGGGCATCCACTTTAGTCTCAGTAACGGGAAAATTGGTTAATAAATGGTAGACTTATTTTGTAGGTGGGATAAATGCTAATTATAGGAAGAAGGGAGCCTGGCCTACAGAGTAAAGAATATCTCCAAAAATTCCCATCTACCCAGGGGCACACAACATGGTACTTACCTGGGAAGAATCTTCACAGGTGAGACCAAGCTAAAGCAAGGACATCCCTGCTAGCGTGAGCCCATCCAAGAACTGGCCTGACCTCACCAGTAGAGGAAGTGACAGAGGAGAGAGAAAGGAGAGAAAGAGAGGCCATGTGGAGGAGGAGGCAGAAACTGGCGTGAAGAGGCTACAGGCCAGAAACTCCTCGGAAGCACGCAACACTCGGAAGGAGCCCTCAGAGGGAACGAGGCTACACTGCCTTTCAGCCTCCAGAACCGTCAAAAGATAAATGCATGCTCTTTCAAGAGAGCAGGTCTGTGGTAGGTTGCTGTGAAGCTAACACATACAATCTGAGGTCTAGTTACGCAGGCCCACTCCTCAGCCTGGGAGGTCCTGTGCTACACCCTGGCCCCAAATTCCAAACGCGGCTCCATCATGTCTTGACTGTGATACTTATTTCACATCTTTAGGGACAATGAATTCTACGGATTCAGGGACAAGTATGTCGAGTGCCTGGAACTATCAAGTGCTCAAGAAACAGTAGCTTCAAGATCGCTGTGATAGGTGTTTTCAAGTGTGTCTTTGTCAGTAGCTGCTGTGCCAAGTCCTTTCTGCACTCACCGTGTAAGACTCAAGCGGTTTTCTTCACGGTTCTTAAAAGCATTTTGGAAATTAACTACCAGCCTTTGTCTTATTTGCCACAAACACATCTCTTGGTTTGAGAAAGTGACTTAACATGGAATCATATCCATTGACTCAGTGGTTTCTTCCCAGCCTTCTCTCATTAAACTGATCAAATATGCCATTTTTTGGGGTCCTAGTTAATTGTCACTTAACTCTAACTTCGCAGTATAACACAAGACAAGGATTTAATGGTTTTTCTGACTGTTCTACTCATTTAAAAAATATGGATACGTTATAATTTTTCTCTTTGATAACTTTGAAAATCATATCCAATACAATGTTTCCCAGACGTTAATATGCCTAACAATCAACCGGGAAAACTATTTAAATAAAAGAATCTATGCTGTTACCCTGAAATTCTGGTGTAGTGGATCTGAGGCATTTCAAGCAACCTGCATTTTTAACAAACACCCTGGCTCACTTTCACATCCTAGCCACAACTTTGGAAACACCACTGTATGGTCCAATTACTATTAAAGAGAAAAATCTAAGCCTAAACTGGCTCCTCATAGATATGTATGTATCATATATCATATATATTAATATATGTATCATTCTTCTTTGGATACAGGCAGGACTATTCCAACCTCCCACAGAAGTTCTCTCTGGGGACTGGGGAGATGGCTCAGTAGAGTAAGTGCTCGCCTGGCAAGCGCAAGCGCCTGAGTTCAATCCCCGGTTCCACCAAAAATGATGCTATTCTTTTTTTTTTTTTTTTTTTCAACAAATAACACACTGCATATATTCTTCTTAGTGGTTAATTGCTGTACAAGATGCGGACTTGTGATCCTATTTACAAACACCATTAGAACAAATCATTCCATTCATTAGGAGAATGCAACTATATATCTATCCTCACCACTCTGAATACACAGATACAAAACAGACATTCATCTGTATACCCCATTTTTCTAAGTTCCCTTATTGAATATTATAGGTGTGTAAACTCCGCAAAATATTCTAAAAGAGTCCAGTAGCCCATAATTGCATTGGGTCTTCTGTTTAACTGGCAATGTCAGAAATTATTGACCTGAGTCCCCCACAGCTCAACATAACAGCATGGCTTTATTTCCTATATTTCGTCTTCATACTTTTCTGCTGGATGGTTAAGACCAAGGTAAAGCAGGACCTGTGCAACAAGAGTTGTAGCTTTTTGGTCTGAGAAGGTCAGTGAAATGCCCTCAGGATTTATCCTGAGATCCTGTACCTCAGATTGTAGATCTGCTGCTATTCTACATGCTATTTCTTTCTTAAGTAGAATACACACATTTCTGCCCGCATTAGTGTGCGGTTCAGTGGCATTAAATTATATTCGCTCACTGAAAGGAATGGTTTGTGCTCACACGGCTTGATCAGCTGCACATGCCTATCTCGTATTCTGGGCAACTACTTTGAAGATAACCGTATGCAATACAGAAACCATTAATTTCTTGTCATCTTGTTTTGAAGTTCTGTATGATTTTGTTTTCTCTTTTAAAAAAGTAGAAATCAGTGAAGTAGCGTTATATTTTAGTATTTACATATATTCTAAGGCTTTATAAACCCTTTCCACTCTTACAAATCTTTCCCACCTTCACAAACACTTCTAATGTTCTTAACCATTTTCTAAACTTGTAAACCTACATAATTTTAGCAACATACATATATTTTATAGTACTGCAAAATCTTGCAATATAGCAAAAAATCTGCAATAATTTAGGTTAGTATTTTTGAAAACCCATGAAACAATGGACCCGCAAAAGTTGAATCCCAGACTACTGTAGTTCCTAATCTCTTTCCAATGAAATATTTCATTTTTGTTTCTTATCCATCTAATCTGTCATCTTGCTCAATAACACAAGTCTCAAAACCTGCACTTTCATAATCTCTACGTCCAGCCTCTTTTTTCATTTCCTTTCCCCTTGGGAAGTTTCTCAGGTATGTCCTATGTACCAGATTCAATTTCCTGCAGTCTAATCTACTTATAACTTTATAAATAAGATTCTACCTTTACTAATAACTTTTTAGGGGAACACAGTAAAGATTTTGGAGGGGAAAGGCTGCATTTGAAGTAATGCAATTACCTTAGTAATTTGGATTAAAAAATATATATCTATATTGTACAGGGTCTCACTATGCAGCTCAGACTCATAATGATCCTGTTTTCAGCATCCCCAGTGCTGGGATTACAGGCGTGCACCACCATGCCAGGTCTCAGTGGCCAGCTCAGCACATCTGGGTGGTGGGGCCAGCGTGGCACGTGGTACCGGGATCGAACCCCTGTCCCTGTGCTTGCCTAAGCAGGAGCTTAGTCCACTGAACTATCTCACCAGCCCTAATTTCTCCCAAAATTAAAAAAAAAAAATAATATTCATGACAACTTTTTTTTTCTCAGAAAAAAAATTTTTTAAGCGCTTTGGTCTTTGAAATCTAACTTCCTAGGCTTTAAAAAGTTATTTTAGGGGAATTTTTAAAAAATAATACAGCTATATATATTTTTCTATACTATATATATTTTTTATGTATATACAGGGTCTACAGAGTCTCACACTATATGTATCGGACTAGTGGTGATCCTCCTGTCTTCAGCCTCCCAAGTGCTGGGATTACAGATGCGTGCCACCAGGCTCAGTCTCAATTACTGTCTCAGTGTGACTCGGGGGCGGGGCCAGCATGGCAGGCTGGGGATTGAACCCTGGTCCCTGAGCCTGCCTAAACAAGCACATTAGTTTGCCTAAGCAGGCGCTTTAGTCCACTGAACTATCTGGCCAGCCCTTCTACACTACAGATTTTAATTAGCAATACATATTCCAATACATATACATATCTGATTGATATTAATAACTTGTGGAGGGCTGGTGAGATGGCTCAGTGGTCTAAAGCACCTACTTGGAACAAGCTTGGCAAAGCA
>NW_004524588.1:17328801-17339806 GCF_000260255.1 Octodon degus
AAATAAATAAAATTTAAAAAATAAATAAATAAAAAATAAAATTTAAAAAAAAAAAAATAAATAACTTGTGGAATGATCTGCCATGACTTGTTTAGCTAGTTCCTATTAGCATTCAGGATGGTACTCATATATAAAAACTATGGCATGTACCTCCCTCATTTCTTTTAGAGTGACAGAAACAGAATTGCTAAGCCAGAGCCATACATATTTTCACTTCGAAGGTTACTTTCCAAAACCTGCAGCAGCGAACATTTCCCCACATACGCACGACTGTTCCCATCCAACAGCCTCTGTGCCCGGGTGTTTCCTTCAGTGGTTTACAATCTGATGAGCACCTCACAGGCTCCTATGGTTACTCTAAGATGGTAACTTTTTTACATTTAAATCTTATCATACTTTAGCACTTGTGACTATCATGTCTGACAATCAGATGACTAACCAACTGTATCCATATCATAAATTACTAATAAACCAATCATTTATCCATGGAATTGAAATCGTATGTACATATAACAGGCTCCACCTTTCAGCTTCTCCCAGCTGTCCATTCTTCTGCTAATAGCATACTTGTTCACATGGCTTAAGACACACATTTGAAAAATAGTAAGGCAAAGTCCCACCTCTGTATTTTTTATATTCTTACACATTCTCACTCATTTGCCCAATAAACACTAATTCCATAACTAAATCCTATAGCCAGCAGAAGAGAAGAACTACTTATAGGCAAGAAAGGACAAAACCTGGCACTTAAGACTTGGTTTTCTATTAAGATTTAGAATATTACAGGAATGAGACTTTCTAAAGTTACTTACAAACTAAATCTAAACTTAAAACAACAACAAAAAACTGCTTTAATTAAAGCACACTCCAAAACCAGTAAATCTAGAATGCAAATCTGCCCTAGAGAGATATGAAATGGGACAAATTGTCAAAGATGCTGTCTGAGGGGCAGGGGCATCAGAACAGAAGTTAGGTGCAAAAGAGGGAGGTGTCTTAGCTACTTTTCTCACTGCTGAGACACAACACCTGATAGTCAAAGTTAAACATAGGAAGAAAGGTCTACTTCAGCTCCTAATTTGTAGGTTTTAGTTCACTGTCAGTTGGAGCCACAGCAAGGTGGCCTGGCAGTGGGAACCAGGAGAGATGCAGAAGACAGACGGGAGGCGGCAGCAACCACAGCAGGCAGCCAGCTGCCTTCCCTTCCATCCCACCCAGGCTGCCAGCCTGTTGGCTGGTGCCACCCAGAACTATGTTGATTCAAATCAGTGGACCTGCTGGTAAGATAGCTTTGCGGACTAAGCACCTGCTTAGGCAAGCATGGGCGGCAGGTTCAATCCCCCGCACCACATTCTGCTCAGGTACCACAGGCTGCTCCAGCCCCATCCCCAGGCTCGCTGAGCCAGCCACTGAGTCTGGAGTGATGGTCTGTGCCTCTAATTCCAATGCTGGGGAGGCTGAAAACAGGAGGATCGGTAAGAGTTCAAGCTGCATAGTGAGAGCCTGAACAAAGCGCGTGTTACACACGCACACGCACACACACACACACACAGAACAAATCAACTCAGTGCCACACACCTTGATCCTGACTCGCAGCCTCACATGCCCTAGATCCAGCCAGTGCCTGAAACCCCCACCTAGAGTGCAGGAGGCTTTGGGGGGACATCTAGATATAACCATGACAGGAGGTAAGAAAGAACAGTGAAAAACACAACTATCTGCTCCCACAATTCACTGATAAGAACAATTTACATTCCTCAGAAAATAAGATGAACATTCAAGTTTCATTAGGATTATGAATCTTCTTTTTTCACCTTTCAATTAACTTAAGGAACATACTAAGAGCTCCCCTGAGCCTACTTCAGAGTTCCCCTGGAGCTTTCTCCGCCTCTGTAGATGTAACGGACACTTACTGAGTGCCCGCTGTGCGCTGGACACCAGAGGTACTCAGTGTCCTGTGGCAAAATCACCACACGGTGTGGTTCGCGAACACAGCTGGTGAGGGAGATAACAAAGAACCAAATAATTTGCTGTGATTGAAGGGCTCTGAAGGAAAAGATCAGGTGCCAGGCGCCCCTCCTGGGAAGGCCCTGGCTATTTTCTCGTCCCCAAGTTGCAGCTAGTCAAGAGTAGGAAGAGCATGCCGGGGAATCGCTGTACTGCAACGATCCTGGCCTAAACGTGAAAACACTGGCGCCTTCCCAGGTAAAGACCAGAGTGGAAAGAAACCAGCAATCAGAAAAGCAACATCATATGGGAAATGGCGGCCTAAGAACTGATAGACGAGATTAAACTGCAGGGCCCACGGCGCCTCCACTTCATTCTGTGTGCAATGAGGCAACCAAAAAGTTGCTGTGTGTGTGTATGTGGTATTGAGTACTGAACTCGGAACTTTGCGCTTGCCACGCAGGGGTTACGCTGCTGAGCTATCTCCCCAGCAAGAAAACTGCCACAGATATTTCAAAAGTGTCAGGTTTTCTTGGGCGCAATGGCAGTGGTGCAGTAGAGAAGCGGAAATACGGGGGAGGGGAAGCTTTTATTAACTCTCAGGACAGGGAGAGGATGGAGTGCAGGGAGATGGGCAGATCCTCTGACCTGAGACAGGGAGGCGAGACAGACAGGGAGGATGACGCTTTCCGGACCTTTGCTGGGGCGGAGTTTGGGGGGCAGGTTTAGTGGCACACAGGGGCTGAATGAAGGCTCCCCAGTGTGTGCAGGAGGGAGGTAAAAGGAAGTTGTATCCAGGGCTGGAGTGGGGAAGGGGGGAAGTGGTCACTGGGAAGATGAGCTGGTGTCTTGGGATGCAGCCAGCTGGATGAGCGCCTTGATAAGTTAGCCGCCTGCACTCAGCCGGAACCCACCGCAAAGGTCACTGTGTGAAGGCTGCACTGACCGCACGAGCACAAATACGAAAGGTGGGAACGAAGCAGAAAACCGTAACACTGCTGCATAGAGGGAACGCAGCAAAGGCAAGCAAAAAGCTCCGCTGCCTCGCGAGCGACTGTTCAACACTCCTTTTAGCTCCGGCACTTAATTTATACTTACTACATAAAGCCACTTTACATAGCAATTCCACAATAATCATTGCAAATTACTGAAATTATTAGTTCTGTAGCCCAAACTCCCATCAAATAATATCTTGCAGAGTTTATAACAGAAACATAACATGAAAATGTAAAACCACAAGGGAAAAATTTCTGGACTTTCCTGAAACTTAAGTTACTTTTCATATTGATCCTGCTCTCTTACCTTACTGCATTTTGTAAATATGGTAACGAAACAACAAAACAAGGAGCTGGGGAGACAGCTCAGTAGAATAAGCACTTCCCTGGCAAGCACAAGGGGCTGAGTTCAATCCCCGGTTCAGCCAAAAAAAAAAAAAAAACAACAAAACATTAAGCTATACTTTCTTTACACTTATATTGCAAATAACTTTAATAACATAAAAATTAGAAAACAAAGGAAAAACCTCACTTGAAAAATAATCCCTTTCCAAGGTGAAGAATGTATAACTATATACTGGGGTCCCCCACAGCCTATATACCATGTTCTCTGGGCAATTACAGAACAAATATTTACCAAGTGTTCGGTGTGCTAGAGTTACTTTTGTTAGGTTCCATCATTAACTTCATTAAACAGAAAGACATGGCGGTTGCAAAGCCTCCTTTAGCATGGGCCTGCTTAGAAGCAGCAGCCTAGTTTTCTAGACCGATCACGTTATTCTCCCCTACTCTGCCACAGCACAGTGGGAGAACTGGGAGAGGGAAGAAGTGAGCTTCCTTAGTGGACGTGGCTAACGCGACAAGGGAACAGATTCCTCAAGTTACAACATACGCACGTTTGCAGATACAAAACGAGTGTCACGGAACTGGATCTTTCAATCTATTAATGTGCCTCCAAAGTTGACTGTCTAGTTATTTTTCTCTCGTTCCTGGGACAAAACACCTGACACCCAAAAGGAAGAAAGGAATTGAGCTTGCAGCGGAGGTTCGGTCCACACTCAGCTGGCTCCGTGGCAGAGCAGAGCAGTTCACGGCAGCAGAAAACAGCAGAAGAGCAAGAACAGATGGAGGAGAAGCACAATGGCAGCAGAGGGCAAGTGTGTCTCCCTCATGCTGCACTCGGGCCATCCGCCCCAGGCTGGATGTCGCACTGGCACCCATAATCCCAGTGGATCATAAGTTAACTACAAACTCTACACGTGTGCCCCATGACCTACATGAGGCTTTGCAGGGACGGCTAGACACAAACCATAACTGACTTTGACACGCTTCATAACGTGCATTACGAAGCAGCACGGTGGCACGTGCCTGTAATGTAAGTCAAGCCAAGAGAATGAGGCAGGAGGACCGCCATAAGTTTGAGACCAGCTCTGTAAGGAGTTCAAGGCTAGCGTGGATTACATAGTAAGACCCCGTCTCAAAACAAAAACAAACAGTTGCTATCCTCAGTTTACCTTCCAACATTTAGCAAGTCTCTTAGGAATATCCCTCAATTCCTTCCTGTGCTAAGCAGGACAGCTCAAATGAATCTTTAATGAATCCAGGTGGTGTCTACTTGCCGCTCTCACTAAGAAATCACACTGCATCCATTCACACTTCAGAAATTAGCAGCACATTAGCAAAACTGGTGACAACTAGAAAAGGTCTGCTCCTCTTGTGTCACTGAATATAGATGTAAGCTTCCAGTAGTGAAAACAACTGAAGGGAAAGACCTACATGCTGCGATTGGTCAACAATCATCCGTCAAAAAAGCTGAGGAAAAAGGTCAATAAAGCATTATCAGAAAACTGAAATCCTCGGTATGTGTTCATGTAACTCCCCATCATCTATTTAAGACTTTCAATTAATAATTTATTATCCTATAATGACCAAAAACCAGCTCTGCACATCAAACTGATCAGTACAAAAATCTGTTTCTCCCAGTGCCTTTTCTAGGCAGCTATCAACTTCTGGGTCAACCATTACTGAGCAGTTATGCCTACTGAACTCTAAAGATTAATGACCTCTCCACAGCTTCTGTGTTATCCAAAACTCATGTAAGTACAGCTCAAAAGTATCAAAACATACGGGCTCCTCCTGTGTTCCTTCTAAATAAATCCTCTACAGCATTGATTGTTTTGGAAAAAGTGCTTTACAACTCGAACGAACAACTCATCTTTTCCTTGGATTCGGTGTGGACATGGGGTCACCTCCCAAACGCATAGTAACATTGAACTGCCAATTTAAGTGTGTTAAGTAGAACATTAAAAAGCCAACAAGGACATGGGGACAGTGCCCAGGAATGTATTAGTTCTTTAAAATCAAGCCCGACACAGTAGAAAGCAGATTCTTGCTCTTGTGGGACTGGGTTAGTTCAGCACAGGAAGCTGTCAAGGGAGGGTGCCCTTGTGCTGTCCCTTTCCTGTGTACCAGCCTGCTCTTACACTTTCTGCCACGAGTTCAAGCTGCACCTACACCAGGCCTTCTGCCGCTCCTGGATTTCCCAGCCTGCAGAAAAATGAACCAAGATAAAGCTCTTTTTAAATCACCCCATTGGAGGTACTCTGTGACAGAAAAAAGACACAAAAATGCACATGGATACATTCATACAAAATGCAACTCACTTTCAGAACATTAAAAAAGGGCCTTATGCTTATCTGGAGTTTAAGTTAACAACTTGTTACAAAATCAGGAGGAGGGGTTCTTTTGAATGAACTGCAGAATGAACTGTGACAGAATTGTTACAAAAAGGACAGAGAAAGCATTGTCAGTGAATGTAAGAAAATGACAAGCAAACCTGAGCTGACAGTCACACCCACACTGTGAAGCCTCCACCATCACAGCAGTGCTCGTTATCTGCAAATACTTGAGTAAAATGATACACTAGGCAAGGTTAAGAGATAGGATGGTGCCCAAATGGTGCCCAAACTCACGTCTTGCTCTTGTGTAGCTGTCGAGCGCAAAGGCAAATGCAAGCAAGCAAGTATACTACTGAATGATTTAAACAGAGATGATACTAGAATAGAAATCTGCATGAGCGCCTATGAGAAGAGAACCAAGTTGTGACTGAACTTCACAAAAGAGTTCCCCTAAAGTAAAGCTGTAGTGAAATCTACACAGTAAATAAAGAATCTTTGCAGAAATGGGGTGGAGAGTAGCTACCATAAACTTCGCAGATTAAAAGAACCACTAATAAGCAGAGGTTATGCAATGAAAGCAACGTGAGACTAAGCTATTTATTCAACAGTACTAGGAAGACACTGATTCTCTCATTACCAGCTTTCTTAGCCTGCCATTTATCTCCTTGTAAAAATGATACAGTACAGTTATGATAAAATGGCTCAGAGAATTTAGAAAACATACGTGAAGCACTTAGCAAAATGCTGTGGCCCAAATGTCAGTGATGACAATTATAGTCAGAGAAGGAGTTGTGCAAAATATTGTTAAGCAGTGGATTAATTCAGCTCCTGGGGCAGGCAAAACTGCATGAATACATAAGCAATTTAAATATTTTAATGATGCCTGCTCTTCACATTTACCGATATAAATGTGATAAACAGCTGCATTTAGATTTTGCATGAAAGTTTCATCCGTACTGGTGAACGATAGGGAATGCTTAAGTAAAACAAGCTGAAGTTTAAGTCAAAAGGAAAATAATTTCACTCTGCTTTAGACAAAATATTATACGGATCACCAAAAATTTAGAATCTTTTTTGTAGAAACCTGTTAATATTGCAGGGAATATATTTTTCAGATATACGCTCTCTCAGATACTCCAAGTCCTGAGTTAAATTTTTTCAAAATTGCACTATCTATATTATCTTGCCTAGATTGAATTACCCAACAGTTGAGAACTGAGTTAAGAACTCAGGGAACTTAACTTCTAAGCCACAAAAATGTGAAATTACCTGGAAAACTAGTCTTCATGACATCAATTCCAACTTGTAGCTCAGGTTCTGCAGCCAGCACCGCGTAGTCCCCTTGATGGGAAATGTTAAAATTGAAGTTGGGATAAGGGTTCATAGAGTCCTTTGCGAGAACTGGTTTTCCTTTTGCAGTTCTTTGCAGACGAATATTATTCCACGGAATATTCAACTTCTCTGCAATTAATTTCCTTATCATCAGACGACCAGCCTGTTATGTATATAAAAATCAGATAAATATTGATGTCTAGTAAACATACACATGACATTGTTTATATCATATGAAGCATATTTCTGTTTCCTGAAATTTTAATTGTTTTGAAAGTACTTAAGCATTAAATACAACGCGTTAGGATTAAAGAGTATTTTTGCAGTTTTTTAAGACAGGGTCTTGCTGTATTGGCTCAGGCTGACCTTGAACTCCCATCTGTCCTCCTGCCCATCTCCTTCCTGCCTCAGCCTCCCAGGCCTGGACTTACAGACAGGCACCACCACACCCGGCTGAGAGTGAGCAAGACTGAAATGCAAGTTTAAGACTTAATAAACTTAAAAACTTTGCTAGCAATTTCTCCCCTTAGTCAATGTTAATAACAGCCCTTTTCCCAGTCTTTAAGTATGCAAACATATATTCTTTTGCCTATTTTTCTTAACTCTTTACAGAAACTGATATGAATTCATATAATATGTAGTACTGTATTAACTATTAACTTTTTAAAATTTGTTTTGCTCTATTTCCTGAGATAAGGTCTCACTGTGCAGCCCAGGCTGGCCTGGAACTCACACCTCCTGCCTCATCCTCCCTGGGATTACAGACACCTGAGCCACTACACCCAGCTTTAAACTTTTTAATTTGCAAGTACTGGGGACTGTTTTATATCTAACATCATCAGTCAGGTCTGTGCACCTTTAACAGTAGCATACTATTTCACAGTATGGAGGACTGGCAGGGCTGCTATTCCCCTATTACTGGGCATTTCAGGCTGGCTCTGGTTTTGCTGTCCTAAGTCTACAAGCAGCAGCCCTACTGGACCTACACCAGTGCAGATATGCAAGTATTTCTAGACACTGTATAGATTCCCTTGCTTCAAAAATTAGCATAACTTTCACCTTCATTAATTACTCCAAGGAGTGAATGGCTACATGCACTTTATAAAAAGTATATTTGGGTTTTCACTCCACCAATCCTTTCTTTGGAGGGGAAAGGGGTATTAGGACTCGAACTCAAGACCTCATGTTTGCCAGGCAGAAGCTGCACCACTGAGCTAAATCCTCCGCCTCTTCATCAATTCTAACGCTGACTTTTCAAAACTACAGGACTTTCAAATCCACTCATTTCCCGATTTCTTACAATTTTAATAAAGTGGAAAAACATATTCCAGTAGGCCTTCAAAAAGGTATCAACTAACCCATCTTTCAAACAGAAGTATTTTTGACTTTGCAGCGATAGTGGTGGCTGCCTCAAATCGCACTACATGGTAAAAAACGTTTATTTTTAAATACAACTTGCCATTTGTTGCCAGAAAATACGTAACTAAACCGCATGCACGTACGAAAAACAGCGGCCCAAGGCACCCAGTCGGAGGGTCTGCCCAGGACCGCATCCCGCCCGCGCCCGGCTTCGGGCCTAGGCCTCCCCCAGCGCCTCGGCACGCAGGGCGCAGGCTCAGCCTACCCTGCCGGGACTTTCCGAGGCCTAGCGCGGGCACGGCACCCCGGGACAGAGGTGGGACACGTAAACGGCGGACTAAGCATGGGCTACCAACAAGCAAAAAGAAAAATGCAATTTGATAAAATTTAAACCTAAAAATATAAGGGACCATCCACAACGGGAAGAAAAACCTATCACTAGGTAGGCCTTCTGCAGACTTATACGATTTAGCAGGGTCTCCCCCGTGCAATTGCACGGGGGAGGCCCCGGCTCTCCAGGCCCGCGGCCCCGGGGCGCACAAAGGCCGCGGAGGCCCGGCCCGGCCCACCTCCCGCGCCTCAGCCTCCAGGCTTCCGAGCACCAAAGACCTGCAGCAGTACCATGGCGGCCTTAGCGTCCCGGGCAAAGACGAACTGGCCAATGCGCTCCTTCTCCTCCGGCTGGATCGATCGCACCGCCAGCAGCCATTCGGCTCGGCTCGGCAGCCAAGTGCCGCAGGAAAAGGCCCAGCGCACGCCTTCCATGGATGGCAGCGAGCGGAAGCGTTTGGCGGGGAAAACCATGCACACAGCAAGCGAGCCTCCCGTCGATGGCGCCGACGCCAGCGTGGCCCCGCCCCTTTCTTGGTAGCGTCCGTGCGCGGGGGGCGGGGCGACGCGCGACGGACGCCGGCACGTTGCCCCGCCCCCAAGGCGGCGGTCTTTTCTAGGAGCGCGCGGCCGAGGGCGGAGACGGGACCGACTTCGGCGCTCTGCGGCATCCCGTGACGTCACGTGGGCGTGGCCCTGGCGCGAAGGGCGGGACCACAGGCAAGAGCCGGACCGTTATGCCACTCACGCCCGCAGAAGTGCTAACGGGACAGCGGTGCGAGCCAATCGCCGCCAGTGCTCCGGAGGCCGGGAGACTGGGGTGGAGACTTCGGAGGCCGCAGTTGCAGGTGGGTGAGCTCTGGGGTTTGCGGGAGGAGTGGGATTGTAGCGTCTCACTTCTGGGGACCCGGGCTGGTGCCTTCGACCCGCAGAGAAGGGGGCCGCCTCGGCTCTAGCGAGTCCTGAGGCTCCTGCGAGCTCCCAGGCAGGAGCGCTCGGGGCCCCGGAGTTGTGCAGCGCGCGGCCCCGAGTTGCAAGCACCCGCGCCTCGCAGCCCCGGCCCAGCCTCCTCGCCAGGAACCTGCCCTCGCCGCGGCCCCCTTCCCCAGCAGCCGTCCCCGTGCGAGCTGCCCGCGGAGCCGGCGGAGCCGAGGCCCGAGTCCGCCGTCAGCCCCCTTCGCTGCGGCGCTGGGCAGCCTGGCTGGCCCGCGAGCGAGCGCACGAGGCTCCTGTCGCTGAAGCCCCAGCGATTTCATCCAGAGGCCCTAAGCTAAGGACCGCAAAATCCAGTAACTCACGTAGGCGGCCCTTCCAATTCACTCTGTGCCTTGACCCGAGACTCGCTTCTCAGACTTGAAGAAGAGTCCTACTGGTAGGTCTGCTCCCGCAATTGTTCCTTGTGCACGGTAGATGCCTTGTCCAGAAGCCACCTTAATCGCTGCTGTCCCCTCCCGGTGTTGGCCCAAGGAAAAGTTGGTCTCTGCAGATGAATATTAACACCTCGCTGGATGGTAGATGGAACGCTCCAAGGTGGCATTCGGCTTATCCCCGTCTTCCTGGAAAGATCCAGCGAGTAATAATCATTTCTGTTATCTTAAGTTGGATTTTATTCAGTTTTTCACGTATATTTATTTGCTCCCCTTCCCTTTTTTGATATTTTGAGCCTCGAATCCTTTGCAAGTAGATGGAATTTTGCGCACGTACACCGGGGCACACACCCAGGTCCTCTTGAAGGACAGTGACATTAATTACAGACTTGATACATCAGCTAATGCCCAAAGCCCGTGTCCAGTGCCTGGCTTAAGATCTGCTTAGCGCTGGAGTGAGCTCACCCGCTGTCTGGCAAGGCAGATGAAGCACACACATAAAAAGCTACGATAAGTGTAAAGGTGTCGAAGGTGTCAGGGCCCATACCTGCAATGATTGTCATTCAGTTTTCCCTAAACGTATGTAAGCATTTTTTATAACTTCCCGTGTTTTTGAAGTGATTTTATAATTTTGTTGTATTTTCTGTTTCCAAAACAGTAGTATGTCCATTGTGTATTCTTTGTGTATTAATTGTTATTAGTTCGAGAGAACCAGCTCAGCAGGAATTTGTGGGTGGAAAATTCTAAATGCGAGTTGAACAGGTCATATTCCGCTATTTTACTACTGAACTAAGCTGAGTGTATTAGATCTGTACAGCCTCATATGCAGACAAGTAGGTGGTTCTTGTATTTTTTTTTTTTCCCTTACCTGGAATATTCTCACATTTCTCTGTCACCACAGTCCTGTTCTCCTGTGTCATTCAGGCTCAAATGTCAGATGAAGAGAAGTGTCTGCTCACTCAAAAGTAACTGATTTCCTACCTCCCATCCCTAACCCAAG
>NW_004524588.1:17339933-17341972 GCF_000260255.1 Octodon degus
AACTATTCTAGTATTGCCTTATGACATCCTTTCCTTGTTACCCAGCTGCTCACTTTTTTTATTATGTGACCTTAGCCAAATTACTTAAATTCTCAAAATTTCATTTTCCCTGCTATAATGTAGGGATAATAATGTCTTCTTTATAGAGCTGCTTTGAAGACTAAAAAGTCTATAAAGCATGTAGCATAGAGCCTTGCAGAGTAACCACAGTATATATGGTAACTGTTAACGTTTTTTTTGAAATAGATCACCCTGCAATGTTCTCTTTTATTTCCATTTCCTGTACCATGCTCCTTCACAGTATGCACAACTTGTCATTATTAATTAATGTAATGTATTGTCAGTCTTCCGGTTAGGTAGTGCACACCACAAGTGCAGAGACGATTTGCTGTGTTTCCCAAAATTCCTCTAGTTCCAGCTCAGTGTCTTTTATGTAGTTAATGTTTGTAACAAACATTAAATACAGTAAGCCAGAATTATGTCGCATATTGAAATGTCAACGGTCAAATTAATGCCACTGGAAGATGCAGAGAAATCAATGCCTAGAACAGTTGGAACACAGCTTTAGCTTGCTATTCGATTTCTGTCAAGAGACATCTACCTCTCTGGCAGTAATTTCTTTCAAAGGCCTGGTTCTTAGGCTCTCTTATTAATGCCATTATTTAAATACAGTTTTAATAGAAGGCATTCAAAGAAAAGATAAAAATAATAGTTTTGAAAGTAAATTCTGTATTTTGATCAGGAAGATGACACATCAAAAATAAGATGCAACCTGATAAAATACATTTTTATTTTATCAACTAATTGGGAAACAAATCCAACTTCATTATGGCAAACGTTGAATCACCTAGAAGTTTTGACGCTTCCTCAAAGACTCCATTTAAAAAATATACTTCTACATGCATAAAAAGAAAAATAAAACAAAATTAATAGTCCTAAAACATCTTAACATTAAAGGCTTTTTGACTCACTTTCACCAGTTTCTATGTCCATGTTTTATTCAACTGTGTCATTCTCTGTTTATTAAAGCATTATTCACCATTTTTATACAATTATCTGTTATTATGTTCACCAGGTTTTTCCCCCCAGACAATGACATCCATTCTTCAAATTTAATGCACATATAATGAAAAATAGGTCATCTTAATCCAACTAAAATTATGACAAGGCGCCAGTCTGCTTTAGCTATACATGTGAAAAAAAATTGTCCTAGAATAAGTAAAATATCATTATTGACTTTGAAGCTATTTCAAGAAAAATTATTACAAGTATTGTCAGTTAAGAATTCTTTCACAGTTCATAATACTGACTGTAATCATTAATATTTATATGACACTTGACAGTATTAATTCAATATTCTTGATGTCATTTAAGTACCAGTGTGCTTAGTTTACCTAGTTGGCAGATAAGGAAGCTGGAGCCCCCAGAGTCTGCATAGCAGACACTGGTAAGCGATGGGCCATTGCAGACGCCAGGTCCAAGGTTTCTGTTATTTGCCAAATGCACTAAAGTAAGTAGAGATTTATGCTAACCAAATTTAAGACGTGAAATTTTTAGCTTCCCGGATTTGTCTATGTAGAATATACATGGCTTTCTGTATTTTTAAAAGTTTTGTGAAAGTATTCACTTTTATATATGATTTTCACATATTATGTTAATATACTTGAAATTTTCTAGTGAAGTTTCTGTTCATGAAAATAACACTTTGTACTTACATGATTGAATTCAATTCTTATTTATGGATCATGATTTTCAATAAGCGATGCAATCTGATGCAATATTTACACGTGTTTTTAGTGGTAATGAAATTGATTAAAAATTGTTTGGGTTGGGTTTTTTAATTGACATTCTCAATGCCTATGCCACTATGAAGAAATATAATTTTTATCCTTTTGAAAGTCTCTATTCATTTGCTTTTGTTGTTTTGTTTTCTTTTTTTTTTTTTTTGGCAGAATCAGGGATTGAACTCAGGCCCTTGTGCTTGCCAGGGAATTGCCTGTTCCACTGAGCCATCTCCCCAGCCCTTGTTTTATTTTCTA
>NW_004524588.1:17342356-17361215 GCF_000260255.1 Octodon degus
ACAGAAATGCTATAGTTACAGTAGAAAATAACAAAGATTTACATGGGCATAATGTGTACATTCAGTTCCATGTCATTTTCTCATGTGCATAGTTTCCTGAGACCTTGACCACAATTGAGACACAGATATTACTGTAGGTCACTACAGGTGGCTCCCTCTACCACCCTCTTCTCTCCTTCCCCACCATCACCATCTTCGACCTCTGGCAACCTCTCATGTATTTTCCACATCTCTAATTTTGCTTCAAGAGTGATACAAGCATTATGCAGTATTTTAAGACTAGCTTTTCGATTATTATTTATTTATTTGTGTGTGTGTGTGTGTGGCCAGCTCAGCCCACCAGGGGGCGGGGCTGGCTGGCATGTGGTGCTGGGGGATTGAACCGCGGTCCATGTGTTTTGCTAAACTTGTTCTAAGTAGGTGCTTTAGACCACTGAGCCATCTCACCAGCCCGACTAGCTTTTCATTTACTGTAATACCCTTAAAGTCCTTATAAGTTGCTATGTGTATCAATATTTTGTTCATTTATAATGGTGAATAACATGGATGTACACAGATTTTTGTTTATTTACCTATTTGCAACACTTTGGTTGTTTCCATTTTTTTCTGTACAAATGAAGCTTTTATGGAACAGCATAATACAAGTTTTTGTGCCCATGTAAGTTTTTATTTCTCTGGGATAATTACCCACAAGTATAGTTGTTGGGTAATGTGCTAAGTGTATATATTAATTTATATCTGTATATTCTCTTCAAGGAAACATCTCAGGGCCGGGGAGAGGGCTCAGTGGAATAAGCACTTCCCTGACAAGCACAGGGGCCTGAGTTCAATCCCCAGTTCCGAAAAAAAAAAAAAAAAAAAAACTCTTCATGCCCTTAGTCTAATTTTTAATTGGATAGTTGAGTTTATTTCTAGTGAGTTTTGAGGGTTCATATGTTCTACTTTAACATATTTGATTTGCAGATATTTTTTCTTAGTTCATAGATTGTTTATCCTCTTAAAAGTCTTTTTTCAAAGGAAAACTCTTAATTTTGAAGATTTCTGGTCTATTAATGCATTTTTGTTTTGTAGCTTGTGCTTTTGATGTCATGTCTAAGAACTCATTGGTTAATCCTTAGTTACAAAAATTTTTGCCTGTATTTTCTTCTAAAAGTTAACGTTTTTATATTTTTCATTTAAACCTATGACTTATTTTGAGTTAAATTTTCTGTGAAGTATGATGTTTAGGTTCAGGTTCATTTTTCCTTTCTTGGTGGAGGTGGGAGAGTTATTGTTCATTTGCTTCATCACTTTTTTTAAGATTATTTTTCTTTATTGTGTGCCTTTCTCAAAAATGATTGTGTATGTAAGGAGGCTGTCTGTCACTTCTGTGACCTATGCCACTGGCCCATGTGTTTGTCTTTTCTTCAACATCCCACAGTTTTGGTTCTTATAAATAATAATTCTTGAAATTAAGCGGAATGGTTCTTGCCTAGTACTCTTTTTCAAATGCTAGTAGATATTCTAGTTTCCTTACCCTTCCATATAGATTTTATAATCTAAACCATATGTATAAGACATCTTGCTGGAATTTTGATAACAATTGTGTTAAATCTATATATCACTTAGGGGAAACTGACATCTTTTCCTCCCTGCGGTGCTGATTGAACCCAGAGCTGTTACACTGAGATACATCCCCAGACCCTTTTTTTTGCTTTGTTTTTTAAATTTTTTAAACTTTGGACAGGGTCTCACTGAGTTGCCCAGACTGGGCTCAAACTTAAATGTCCTTCTGGATCTGCCTCCCAGAGTGCTGGTATAACAGGCATGTGAAGAACCAGGATACCAGCTTTGAGGTCTTCACTATGACATCATGAGTTGTCTACCAGAGACCAGCCCTTTCCCTTTATTTCAATCTTCTTTCATTAGCATGTTGTACTTGTCAGTATATAAAGGCTGTGTGTGCTTTGTTATGTTTGTATCTGAGTGTTTCTTTCCCAAGCATTTTTAATGTTGGTTTTGGGTGTTTCTTATTAATATGTAAAAATGCAGTTAGGGTTTGTGTGTTGATCTTGTTTCTCCTGTGTATCTGATTACTTAATAACTTTGAGCATTTTTTATGAGAATCTCTTGAGATCTTCTCGGTAGACTTCTTAGCATCTGCACAAAGAGACAGTTTTTGTTTCTTCCTTGCCAGCTCAGCCTGCCCTGGGGTGGGGCTGGCGCAGCCTGTGGGGACGGGATCCCCGTGCTTGCCTACGCAGGCGTTCTAGTCTGCTGAGCTATCTTGCCCGCCCCTAGGAGTTCTTCTAATGAATAGGTATTTCATTTTTCTTAAGTGCTTTTTAAATGAATTGGTACAATCGTGTCGTTTTTCTCCTTTAGCAATGATGGCAAACATTGATTGATACTCAGCTGTTGCCTTTTATGAATTTTCTTGCTTTAGTGCGCTGGTTAGAATTTTCAGTACTATGTTAAGTCATAATACTGACTGTGGATGTCCTTGTTGTTTTTCTCATTTCACGGGGAAGGCATTTAATCTTTTGCCATTTAGTATGTTAGTCATCTAGGAGCTTTTTGTATATATCCCCTATGAAGTTTGCGAGGGGGGCTTTAACTTCTATTTCTTATTTGCTAGGACTTTTTCTGTTTTCTTTTTTTTTTTTTTTTTTTTTTTTGTTTAAATGTATTTGATTGTTACAGAGTCTCACTGCCCAGCTTGGACTCACAGTGATCCTCTTATTTTCAGCCTCCCCAGCACTGGGATTACAGGGGTGCACCACCACACCGGGACTCTGAAGCCAGCTCAGCCTGCCCTGGGGTGGGGCTGGTGCAGTGTGTGGGGACGGGATCCCCGTGCTTGCCTACGCAGGCGTTCTAGTCTGCTGAGCTATCTTGCCCGCCCCTAGGAGTTCTTCTAATGAATAGGCATTTCATTTTTCTTAAGTGCTTTTTAAGTGAATTGATACAGTCATGTAGTTTTTCTTGTTTAGCAATGATGGCAAACATTGACTGATACTCAGCTATTGAATTAGCTTTACATCCCTGGATCAACTTACTTGGTCATAATTTAGTTCCTTTTATGTTCTGATACATACTTTTTGCTAATATTTTTGCATTTATATTTGTAAGAGATATTATGGTCATGAGGGTGTGTGTGTGTGTGTGTGTTTTATATTGTCTTTGGAGTATCATAGTAATACTGATTTCATAAAATTAGTGAAAAGTGTTCCCTTTTTATATTCCAGAAGAACTTGTGTAGAACTGGTCTTTATTCTTCTTTAAACTTTAAATATATTTGACTTCCTTAGCAATTAGATGGATGTTCAAATTATATTTTTCTTATTGAGTTTTAGTATTGTACATACTTAGTGCTATAAATTTTACTTTCAGTACTATTTTAGCTGCATCCCAAATATTTTAATGTTTTATTTTCACTTCAATTTATTTTACAACTAATCATGAGGCTGGCCTCTGATCATTTAGCAGCATATTTAACTTTCAAATAGCTGTATGTTTTCATCAGTTTTATTATTGTTGTGACTAATTTAATTTGACTCCATTATGTTCAGAAAGTTTATGTGATTTCAATTGTTTTGATTCATTTGAAATTTGTTCTGTGGAACAGGATGTGCTCAATCTGGATATGTATTTTGTGAGCATCAAAAAGAAATACATGTCATGTTGGTAGGTAAAGACTGAAGCGTTGTTCAATTCTTCTATGTCTTTGATGATTTTTTTTTTGTTTAGTTGACTTAATTTTGAAGAGTGGAGTATTAAAGTTATCAGAAATATTAGTGAATTTTTGCTTTTCAGTTGTATCAGGTTTTGCTTCACATTTTAAAGCTTTGCTCTTGCTGCATGCGGGTCTTTTTGGTGGCTTACCACTATTTGCATCCATGAAAATTTTTCTTGCTGACATTCACTTTCTCTTAAATTAGTATTACATGCATGATTTTATTTAATTAAAAGAATATCTCTTCTATCCTTTTACTTGTAGCCTCTGTCTTGTAGTCTTATAGTGAGTTACTTATACAAAGCCTAAAGTTGGATCAGTTTTCAAAACCTACTTTGGTAATCTCTTTTAACTGATCTATGGAGATCACTTAGTGCACTTGTATGAGTATTTAAGCCTACCATTTGTCTTTTGTTTTGGGTTCATTCTTTTTGTTTTTATTTTGTTTTTGGTGCTACGAGGGATCGAACTCAGGACCTTGCCCTTGCCATGCAAACACTTATTCCATTGAGCTATTTCCCTGACGTCTTGTTCATTCTTTTTATTTCTGTTTTCTCTGTCTTTCTATGGGCTACTTAAACCTTTATTTAGAATTCCATTTTGGGTTCATTACAGTATCTAAGAGTATAACCTCTGCACACGTGTTTTGGTAGTTATTCCGCTTCCTCTGACACCAGCTTAGTACAGAGCTGGGACGGTGAGGATGGGGCCCTGTCCTTATAGTCTTTTATGAGTACGATTCCACATCCCTCGCTGCTGCTTTGCAGGGATGGTCGGTGTAAACCGAAAGATGATATTGTGCTGTTAGCTGAAGTCATTGTCTCCAACTTTTATGTCTTGCTAGTTTGCTTGTGTTTTTGGCCCTGTGGCTAATGAGAATAAGTTTCACTTGAGGCTTTTTGTATCGATGTCCACTGATGTTTCAGGGTTTCCAGCTTCTTCAGTTCTGGACTATATCAGCCTAAAAGAGCACTCAAAGAGCTCACGACTCTGTTGTGTCTCAGGTCCTGATTTCACTTGCCATTCAGCTTTCCCCTCTCAGCTCATTTTGTCATCCTATGATGGTGATGTGTGTGTGTGTCCGTGTATGTTGAAGTAGGGTTTTTAAAGTAGAAAAATAGAGAAAGCAGGAATTTCTTTATTTTTGTAGGAATTGTAGCTATAAGAATTAAATTAAGTACCTTATGAAACTCATAGGCTGGGAAAAGAACTAATTGTGATTGTGAGCTTTTCGTTGGAGGGCCACTAGGGGATTACTAACGCACACTTCCCAGTGTGGCGTCTTGACCTTAGGGCCTGCACTGGCCCCAGGCCCCTTTCTCTCTCACACTGTTCCCCCTGATCTCTACTGGATGCGTAGCTTGGGCTACTTTTCTGCGTCGTGCCTTGCCACCATGGTGGTTCTACCTAAGAGCATCCTGACCACAGACTAAGGCTTCTGAAATGTAAGCCAACATAATCTTCTCCTCCCTTCATTCCTGTGTATCAGATATTTTGTCCCATCAACCAAAAAGCTGATTTCTTGGGCCAGGGAGATGGCTCAGTGGAATAAGTGCTTCCTTAGCAAGTGCAACAGCCTGAGTTCAATCCCCGGTTCCAAAAAGAAAGCTGATTTCTGGACCTGGCGTGCCTTACTGGCTCAGAAAGTGTGAACTGTTGTTGTCATTTGTGTCGTTGGTATCCAGGATGATCTTAAACTGTTGCAGTATCTTTTGAGTGGTGCATTTGAGGGGTCTTATGGATGCTTCTACGCTTGCACTTCATGGTAAAATTGAGGGTTAGAATGATATCAGAAGGAACACAGGTGTTGAGTTAAACCAAATTGTTTCCACAAATTTTGTGTTCTTGGGTCTGTTGTGTAACCTGAAGCTCAATTTGCAGTTTTGCAAAAGCTTTATTAATATCAGTCCTGAGTGATCACTCTGAGAACTGAATGAAATAACTGTAAAAATGACTTACTGTAAGTTTGGTATCTTCCCCCTATTTACACCATTAAACAGCTATAAAAGTTCAGAATTTATGTGCCTATCAATGTTTACCCATTTTCAGAATGAAAGTTTTACATATTTTACTACTCTCCAGTGAATTGGCTTAAAGGTCCCAAAATATTCTTTCTGATATGAAAACAGATGCTGAATTTAGATTGTTCACTGTCAAAATTTCTCTCCATACCTGTCTTTACTGTCCACGTGTTGTCATGCTCAAGTTTTCAATAAAGTATAACAAAATTTCCTAAGATATATGTGCTCTCCCAGCCCCTACCTTAAAAGAATAATTTATATAAACTATGCCTACTATTTTCTCTTAAATCCACTGAAGTACTTTCTGCCCACCTCTCTCTTGAATCATCCCTGATTCTCATCTGTTGTCACCTTACCTGACCTTTCAATGAACTATGAATGAAGAAACCATGTTGAACATCTAACTCAGCCCTTGATGTGACTCCCTTAGCGATCTGCCTGCGTGTGTCTGTCTGGAAGCCCCAAGCAAAACGTGTGAGCTAAGCCCACAGAACCAGAAAGTTAGTAAACTGTCTACATCACTACGCTTGGGGATGACTTCAAAGCAGCAGATAGCTGGAAGACACATGCACTGGAGAACCTGTGTTCTGATTTCTTGGACTCCCCTAGTTCCCAGTCTCCTTTTCCTGTATTTTCTAGTTCCTTACATTTGGTGATAAAACTTTTTTCATTTAGCTACAACTTTGCAATTTGGGAAATTTATGATTATCTAGCCTTTAGTTATCTTGGATTCCTGATGTTTAAAAAAAGCCTTTTTAAAAATGAAGTTTATGCTGTTTTCCTTCCTGCTTTCAGATAGGTCAATTTGGACCAATGTTTGCATTTATTTCCTAAGTAAAGGTCATAACTAGTCAGCATAGTCAGATATTGATGTTTATTGATCAAATTTTCTTATGAAAGTTTTAAGTTTGAAAACATGTGGTCCGTGCTCCAGCATCAATAGTTCAATTTGCTGCTCGAAGAAAATGATTGACAGAGAGAAAAAAAAAAAGATGTGCTGGGTTTATAAAGTAGCTACTCAAGAAATAATGTTTATTATAATGCTCATTGAAACAACAATGCTAATGGGTCATGCAACAAGAATTGACAAGCTATGTATTTATAAAATTAGTAGCTTATGCTATTTAATGCAACTATATAGCTATGAATGGTAGGTATTAATAATATACTGTTTAATTCCAATGAACTCAACATTTCTGAAAATTCAAAGGGGATATATTACTAATGCCAAGAAGATAACTAAGTACGGTCCTACTCACCAGAGTATGACAGCTATCAGTGAGCAGTTTTACGTGACTGACAGAAAGAGGGCAAATTTGTTGTCTGAAATTTTCTTTAGGTCTCTACTACATCAGTGATTTTTTTCATTCTAGTTCTAAGAACAAATGGAATTTGCTATGGATAATTCATACGATTTCAACGAACGAAGCTCTTGTAATGGAATTTCATCAGAGAAGAAAAGCAACTTCCTCGTGTCCGAAGATCACGGACAGAAAATCTTAAGTGTGCTGCAGAATTTTAGAGAACAAAATGTCTTTTATGATTTCAAAATAATCATAAAAGATGAAATAATCCCATGTCATCGTTGTGTGGTGGCAGCTTGCAGTGATTTTTTCAGGTACTTTACCTTGTCTGTGCCTCAGATTTTATGCTATGGATAATTGACATATTTTATATAACTACATTCAAGTTTTTTTCATAAGAGCATGCAATAGTAATTTTTATTTTATTTTATTTTATTTTATTTATTGGTAGGGAGCTCGAACTCAGGAACTTGCACTTGCCAGGCAGGCAATTATGCGGCTAAGCTATCTCCCTGGCCCAATAATAACTTTCAGTTCTTAAAGAAAAAGTAATTGGAACTGAATTAACTTATGTTTTTCAAGTCAGAGAACTGAACACTACCAATTTTGAAAGTGTGGGTCTACCCAAGCCAGCATTTCCCCAAAGTATATGCATCATTTGCCCCAGCAAATGTTCTAAGGAGTAGAAGAAAACTTCCTTTTACCTGGGGGCAGATTTTGGAGATTCCCCACATTATAACATGTTGCAAAGTAAGTGAAGAGTTAAACAAAACTGAAAGCAGAATTCAGAGAAAGTGAATCTGAAAGAAAAATAAAGTGAAGTATTGGATCCGTGTATTATCCAAAGAAGGGACTCTTTAGTCAAAAGACTTCAAATTTTCTCCTCTCCTCAGCAGATACTCCTATAATAGGGAAAACTTCTTAGCTAAAAAAGATTCCCTAAAATACCCAATTCCCCTGATGGTAAGCAAAATATAAATTGTTCTAAACGTACTTTGTCCACTTACCCGTGTGGTCACTCAACAGGAAATGTCCTAGTCATGGCTCTGTGAGAATTCCCTATGATGAGGGCAGGGTTCTAATTCTGCAAGATGAAGGTCGACACATGCCCTGAGCCCTCTGGTAATTGTTTCCAGGTAATTCTGACCTGCTGCGGGGCCTCTTGATCAGTAGACAGGCAAGTCTGTCTTGGTGATACCCTGGTCTTCAGCCCTCCCGGTCGTCGTGCGATAAACCTCAGTTCTTCTTAAAGAATATAGCATAATACTTTATAATAAATTTATAATATTTATAATATTTTATAAATTTTATAATATTTATAATAAATTCTGTATACTATCAGAATTTCACTAAACAAAATCATAGGTAGTGAAAAAAATGATAAAAAGGAGAAGAAAAGAATTAAACATTAACTGCTCATTTCTGTAGAATAACAGAAATCAGCAGTGTAATTGTCCAAGCTATCCTGTATGTATATATAACTTCATCATTTTCCTGCCTTTTCCTTCTTTCTTTTCTCCTTTCCCCCATCCCAGTGGTTCTTTCCCTTTTAACAGATTCTTTCTCTTTCGCAGTCTCTATTGTACCTTTCAAATTTCATTTACTCTTTCAGGTTCTTACACTAGTGAGATAATACAATGTTTGCATGTGCAAGTGTGACTTATTTCACTTACCAGTGTGGTCTCTGCTTGCATCCATTTACCTATAAAAGCCTTGAGTTTACCTCCTTTTGTAGCTGTGAAAGAAAATCCACAAATTGGAAAAAAAATTACAGCTGACTGTCCCTTAGACCAAGAACTTCCATCTTGTTTTGCATTCTCTTCAGTTTTGGAGGCAAAGTATGTGGGGTTTAAACCGCTATAATGAACTTAGTAAAAACAGTATGACAATATTATAAACAAGATGTAACTTATACCATTTTAATCCTTATTTGAACTATTTTTCAATGACCATCTAAGTAGATCTTACCTATAGTGTCTTCAGTGTATGTCCTATAAGCGGGATTTAATTCAGAATTTGATATTACTGCTACTTGTTGAACATCTGTTTCTGTAGAGTTTTTTTTGCATTGAATAAGGGAGCAGTGACTTGGAGCTGCCCAGTTTACTGAGGACAGGGTGGTTACAGCAGTTTTGAGCTAGCTGTCTGCCTAACTAACCTAAAGTATTCATCTGTTCTTTGTATTTCTTCTCTCAAGGAATTGAAGTTATTCTTTAAATCTCAGTGTGGCCCTAAACGTTCTTATACTGCACTGCGTTACTCTTAGTAACCAGTGTCTTCCCCCCACTCATCTGATAGAAATATGACCTAACTGGTAGGGTTGTGTTATAAATTATGATTAGCACAGTGCCCATTGCTCTCAGGTAATGTTAGCTGAGATGGTTATTATTACTCCAAACTAGCCAAAAGTGGAAAGAATCTGGTGTGAACATATAGCTTGATTGCTTTGTAATGTTCTCATTCTAATTAAATATATGTGTTTCAACTTGCAGTCTTCTACTCTACTAGTTGAAATTA
Source organism: Octodon degus (assembly GCF_000260255.1). Taxonomy (NCBI): domain Eukaryota; kingdom Metazoa; phylum Chordata; class Mammalia; order Rodentia; family Octodontidae; genus Octodon; species Octodon degus. The sequence goes on from NW_004524588.1 coordinate 17,351,914, forward strand.
TTTTTTTAATTAAATGTTTTTGTTCATAGTATCTTGATAAGTTTATGCCTAGTTTTATATGGTTCTGTTTTTCATTTTTAAGATTACTACTAAAACAGAACAATAAGGATGAAGGAGAAAAAATCACAAGTTCAAGCCCACCTTGGGAAACTTAGCAATTTAGCAAGACCCCTGCCTTCAAATTAAAAAAAATAAATAAAAAATAAAGCAGGCAGGGTGGAGGTAGCTGGGAATATAGCTCAGAGTTCAGTTCCCCCATACTACAAAGAAAGAAAAAGGACAATATAGTTTTTATATTTTCTACTTTTTAAAAATTAAAAAACATATCTTTTAAATGTTATTAAATGAGTGCAAACTTCACATAAAATGTGTACAGATAAATTATTCACACTTTTGAAAAGTTACTAATTAGATCCTTTTTTTTTTTTTTTTTTTTTTGTATTTTAGGACACGATAAACAGGGTATAGAGGGTCTCACTGCATAGATCCGTCTTGCGATCCTCCTGTTTACAGCCTCTCAAATTCTGGGATTACAGGCGTGCTTCACCACGCCCAGTCTCAGTTGCTGTCTCAGAGTGCCCCGGGGGCGGGCCGGCAGGGCAGGCCCAGGGATCAAACTGCTGGCCCCTGAGTCTGCCTAAGCAGGCGCTTTAATTCACTGAGCTATTTGGCAGGCCCAGGATCATAATATTTGCATTATGATCAAATGCACTCGCTGGCACATTAGGAGGAAAATATAAGTCAGAAAAGTACACAACGAATGATAGATTTACACTGTTTTTGGATGATGAAAGTTATAATTAAGATGTAAAGTCATTGGGGATAAGCTTTCAGGAATCCCCCACGTTGTATAGTAAGCACTTTATAACAACATGATAAATTGCAGATAAATGTTAGCTGAATACTTGGAAGATGAGTATTACAAAACACAGAAATAGGATCTTGTGTGTGTGTTGACAGAAAATGTAGAAGTTGATAGTAAATTAAAATATACAATGGGAAGCAGAAAAAAATTTGCTTTCTTCAAGTAATAATATTTTAATAGCTAATACTTTGCATTGCTTAACTCAAGTTACGTTTTTCTGTTTCCCAGTGAGGTAGGGTTAATTCTGTATCCCCACTTCCAGATGAGTCCTTTGAAGTGATCGTGTCCCCTCCCCAGGGCGAGCCAGCTCAGAAGTGGGGGCAGCAGATGCCTAGGGGGCTGGCTGTGCCAGTCATGCTCTCAGTGTTCCCCAAAGAGGACCCTAAAATATATAATGTTTTAAGAAACTAATACAATTATCTTCACAAGTTAGCATTTCTAAGTTGATGAACATTATTGAAAACTTGTACATGATATGTAACATTTAGATATTTTGTCACCATATTTATTTGACTTTGTATTGAGACTATTAAACAGCCTCATGGGGTGGCTCTCTATAAGCCTTATTTTTCCTAAGGGTAGTCCTTATTTGGGAAGGTCCTCTTAGTTTTCAGTCGGATGCTCCACTTCATCAGTAGTCTTAGTTCCCTTCTGGAGCAGACTCAACTAGGTAACTTGGCTTTTCCCTGTGATAGGCGGGCACCAGGGACGCCTCTGCCAGCAGGATTTTCAGCAGCATCAAAGCAAATGTAAATCATTGTTCAACCAGAACAAGTGGTTTTGGTTGCATTCCCTGCCCGTACATCTCCAAATTATTATATTCTTACCTACAATAAGCCAAAGAAATTCTCAACGTCTTAGATTCTATCAACTTTGCTATGTGAATAAAAATAGATTTTAACAATGAGGAACTTTCAGGCATCTCCAATTATTCAAATTCTGGCACTCCATACATCAGGGGCTATTAACACAAAAACTGGTTTGGTACACTGGCATTGTTTATGGTTAGTTGTATGAGATTGCATTCTCGTCTCCTTAAAAATGACATATAAAATGTGTCTTTTGTTTAAGATCTGTGTCTTTTTTAGTAACTTTCTCCACACACATACCCTGGCATCTCACAAAGCCCCGTTGTTCATATTGTATTACTGCCAAATTGAAAGTTAATTTGAAAAAAATTTAAAATCCTAAGCTCTAAGAAATTATATTTTAAGTGAGCTTAGTGATTATGGACAAAGTTGATACTAATTAACCCATAAGGAAATGCTGTAATTTAAAAAACTTTGCCAATTTTATGAATAATATGTAAAAAATCAGTCTTTTATAATTGTTTTTGGGTTAGATACTGTCTCTGCTATACTATATATATTCTTAATATTGGAGCTATATGACTGGGCTGATAAACAATGTGCATAATTATTTCATATATTAAAATTTCTTAGACTGCTATTAAAATATAATTTATAACTGTTTTAAATCCATTTTAGAGTAAAGGAAACCAATATAAAGGTGATATTGAATATAGCCATGTAATAAAACATTCCTGTTTATTCTTGTTGTGTTCTTTATTTTTTCAGGGCTATGTTTGAAGTGAACATGAAAGAAAGAGATGATGGAAGTGTTACCATTACTAATTTGTCTTCCAAAGCAGTAAAAGCTTTTCTTGATTATGCCTATACTGGAAAGACCAAAATAACAGATGATAATGTGGAAATGTTCTTCCAGTTGTCCTCATTTCTCCAAGTTTCCTTCCTATCCAAAGCCTGCAGTGATTTTTTAATAAAAAGCATCAGTCTCGTCAACTGTTTACATTGGCTATCTCTTTCAGACAGCTACGGCTGCGCCCGTTTGTTTGAGCACGCGCTCTACTTCGTACAGCGTCACTTTTCTTTATTATTTAAGTCTAGTGATTTCTTAGAGATCAATTTTGGGGTATTACAGAAATGTCTGGAATCAGATGAACTGAATGTTCCTGCAGAAGAGACGGTGCTGAAGGTCGTCTTTAGCTGGACTAAACATAACTTAGAATCAAGGCAGAAGTATTTGCCGCGTCTGCTTACAAAAGTAAGGCTGCATCAGTTATCGGAAGAGACGCTTCAAGCCTGTCTGCTGAATGAAGAGTGTTTACTTAAAAGCACAAATTGTTTTGACATAATCATGGATGCAATGAAGTGTGTTCAGGGTTCTAGTGGGCTTTTCCCGGACGCTCGTCCATCCACAACTGAAAAATACATATTCATCCACAAAACCGAGGAAAATGGAGAAAACCAGTATACGTTTTGCTATAATATTAAAACTGATTCATGGAAAATACTGCCACAGTTACAGCTGATTGATTTGCCAGGGTCTAGTTTGTCTACTTACGGAGAAAAGATATTCCTGACAGGCGGTTGCAAAGGGAAGTGTGGTAGAAAGGTTCGGCTTCACATTGCTGAGACGTACCATGACGCCACTGATCAAACCTGGTGCTACTGTCCAGTCAAAAATGACTTCTTCTTGGTATCCACTATGAAAACACCAAGAACAATGCATACATCAGTTATGGCTCTCAATAAATTGTTTGTCATAGGTGGAAAGACTAGAGGATCTCAGGACATTAAAAGTCTCTTAGATGTTGAATCTTATAACCCTCTTTCCAAAGAATGGGTATCGGTTAGCCCTCTACCTAGGGGCATATATTATCCGGAAGCAAGTGCATGCCAAAGTGTAATTTATGTCCTTGGGTCAGAAGTGGAGATTACAGACGCCTTTAACCCATCTCTTGATTGCTTCTTTAAATATAATGCTATAACCGATCAGTGGTCTGAACTAGTGGCAGAGTTTGGGCAGTTTTTTCATGCCACACTAATTAAAGCTGTCCCTGTAAACTGTACGCTGTATATATGTGACCTTTCTACTTATAAGGTATATAGTTTTTGTCCAGATACTTGTGTTTGGAAGGGGGAAGGATCTTTTGAATGCGCAGGCTTTAATGCAGGTGCGATTGGAATTGAGGATAAGATTTACATCTTAGGGGGTGACTATGCGCCTGATGAAATCACAGATGAAGTGCAGGTCTACCACAGCAGCAGGTCAGAGTGGGAGGAAGTGTCTCCCATGCCCAGAGCCTTAACTGAATTTTACTGCCAGGTTATCCAGTTCAATAAGTACAGGGACCCATGGTTTTCTAATCATTTCTAAAAGTAGTATATGCTTGGAGATTCTAGAACTACTTAAGTCCCTGTAACCTGCAATAAATGTGTTTACCATGAAGATTGATAAAAAGGTCTTTCTAGCTTAACTAAATAAAATGTTCCTGCTGTTACAGAATTACTATGTATGTATGCTGTGGATAATAGTTCCCAGAAACTTAAAATATAAAATACATTTTACCTAAATTTATATTGAACATAATCTTGGAAAATTCAGAATACTTAGTATTTTGTCTATGTTAAAAGTCCTTTATGAAAAACAAAAAAAAATCGAAGTTCACAGTTTTGGACTATATACAGGGACATCTCCAAGGCACTAAAAATGAATTATACTGTATTATGTGACATGAAAGAAGGTATTGATCTTACCTTGACACTAAAGTTGTAAAAATTATTGAATCCCCAACCTTTGAATCATTGGTCAGCTTCTTTTAAATTCTTAGCATTTATCTTTTACCATTGTTTTGGTCAGAATTTTTGAAAAATGGAGTCTGTTTCTCCACTTGTCTAAATAATGCACTGAACAGTTTATCTTTTTTTATGCTTTAACTCTTCCCTGAGAGTGTACCGTACAGTATTACACCATTGGTAGTTAAATCTTCAAAAATTGCTTGTGCTATTAGCTTTCAATGTCACTTGGTGTCACTGTTCAGTAATACCATATCCTTATTTTTTGGTCTTTTTAGTAAATTAACATTGTCCACGTACTTTGTAGCTTTAAATTACACCTCTCTGAGTTTCTTTCAACGTATAGCCTATTGAATAATAGTCTTGGATTTGGAGATGGAGTTTTAAAATACTTTTCCTGCGTCAGTGCCAGGTTCCAGTAAAATTGACGGTCTAGACATTCGGGTCACATAAATGGTCATTTCCTAAGCTTTACCGAATCTGAGCTACAATATGAAATTTCCAGATTTAATTTGTATCATGTCACTTTTCTTTGATAGTATATGCCAACTGTAAGGCACTCTGTGGCTTTACTACTTCAGTAAATTATTCATAGTGAATTATTTTCTAAATTTAAGGTGTGACCTGTCTTTTGGTATCGGTAGTGTGCACAACCTACATCCGCTGAGATGTTTGGTCATCACCCCCTATGATGAAGAGAAGCAGCCATCCTTGTTTTCACCCAAATCTGCCTCACAAAAGGCTGTGTTTCTTTAAACAGTTTGAAAGATGCATTTTTGGGGTTTTAAGATCCCTAATTTAGATCTCAGGTAATGTGTAGATTATACTTCTCTGGAGCCAAAGGTAGTTTACTGAACTGTACAGTAAATGTTAAATGGAAATATACCTAAATGAAGGTCTTTTTATTTTGCCATGTAAATTTTTGCAAACATAAGTTTAAATATATTTTTCAAAATTGAAAAGATACTAATGTTTTTTGTAGCTCCAAAATCAGGGACTATCTCGAATTAGATGACAGCTACATAAAGAGTACTCTATCAAATTAGTGGCCTTCCCACATAAGCACATGTTTAGTGGACTGCCATTTATGTGTGTTTAAGAAGAGAAAAAAAAAATTGGAGGTTTCTCTGTGTGTATGTGTGCCTTTCGGAACAAGCTGAGAAAGACTTTGGACAGTGAATGACCTTTCTGTGGATTAACTGAACTGTTAGTGTAAGCATCTGGGAATAGGGTCTGCTTAAAATAAATGATATGATCATTGACTAGCAATTGTTCCTTTCTTCCAGAAAGAAGAAACTAAAGCAAAATCGAATCCTTTGCTGATATTGTTTCATTATCATGCCATCTTGATTTCCACCATTGGCCATTGACTTATGGTAATGTTTCTAGAAATATCTTTGTCAAGACCTTGATGTCTCCATCTGCATTTGATTTTCTACCTTTTCTAATGCAGTAAACACCCAACTTAGTGAACAAGTTCCATTCCAAGAGAACGCTAATAAGCTGGATTCATTCTTAAGTCCAACACAATGAGTCTTGCACACCTTTGATAGGAGTATAAATGCATATTGCTGTGTGCTTCCCAGTAGTTCCCTCCACACGCTCACTGCTGTTCCTCCTGTTTCCGGACTCAGGATGACTGAGCATCCTGGTGGGCCCCTGTTTTACTCTGCAGTGAGCACACAGCAACCAGCTGTGACAGTGACTGGCAGACAGGTGAGCTACTTCCGAGATCCGTTCGCATGTATGAATGTTTATAATCCAAGGTCCATTAGTATCTGTGAAAGTTTGCAACTCTAAAGTTTCTAAGTCGGGATCTTCCTGCACAGACTCTGCAGTAGTTGTTAAATCTGCTGTGGGTTACCTTTTAATGATTTTTATCTTTTTAATCATTGCCATTCCTTTGTATCTGTACCTTTGTGTTCTCCAGCTATCCCAGTGATATTCTGTCTCAACTCCGAACTCTTCGGTTTTTTTTTTTTTTTTTTTCTCTTGTTACCTTAGCTGTTGGTATCAGGCCAGGCTCCACTAACTGATCTTTCTACTTGTATATCTCCTTGTAGAACTTTTATTTGGAAAATAGTTCTGACTTCAGAATCTTCTAGAAACCAAACCACACAAGGCCAGTGCCTCCACTGGTCATAACCTGTGCTTTTGTCTATCATGGTGGCTTCACTAAGAGCAACATCACCCTGGCCTCACTCTTCCTTCACTTCTACCGCACAAGTAATGGTTCCTCATCTCTTCTCAGACATCCAAAGGAGCTATTTTTCCTGTCCCTAAGTTTAGGTAAAAGAAAATAACATCCTTTTATGGTTTCTTCCCTTTGACTCTTGTTTAGACTCTGTTTCCTTTTCATCATATTCTTCAGTATGGAGACAGTATAGGAGATAAGACAGTTGTGTTCATCATATGGATTGCTGTTGATTGCATGGAAGTTTTCTATTTAGTGTTTCTAACTCCATTCGTGTTTGGCTTGCTATACTAAATCACATTATGCTTTTAAAAATGTTTGAACACTGTAATAGCTTTTAAAATTGAAAGTAGGTATATGGGATAGATATAAAGATATTAAACTTCACATATGAGATCAATGAGGTCATATGACATTAATAGCTATTCCTAGAGAAATCTTCAAACTTGGGTTAAAATGTGGTGCACTTCCTGTTCCTTTTATGGCGCTGGGGATGAAGTAATGTGAAGGTTATTTGCATAATCAAAATTAACTAGATTCTCTGATACTTAATGACGGTGAAGGAAAGGAGAGAGGTCTTTATCACAGCAGTGCAGTTACCAGGGGCAGCTGGTAATCTTACACTGCAGCATGGTTCCATTTTGCAGATTCTAAGAGAAGCCATTGAATGTACGCTCGGGTTGACTAACTGCAGCTATGCCACTTGGGAAAAGGTTCTGGCACAGAGGGCTGTGCCTATTTTTTTGATATTTCAAAGTAATAAATGTCATAATGTAATGATTAAATATGTGGTTGAAGCTATGCCACTCTAAAATCATAATTCTCAATGTAATTGAAATGCAGTACTTTAGAAAATTTTTTCCTCAATATTTAGAATGGAAGTGTAAGATTGCAAATCTCTTCCAGGACACTATGGGGCGGGGGGGACGGGACCAAAAGACATGAGCTGGAATTTATAGGAGGACAGATTGCAGTTCAACATAAGAAACCATTTTGTTGCACATTGTGAAGTCCTACTTTAGAATGACACATGACAGATTATTAGTGGAATAATTTCCTTCAAGGAGTGCATGACCAAAGATTGTTAAATTGGATTTACACATATGGATCTTCTTGTGGATAACTAATTACTTCTTTCAATTTATTTAGCATTTAGGGTTCTCCATATTCAGAATTTTTCAAGAGGACCCAAGTTTTAAAACTATATCATTTAAGGAAGATTTTCATTGAAAGGAATTCTCTGCTTTTACTTTTCTTTCTGTGATCACTCAGGAAATGTCTATAAATGGTGCTGACATTCACAATGAGTTGCTAACTGGAATTTTTCCTTCTATGTACCATAGGTGCATTAAGTCTATAAAATTTTCTCTAAATGATGATTATTTCCCTAAAAAATGTATATAACCAAAGATGCTGGTTTGAGTTAAATATAATTTAACTTGAAAGACATCTTTTTATCTTAAAAATTTAAATATGTGCAAAAATATACTTGATGACTGATGGTTAATCAAATTTAACATCAAAGTTGGGTATTTAATCATGATACTATTTATAGCACACATATCAAAAGATAACTCTGTTACATCATAGACTCATGTTCAGATTCAAAAATAGTCTTGGAATCTAATGCAACTTTCAATCTAATATAGAAAACTCCTCTAAATTATCCTGATCGTGTGGTCTTCTCAGTTCCCCATTCGCTGTGTTCAGAGGTAGACTCGCCCCCTCCGTTTTTGAACACTTCTGTTACAAATTTCTTCCTAACATTGAAAATAGCTTTTCCTTGTTGTAATTACTTTGGCTGTTGGATCCAGCTTGCTGTCTCATGCCAATGAGTCAGCGGTTTCCAACATATCACGTCTCTCATTCCTCTAAAACAACACTCATTGCCCTTGTTCCAGGGCATAGCACCTAGCGTCTCCCACAACGGCTCGATCCCATGTTTTGTCCTGTGCAGTTGACTCAGAGAAACGTATCTCAGGCTGTCGCATAAGTGGGTCAGGCCTGAGCCGCGAGGCAGGATCTGTTTCTCGCGTAGATGTCGCCTCCATGTCCCCCCACAATGCACTCATCCAGGTGCCTGCTTGTCTCACTCGGTCCTCTTGCTCCTGTAAGTCCCGCCGAGGTCAGAGTCTTGTGCTGTCTCCTCTCCCACCTGCCCCTCCTCATCAACATAATGTATTTTCTAGAGGAGGAATTGTAAAACCACATTTTAATGTCTGTCTTTTGTCATGGGATAAAGTATTTGAAATTTTAATAACACTTCTGAGAAAGACTCCAGAGAATATATAATAAAATGACTAAGGTAATTACATCCTTGGTGGCTAAGAACAGGACAATTTGCTAACAGATTGATTTGGCTAGTCTGTGGTAATAACTACCTAAATTTTGCAGTTCATCTTTGCTGTTAGTCCAGTTGGAAGAGCATAGTATTTTCTTAATATAAGGCCATATTAAAAGTAACTCTGTGAGCCAGTCAGATTTATTCCTTTTGTTTAACTTTGGTGTTTATTTGTTTGTTTGTTTATTAATTTTATTGAGAAACAAATAGCAATGAGACAGTTTCAAAACAGGTTAGGACAGTTACAATAATTAATACATTTCATATTGTTGTCTTTGTATTAGTTATTCATAGTATAAGATG
>NW_004524588.1:17361470-17370916 GCF_000260255.1 Octodon degus
ATGTCAGAAGTTGTTGAGTTGAGCCTTTTACAACTCAGCATATTAATACGGCTTTACTTTTTATACCTCATTTTTATACTTTTCTGCTGGATGGTTGAGACCAAGATAAAGCAAGACCTATATAACAAGAAATATAACTTTTGTATCTGACAAGATCAGTCAAATCCTCTCAGCATTTACCCTGAAAACCTGTACCACAGTTTGTAGATCCTTTGTCAGTGTCAACCATGTGGATGAGTCACAGCCATTGCTTAAGGAATTTGCTCTCTGTGAAAGCCTGAGAGAATGTTTTCTCTCCAGGTGACTCTCCTTAGGCACACTCTCCATCATCGATGACTTTCTTCTGTGGCCCCATATTCTCCTTGATCAGAAAATTTGGGATATCACTGAGTTACAGGATGTTACAGTACAGGTTTTCTTATGTCCTAAGTCCTCACTGGCCATGAAGAGCTAGGGCAAAAATATTGGCTATTCTTATAGCCCTTCTTTTTCTCTAATTTGTAGTCTGCACATTTTGTTTAACTTTGAAAACACCCCCAACCATGAAGGCCTAACAGCCTTGACAAGTTATGCTGTAGATCCCGAAGGTAACAAGAAAATTCCTCTGTTAATATTTCATTATATAAATGTTTCTTAACATGTCTTTCTTCCTCACTTACCTGGAAATGCTTAGGAATAGGGATGTGACCTCATCCTTTAGGTCCCAGCCACATAATGTCTGGCATATAATAAGGTGTTCAATAAACTGATATTGCATTGAACCAATGTGGGCAGCAAAAACTTTTATTATGGTTATATTGTTACTGAATGGGTTTATCTGTATATTTTGCAACTTGTGTACAAAAGAAATTATTTTAACTTATGTTAGGATTTTACATTTCAGAATATTACTACATTGTACTTTAGTTATGTATATATGTTAATTTCTTATAATATGCGGTATCTTGGTTATGTTCAGTATGTGAGACACTTGGCTTAGGCAGTGTATATAGCTTTAGCTTTATTTTCTTAGTATATGGAAAAGTTAATTAAAAGCATTTTTCAAGGGTGAAGTTGCTTTACACAGTGCATTGCCGACCTCTGGAAAATGTATATAATGACTACAGAGAGAGAGAGAGAGAGAGAGAGAGAGAGAGAGAGAGAGAGCTTTTGAAAATGAAACCATAGATTCAGAGTCCCTCAGCCACCTTTTAGTGCTTAGGGATTATTTGTTTTCCATGAATTTTAATTATAGCAACTACTCTGTGTTTCCTTTCAAAGGCAATAATGCGTAACACAATAACTGCAAACTGAATGAGTGCATTTGCAGCCGTCATCTTTCTAATAAGGACATAATACCTTCAGTAATATTTTTCTCACTTTTTTTGGTGGAAAGGGGATAATGTTCAAAGCTTCTTACCTTAAATATACGGGTAATTTATTTCTCTATTACTGGAATGTAAGCTTTTGCCATTTGCTGTAATAAATAAAATCAGCATCTCTGCCAGTCCATATTAACCATATTTCCATGTAATAAAGCATCTCGATCCTATAAAATAATTGCTAATATAATAAGTGTATATAAGAAAAATATATGTTGTCTGTATTTATTGTTGTTAGAAATAAAACAGAAGAGTGTGGATATCAGGACTTTCCTTTTTTTTTTTTTTTTTTTTTTTTTGTCTTTCCAGATGTCTAACATATCCTGTGGGGTTCTGATGGGCTCAGAACTACTGAGAGTTGGAGGGTGGGGGCAGCGGATTATTAGAAGAGGCTTCCATGGTTGAGCTCTGTCCAGCCGTGTTTACTTGAAGATAGGGACCTTGTCTGCACTGTGCAGAGTGGCAGCTAGGCTTCAGTTTGTGAGAAGCCACCAGGTACAAGTTGGATTAACACACAAACCAGACCAGATGCCTGCAAACCGCAGGTAACAGCAGCAGAAGCTAGCCAATGTACAGGGCAGGGAGCTGCCCAACTGGCTCACTGGCTAACAGACATAAAAATACCAGCCGGCTTCCGGCACAGAAGCCTTCCTACCCCACATACCAGGTACTCATCGGGAGGAGCTGGCAAAGGGGGCCAAAGCCTGGAAGTCTTAAAAGTTTTTAGACTTGCTAGATCCTCTCTTAATTCTAGTACTGTATAGTTGTTCTTCACCCTGGAAGAGACCATTTTGTGTCATGGTAATCGCTGTGAGCTAAATAGTTCACTAAATGACCTTGGCTGCCAAGTCCTTCCACGTTGTGGCCCAAGGTGACACCAAGCTCTGCCTGGGAAACCGAAGGTGACATACAAACTCTCTCCCTAGCTCCCCGGTGTGCATAAAGCCAACGTTCTACTGCAGAACTGAAGATGTCTAATGCTGCTCTTTATTCCTTAATCAAAACTTCCCCAGACTTGTTTTGCTTCTTATCTTCACTTTTCCAAGTGCCTCTAGTGTTTTGAAATTCACTTTGCCTTCAGATATCGACCTGTTCCCTTGTTTATAATCTCCTTAGACAGAAGCCTTAATGGAGTTCACATAAATCATGAGGCCATGGCAGGAAATTGACCTGCCGCTAGGTTTTGAGGTTGCTCCCCTCAAATCAGAGAGCTCCTCTCACTCAGCATTTTAATACAGGCTCACAAAAGCACAACTTTCCTTTTCTGTCACTAAGCAGATTGCTTGCCATCACAGTCTGATGCATCGGCATTTAAAGTTCTCTCCCTCCATTTGGAACCAGCTTGAATTATCCCCTTTCCTCTTACAGAAGAAAAGAAGCCCTTCAGTGACATTTCGGTCTCTACTCTTACAAAGAATAAGTCATAACTAACATTTAAAATAGCACCTTGTGTCCTTTCCAATTACTGAGAGCTACATAAGATGGGGATACAGGATTTTGTGTATTTATAAGTTATAAAATGTTTAGGCAAAAACTAATAATAGAACCACTATATGGATTTTATTTGATCTATATGTGTATTTTTCAGGGAAAATAAGTTAAAAATAGTACTCTTCTCGTGTTGCACAAAGTGTCACAATGCTGAGTGGACTACAGATACAACTATTAAGCAGATCATCTTAGTATTTATAGCATTAGGTTCTGCTGCACCTGATAAATACTTTTGCCTTTCTGCCAAGTTTAGGGCCAAATGTTTAACCTGATTCTGCTCTAAAATAATTAGTGAATCTTCAATGGGAAGTTAATTACCCTTCCCTAACCCTGACCAGAATGTGTGCTATAAAGTGAATTTAAATTGTTTAATCAAGAAAAGCCCTTCCCTGTGGGATTTTCAGATTTTAAAACCCAATTAGTTTGAATGTTTTTCCTTTTAGAGATTATCCACTGTTTTATGTTATGAAACATTAATTGGAACTCACACTATTTATAGCTGTTTTTCAAAGAGTCTCTTAACAAATCAGTACATTTTTTGTTTCTCATAGAGAAATCTCATGTCTATTCCACAGTTTTCCTCCATTTAAATCTGCTTCACATTTCTCTTACAAATGCAATCTAAAATGTACTCTGACTGCTAAAGATTTTCACAAGGAGAAATACTTAGTAGTTTAAAAATAAGGCATGGACTGTGAATAGCTTCCCATGACAAATGAAATATTCTGGACCCAACCACCATTGTCTTAGTGGAAAGGCTGTAGTGAACACAGCGGCTTAGACACTGTTCCTCAAACTTGCTTTAAAAAATAGAAAAGTCATTTGAAGAATACGTCTTTAAAAAATTCTAGGACCGTTCTCTTAAAACTTTGATTAGTGACTTCTAGATTCATGCCCTGCGAGCCTGGATGTTCCACGGACACTGCCCATACTGGATATTGTTGGACACTTTGGGAACACGGACATGGAAGTTGAGAACCAAGCTCTGAAATTTGAGCCTCGTTTCTGCTGCAGAGAACGATGCGTAAGCCCTAAAAGCATGCGTAAGATCCTTACTCCTTCTGTGTCCCAGTGAAAATACCGCCCATGATAAGTGGCAAGTTGAGCTGGGCATGTGATGGTGCTTAGCAGCAAATGACAGTTTCAGCAGATGTCACTGTCTCCACTTTCTTTGAGTTCAACGGAAGCCACCTTCTCTCAACTCCAAAATGCTGCTATTCCTTCAGCTCACAATTAGACATAAGAATTGAAAAGTCTGAAAAGCACTCAGGTCTGCCTTAGCAAAGGGAACCGACGAGAGAGAGCGAACCCGTGGCAGACGCACAGATTAGTTTGGACGTGACCCTCCGCATCCATTCTTCGGCCCAAGCGTGAGCTCCTCTTCATTAATTTATTCGTCCAACCACTATTTCTTTGGACTCCTACTGAGTGTTATCACCTGCCTAGGCTTGGAGCCCAGTACGGTGTCAGGAAAACTTAATCTGCCGCCTGCTCTCAGTCACTGGGATGCTCCGCCTCTGTGAATTTACTGACTTTTCCTGTTACTTCTGTCGCTAACGCTTTCACTGTGGCTCCGTTGTGTCTTCTGTGCTAGGGGCCTGGAGCCTTCCAAGGCTGCTAACTTCTCGCATCTCTTCTGAGCTGAGGGGCAGCCCCAGGAGCTCCTTCAGCGCAGTTCTGAGGCTGAACAGGAGCCTCTGCCAGCGAGGCCGGGTGGAGAATGCAGCCGGGCTCACCGGCTTACCCTGAGCCCGCGCCAGGCGAGCGGAACTCCAGAGCAGGCTGCAGTGGGCAAGAGACCTCAGTGGTCCGCCCGAAACTCTGAATTGATTGAATGACTTATTTCTTTGAATTCCAATGCAGAGAATATATAACGTTCGATACATATATTTTATTTGTTTATTTTAAAGAGGAAAAAAAACCCAACACGTAACAAGAACAAGGTAACATAGAACAATAAAAATGGTACAGAATTTCAAAACAACAATGGGAAATTAATAATGGTTGTTATATTTCATATTGTTATCATCAGATTTGCTGCTCAGATTACCAGATACAGGCATGTAAGACTGATCAAACAATTAAACATTAACTCTTCCTTTCACTAAATCAGGTTTTTTCCCTGTTCTTTTCATTTTTTAAATTTATTGTAAAGAGTGTAAAATAATAGATGATGGGGCTGGGGAGATGGCTCAGTAGAATAAGCGCTTGCCTGGCAAGTGCAAGAGCCTGAGTTCAATCCCTGGTTCCAAAAAAAAAAAAAAAGACATTAGAGACAATACACATTTCAAAGAACAAGATGAGGGTTAGGGAGATAGCTCAGTAGCATAAGCATCTGCCTGGCAAGTGCAAGGTGCTGAGTTTCATTCCCAGTACTGCATGCTGTGTCAGCCCTCGAACCTTGGGCACACCATGCTGGCCCCTGAAATGGGTGTGGTGGCACACACATGTAATCCCAGCACTGGGGAGGCTGAGACACGAGGATCACTTCGAGTCTGAACTATGTATTAAGACTATATATATATAAAAATATATATATATAGAGAGAGAGAGAGAGAGAGGAGAAAGAACAAGATGAAAGGCATTCAACTATGTTATATTGCATATTGCTGTCCTCAGTGAAGTTGCTCATACAAAATTAATTTTTTCCAGGTAATCCTCTATCTCAGTACATATATTCAGCTTTATGTAAATAAGGGGTTCTGTTACTGAAGTTAGAATATCATGCAGAATGCTATATTTATGTTTTTACTTGATAAAGTGAATGAGAATATCATTTCCATATGCCCCTCCATATATGCATCTCAAAAACAATGTACACTTGAAAGGATATGCGGAGCTTGTATTTTTAGAAATACAAGAGGAGGCCAGTTGTGAAAAGCTCCACCTGTGTGCAGTGGGCCCTCCCAGGAAGAGGTCTTCTTGGTCCTGCAAATGCAATCATGCAGCATCCAAAGAGAAGAAAGCAGAGGCAAGTAATAGAATTCTCATGTTATCAGAAATACGGGGTGAATTTATACGATGGAGAGGTGAACCTCAGTAAAAAGGGGAGAGCTGAAAGGTAGAAATCAGTGAAGAGGACTTATGTCAATACCTGTCGAAGACTATGTCCACAGTGGAGTTATCAGGGATCCCTGCTGTGAGGCTCCATCTCCTGCCAAATGTTATGGTACAGGACAGGAAGAAAGAGCAAGACACAAAGTAGAGAGCAGGCAGGGATCTGGGAGGACCAGTTGTTCTCAGGGATCAAAAGGCCTGGTGTCTCCAGCTAGCCAGTATTTTTCTTAGCTTATGCAGGGGAAGGGGACAGGTGTTTAAGTATGGTTCAATGGGCATATTTAACATCACAAAGGAAGCAAGTGGGGTCAGGGAAATAGCTCAGTAGAATAAGCACTTGCCTGGCAAGTGCAAGGGCCTGAGTTCAATCCCCAGTTCTGGAAAAAAAAAAAAAAAGAAAGAAAGCAGGTTCGACTTGTCCCCACCTGGGCCCCAGTTTCCCACTGTTGTCCTCAGCACTCTGCATCCTGCTCTGTCAGCCTCACTGCACAGAGGAAGGGGGATTTCTGCATTCCAAAAGCAGCCCACAAGGCAAGGGAAGGAGGGCCTCAGAGTCTATGTCCATTTATGATGTGGTCCTCAACATTTTCCCCTTTCTGTTTTTGTTATTGCAGCAGTTGAAACAGCATCCAGGCTCTAATAGCCACCATAGCAGTAAACATAGTCTCAGGAGTTCGCGGGAGGCCCTGTCACATCACCAGCGTGCGAGCCTCCTGTGTTGTCTTCTTCAGTTGTCCTCATGTCGTGGGTCTGAGGCCTCTGGATCTCAGTGCTCCCAGCAGGGCTTTCCTGCAGAGTCATCCTCCAGGACGTTCACCTTGGAGGGCTGCGTGGGAACAGGCTCCAACACGGATGGGGCTGGGATGTTCCTCTCCATGGTCACGTGTCCTGGGAAGACAGCCATAACCGTGCTCTACTGCTAAAATGCCTATTTAGGCAAGCTTAGGCAAGCATGCAGGGACCATGGTCCGATTCCTGGTACCACATGCAGCGCCAGCCCTGCTCCCAGGGTGGGCTGAGCCGGCCACCAAAAAAAAGACAGACAGATAGAGAGAAAGAGAAAAAACACATACAAGTGTATTCTTGACTGCGTGTCATCAAGTGCACTGGGCTGTCCCACTTTCCTGTTTGGATTTCTTTCTATAGGACTTGAGCCCTCAACATGCTTGTCAAATTTGTCTTTTCGCCAATGAAGATTTTTTAAGCCCCAAACATACCTGTCAATTTCGTCCTTTTGCCAGTGAAGTTTGTATTTATTTATGTATTTATTTATTCATGTATTTATTTGGTACAGCGTCTCACTACGCAGCTCAGACTCATAGTGATCCTCCTGTCTCAGCCTCCCCAGGGCTGACATTACAAGTGTGCACCACCACACCCCATTTTGGTAACCAGCCCAGTGTCCCAGGGTTCCAGGGCATGTGGCACTGGGGGTGGAACTCTGCTCCTTGTGCTTGCCAGACAAGTGCTTAGACCACCGAGCTATCTCCCTCGCTCACCAATGAAGTTCTGAGGGAGGATGTTTACTTTCTGAAATTATGTTTAAATTTTTTTAAGGTAAAGAGATCAAGATTTAATTGTGCATGTGGCGGTAACCATATTCCCTCTGTGTGTGTGTGTGTGTGTGTGTGTGTGTGTGTGTGTGTGTTTTCAGTACCAGAGATTGAACTCAGGAGCCTGCACTTGCTAGGTAGGCAAGCGCTTATTCTACTGAGCTATCTCCCCAGTCCCTGTAATTGTTTTTTTAAAGAAAGGTGATCATATGATTACACCAGTTTACACTCCCACCAACAGTGGAAAAGGGATCCTTTCTCCTGACAGCCAAGCCAGCATGTGTTATTGGTTGACTTCTTGATGACAACCATTCTTTCTGGGGTGAGATGGAATCTCTGTTGTTTTCATTTGCATTTCTCAAATGACCAATGATGTTGACCATTTTTTCATATATTTATTTGTCATTCATATTTCTTTATCTGAGAAGTGTACATTCATCTCAGATGCCCATTTTTTGATTGGGTCTTTGAATTTTGGGGGCCTGATTTTTTTTTTAATTCTTTCTATGTTCTAGATAGAAGTCCTTTGTCTGGGGAGACAGTTGGCTAAAAACCTGTAAATGTAAGAGCCTGAAAGAGTAAATGAAATCTGAAAGATGCGATAGATACTGTGAAAGTAAGAGAAACGCTTCAAAGGAAAGAACAACTTGGATGAGGGAAATCAGAGAAGAAAGAAAAAAGGGAAGAAGAAATAAATACATATATACACAGCATACCTTGGATATTTGTGATAGGTTCTAGCCCTAGTATAGATTGCTGAATTATTATGGTAGTCATTTAATATGGCTGAAGTCCTTAAAACAACAGCTCATCTTCCCAGAGACCACCTCCTCCTTCTGCTCCACCCTGGCCCAGGGTGCAGTTTCCTTTCACCTTTCCCACCGCCACAGGAAAGACCCCAGTCAGCTCCTCAGATATTTCTAAACATCCCCCACAAACTCCACCCCTAAGAAAAGTCCATGAAAGCCTCAGTTCTCTCCGTCTCAGGCCGGAGGACCTAGCTGACCCATCTGCCCTCGATCGTCTCACTGTCTTTGGAGTTAATAAAGGTTTATCTTTCCTATCTCCTTACTGCACCTCTGAAAACCCTGTCAGCTTGTACTGCTGATTCTTGCTGATCTATTGAAAGCAGTAGTTAATACTTACATTATTTTTGCTCTCCTTTTTAATTTTTTTATAATTTTTGACCATTTTTTCATGCTTAGAGAAGTGATCTAAAAAACAAGTTAGAAGACAACAACATACAATATAACAACTATTGTTGAATTCCTATCATTTTATTTAGTGAAGTTCTGTATTGTTTCTGATTTTTTTTATATTTTTAATTCTCTGTAAAAATGAAAATAATACGTAATGTATTAACCATTGTTACCCCCCTATCATATCATTTTGGATTTTTGTTTTGTTTTCTGTATTTTATTTTTCTTTAAAAGATGTTTTTTTCCGAAGATGAATTTTAAGAAAAGCCTAAAAGAATATTTTATTGTTTAGGTCTTAGTTTCTAATATATAACTGTTAAAAATCCCAGCCCAGCCTACGAAAGAGATGTGTTGCCTCTGGGGACAAAGTCATGCAATGGTCCAAAGACCTCTTTATGTGCTTGGCGCAGGGTCTCACTACGCAGCTCAAACTTGCAGTGAGCCTCCTGTTTTAGCCTCCCCAGGACTGGGATTATAGGCGTGTACCTGGTCGCTAGCGCAGCATGTGGTGCAGGGGATCGAACCGAACCTCTGCTGGCTGGGCTAAGCAGGCGCTTAGTCTGCTAAGTTATCTCACCGGCCCAGAAAAAGAGATCTTTAAGACATATTGGGTTCTATATCCAGTCCTCCCCGCAGCAGCGCTAACTTCTGTTTAAACCCAATCTGAATATATGCACCCTCAGGCGTCCGTTTTCCTTTACATTAAGAGTCACGTTTAAAGAAGGGAGCAGTAATTAGACTTGAGCCTTTCTCCACCTCGGCCTCTCTCCTAGCTGGTACTACAG
>NW_004524588.1:17372601-17373554 GCF_000260255.1 Octodon degus
GATTGCCAGGGAAAGGCTTATTCTACTGAACCATCTCCCCGGCCCCCAGGAAAGGTTTATTGTGGAAGCTTCAGTCCATACTCAGCTGGCTTCAAGGCAGAGTGGCACACGGCAGAGGGCAGCAGTTCGTGGTGGCAGAAGACACCAAAAAGCAAAAGCAAATGAGAGGAGCATTGGCAATAATGGTTGCAGAAAGCAAGTCTATCTCTCTTAAATTGCATTCAGGCTCTCTGACCTAGGCTGGGCGGAACACTCACACCCACAATCCCAGCAGCACTCACGCCCATAATCCCAGCAGCTCACACCCATAATCCCAGCACTGGATGTGAATTAATCACAAAGTCTAGAAGTCCACCCCATGACTGCCTGAGCCTTTAGGGGGCAAAAGTAGACACAAACCGTAACACTTATGTCCCATCTAAATGCAAGTGTTTATTCAAATGGAAGAGGATAAAAAAGATAGAGATGCATGCACAAGACAGCTAAGGGAATAGTACTGCTCATTTTGTAAGGGTCGAGTCGCCGTGAAGGAAGACCCCAAGAGTCGGTCTCTCATGCAAATCGCAAAGGGAAAGCTTTATTATCTATGTATAGGTAGGGCGGTCTGCACACACAGGAGCAGAGCGCGCCTCTAGTGAAACAGGCATAGTTTTTTAAAGGTAAAAACCACAAAATGGGGGGGGGAGGCAAGCAAGTTACAGAAGCAAATCACATTGGTTAGTGTAGGTTGACCTTTACAATAATTGGTGAGTTACAATACCGGATGACCAAATGGAGTAAGTCCGGGGGTAGCTGGGGGGAGTAACCTTGTGGTTGTCAGGTTCCGGGAACACTTTTAAGAAACCGAGGCATTGTGACCTGGGACATCCTGTTGTTATGGCTTTCAATAGTGAGGCCTTGGGTTTGGGAATGTATGTCTCTTGCAAGAATTTAAACAAGGGGAGGGCCAAGGG
>NW_004524588.1:17374519-17375865 GCF_000260255.1 Octodon degus
GTCTTCTGCTACCATGATCCCGGGAGCCACCCACCTGCCTGGGAGCCAGCTGATTACCGGGAAACTTCCACAAACTGTGAGCTAAATAAACCTTTCCTTCCTTAATATTGGATGTAGGGGGCTTTGTCCCAGCAATGAGAGAAAAGTAACTGAGACATTAGGAAAGGCTATTTGCCCTTCAGGCCGGTTCTCAGGGGACTGCTTATTGCAGTCAGCAGTCTGCTCTTGTTGCCTGCTGCTGCAGAACAAACTACCTACATTTTAGTGGCTTCAAACCATCTCATTGCTCACGGCTGCAGATCAGGGACTTGGGCAGGGCCGACTTCTCTCTGCTCCACTTCGCGGTGGCTGGAGAGATTCCAGGGGAGCCAGAAGCCTCGGTGTGTGTGCCTTCCTACCGGGAGGTAGCTAGCGCTCTCCAGGCCTCAGGCACGCAGACTTGGTTCACGTGGTCTTTTTCTACAGGGGCACAAATATGGTGAGTGCCAGCCACTTGTGGCTATTTCTATTGAAAATTAGATCGATCAAAAGTTTTATAAAGTTCACAATTCAGCTTCTCATTCGCAATTCGAATTCACAATTTCTCATTCATTAAACTTATGAGGCCATGGCTATCACACTGGACAGAAAGAATATTTTTATCACAGCGGCCGTTTCTGTTGAAAAGCAGTATTCGGGGGCCTCTCTCTTGAGCAGAATGAGCTTCCTTTTCACAG
This sequence comes from Octodon degus, assembly GCF_000260255.1. NCBI lineage: Eukaryota > Metazoa > Chordata > Mammalia > Rodentia > Octodontidae > Octodon > Octodon degus. The sequence continues at coordinate 17,375,236 of NW_004524588.1, forward strand.
TGCCCAGCTCCCTGCCGAGTGAACGCAAAGCTGCAGGGCCTCAAGGTTGGTTTGGGGGATCTCAGACACCACTTCTATTGCATGGCAATTCACAAAGCAGTTAGAAAACCATGCAGATTTCTGAGGGGGAGAAATAGATTCCATAGCACATAGCAAATGGAACTTTTTGCAGAGAGGAAGGATTTATTGGGCACTGTTTTAAATAATCTATTACCATACCTGTTCAATTACATGCTCACTCTCAGAAGCAAATCAATAGGGGCCCCACTCAGACTTTGAATCTCATCTCTCTGTCTTTTTTGTTGTTGCATTCTATGCACTACTCTTATTTGGCAGCCATGGTCCCTCAGGACCTCTACCTTCCTTTCCTCTCTCCAGGTCTGTTATGGTTTTTATCTAAATGTTCCCCCAAGAGCTGGAAAAATAGCTCAGTAGACTAAATGCCTGGCTAGTCAAGCACACGGACAAGGGTTCAATCCCTGGTCCCACATGTTGTGCTGGCCCCCGCCCCAGGGCTCGCTGAGCTGGTGACTGAATCCAGATGTGGTGACACACACCTGTAATCCCAATGCTGGGAAGGCTGAAAACAGGAGGATCACTAGGAGTCTGAGCTGCGTAATGAGACCCTGT
>NW_004524588.1:17376408-17377428 GCF_000260255.1 Octodon degus
ACCAAAGTAAAAGTGGTTTGATAAGATATTGTGTAACCAGCAGCCACATCTTCACCCACATACCTTGCATTCGTCAGCATCTTCATCACATACTCGGGCTTCCCCTTTTCCTAACAGAACTGTATGTGCATTTGCCTCCTGCTTAGATATAGATCACACGCCTCCTTATCTTTACATATCCATTTCCCCCTTTCATGGGTCATTTTTATCAATATAGAAACCATCTAGTCCTATATATCCTTTAGAATCTGCTCCACTTCATTTATTATCCGTACCTTGTCTCAAAACTTGAAATGGCCTTTTCCTAGACTAGCCATAGCCTCTTGCCATTTCTTTTACCTGAGTAGATTAGCTTTCCCATCGCTGGACTTGATACCTGATACCTACAGCTCAAAGAAGAAGTTTAATTTAGCTCGTGGCTTCAGAGGACTCAGTCCATACGCTGTTGGCTCTAGGGCAGAAACCTAAGGACAAAGGACATGGGAGAACAGTGATGATTGGTTGAGAGTGGTCAGGAACCAGAGCTGTGAACTAAGCCAGAGAGACAGGGGACAAGGACAGGCATAGAGGCAGGGACAGAGATCCCAAAGTCATGCCTTTGATGGCCAACCCAGACACCCAGGAGTATGCTCTACTAGTCCTCTGGGCAACTATGAAGCCAATCAAGTTGACCCAAGTAAGTATAATCACCACATTTACCCACCAGTAAGATTTACCGAGTTCTAACTTCCTCCTCATGATACCTGTTGTTCCTGTATCTTCCTCAAGTTCCTGTCTTCTGGTGTGCCATCTCCCCCACTTCATCTCCACTGTCTTAGGCAGGCTCATTCCATTCTAAATGCTAGCTTTACTCAGGCACCAGCTCTCACACATCTTATCTTCTCTATCTATATTAATTTATAGATTTAGCTCCCCTGGGCTCAAGGGCTTAGATATCATTTATATGTTGATGACTCTGTTATGTACTTGTAAAGCTCATATAGCAAAATTCCTATACATTATCCCCAACTGAATATCTAA
>NW_004524588.1:17377528-17378509 GCF_000260255.1 Octodon degus
ACTTCATCTCCACTGTCTTAGGCAGGCTCATTCCATTCTAAATGCTAGCTTTACTCAGGCACCAGCTCTCACACATCTTATCTTCTCTATCTATATTAATTTATAGATTTAGCTCCCCTGGGCTCAAGGGCTTAGATATCATTTATATGTTGATGACTCTGTTATGTACTTGTAAAGCTCATATAGCAAAATTCCTATACATTATCCCCAACTGAATATCTAATAGACATCAAAAATATGAATTTTCTAGAGCTAAATTCTTACAATGCAGAACCTCAGTGACAAAATCTCCATCTTCCCAATTTCTCATGCCACAGGTTTTGGAGACACTACCAAATTTTTTTGCTCGCGATCTATCAGTCATACCCGTGGGTTCCTCTCTTTGAGCAATGCCTAGAATCACTGCATCCTCTGCCCCCACTTTGGCCAACATCTCCTCTTACCTGGATTATTGTATTGGCTACTTAAGCAGTTTCCTTGCTTCCCCACTTACACCTCTACAGCCTGTTTTCAACACAACACAAAGAAACACCAATAAGATGCACATAGATCATGTCATTGTCCCGCTCAAAAACTTCCCACTGGTGCAAGTTTCTCTAAGAAAACCAAAGTCCATGAGTGATGTCCGTTTGCTATTTCTTCTTGGACCTGCTGTCTCCTGCTCACTCAGCAGCATAAGTAGTTGTTGTTCAACATCTTTGACACCCCATTCCCTTTGCTCGCAATCCTCTTCCCTGCTGCTGTCTAAGTAGACCTAAATCTAAAGACTTAAGTCCACCAACTGTCAGTTCCAATATCACCTTTGTTTAATTTTAATTTTATTGAGAAACAAATATGAATGAGACAGTTTCAAAGCTGATTAATAGGACAGTGTCAATAATCAATACATTGTACATTGTTATCTTCTTAGTGGTTATCCATAGTGCAAGAAGCAGACAGGATATTCTGTCCAAACACTAACAGCACACCTCTTTCTTCTCA
>NW_004524588.1:17378639-17379751 GCF_000260255.1 Octodon degus
ACTGTCTAGCAGTCTATAATATTAGTGGGTTATCCTCAGAAGTTATTGACTTGAGCCTTTTATAGCTCTTCGTATTAATAAGCCCTTACTTTATATACCTCATTTTTATAACTTTATGCTGGATAGTTAAGACCAAGATAAAGCAAGACCTATATAACAAGAAATGTAACTTTTGTATCTGAAAAGGTCAGTCAAGTATCCTCAGGATTTATCCTGTAGCCCTGTACCGCACTTTGTAGATCCTTTGTCAGTGTCAGCCATGAGGATGAGTCATGGCCATTGCTTGACCACTTTGCTCTCTGTGAAAGCTTGAGAGAATGTTTTTTCTTTCCATGTGACTCTCCTCAGGCGCACTATACATCAATGATCACATTCTTCTGTGGCTCCATAATCTCCTTGATTAGAAAATTTGGAGCACAACTGAGTTACATGATGTTACAGTACAGGTTCTCCTATGTCCCACGTCTTCACTGACCTTGAAAGGCTAGGACCAAAATGTTGGCTGACTTTGAAGCCCTTCCTTTTGTCCAATTTTGATCTGCTAACTTAGTTTGTTAACCCTCCAGAAGAGAAGCTTATTATTAACCTGCAATATATGCAGGTCAGTTTACCCTATCTGCCTAAATACTAAACATCTCTGGCATATCATGGAACTGGTATTTTCCATCACATATTGATATGTTGAACTTTAAGTCCTTACAGAATATGAAGGAAAAATAATTTTAAAAAACTAGAACTAAGCACTTACATATTTTTACAAAGAAATTTAGAAATCTAACCATACACAGAATTGTAACAGGACACACTTGTGACTTTTTTTTCTTATTCTTGTGTCTTATTTTTTTCATTTATTAACCTTCAAAAAAGAAAAAAACTTTACTTGAGAGAAATTATGGCAATAAATGATATGTCATGACAAGAAGTACTTATTTAGAAGACCAGGATGCAGGCACTCCAAGCGTGGCCCCTCTGCTACACATCACCGTCCTCAGTGCAGCCGCCTGGCTCACAGGCACCAACATATGTGGTTAATCAGGGAGAGAATCCCACCAGCCAACCGCTAGTCTAAAAAACCTGCTGATGTCCCCCAGGATCACTGCCCCACCCACCTC
>NW_004524588.1:17381806-17383240 GCF_000260255.1 Octodon degus
ATTGAAGTAGAGGCCTTCTATTCCAATTTTCCATAGGACTTTGAACATGAATGAGTGTTGGACTTTGTCAAAAGCCTTTTCTGCATCAATTGAGATGATCATGTGGTTTTTTTTAGATTTTGCTGTACTGATATAGTGTATTACATTTATAGATTTTCGAATATTGAACCATCCTTGCATGCCTGGGATGAATCCTACCTGGTTATAATGTATGATCTTCTTGATGATTTGCTGTATTCTATTTGCTAGGATTTTATTGAGGATTCTTGCATCTATGTTCATAAGGGAGATTAGCCTGTAATTCTCTTTCTTAGTTGCATATTTCTCTGGTTTTGGCATCAGTATAATACTTGCCTCCAGGAATGTTTTTGGGAGAACTCTTTCCTTTTCAATTTCATTGAAGAGTTTGAGGAGTGTAGAAATTATATCTTTTGTGAATTTCTTGTAGAATTCAGCTGTGAATCCATCAGGTCCTGGACTTTACTTTGTCAGCATGCTCTTTATTACATTTCATATTTCATTGGCTGTATTACAGTTATTGAGAGTTGTTATATCTGCTTGATTCAGTTTTGGTAATTTGTACCTTTCTGGAAATCTGTCCATTTCATCTGTGGCTTCTATTCTATGAGTGTTAAGATTCTCAAAGTAGCTATTGATAATCTTCTGAATTTCCACTGGGTCTGTAGTAGTTATACCCTTTTCATTCCTTATTGCTTGTATTTGAATTTTTTCTTTCCTCTTTTTGATGAGGCTAGGGGCTTATCAGTTTTATTTAGTCTTTCAAAAAACCAGATTTTTGATTTGTTAATTCTTTGAACTGTTTTCTTCATCTCAATTGAATTAATTTCTGCTCTAATCTTTATCATTTCTTCCTGTCTTTGGGCTCTAGATTTGGTTTGCTCTTCCTTTTCTAGATGTTGGAGGTGCAGCATTAGGGTGTTTATTTGTTCCCATTCTGTTTTCCTAATGTGTGAGTTCACAGCTATGAATTTTCCTCTGAGAACTGTTTTCATTGTATACCATAAATTCCGATAAGTAGTGGATGAATTTTCATTGAATTGTAGGTATTGTTGAATTTCTTTAATTTCATCTGTAACCCATTGGTTGCTGAGTAGGGTGTCATTTAATTTCCATGTATTTAAGATTTTTTTTCTGCTTTCTTTTGTCATTTATTTCCAGTTTCATTGCACTTTGGTCAGATAATAAGCAAGGGATAATTTCTGTATTCTTGCATATACGTAAGCATGACCTATGGACCAGTATGTGGTCTATTTTAGAAAATGAGCCATGTGCAGCTGAGAAAAATGTGTATTCAGCTGTGTTTGTATGGAAGACTCTTTATATGTCCACCAAGTCCATTTGTTTCAAGCTCTGGTTCAGTTCTGTTATTTCTTTGCTAATCTTTTGTCTGGTTGACCTATCTTTTTGGGATAA
>NW_004524588.1:17383902-17386402 GCF_000260255.1 Octodon degus
TGTGTGTGTGTGTGTGTGTGTGTGTGTGTGGCCAGCTCAGCCCACCAGGGGGCGGGGCTGGCTGGCATGTGGTGCTGGGGGATTGAACTGCGGTCCCTCTGCTCTGCCAAGCTTATTCTAAGTAGGTGTTTTAGACCACTGAGCCATCTCACCAGCCCTCTCCATTGAACTTGAAAGAGAGTTTTGCAGGGTATAATAGTCTGGGCTGGAGTTTGTTTTCATAGAGGACTTGAAGTATTCTGCTCCATGCTCTTCTTGCCTTCATGTTTTGTAAAGAGAAGTTGGCCATAATTCTGATGGGTTTTCCTTTGAATGTGATCTGCTTCTTTTCTCTAGCAGCTTTCAGTATGATATCCTTGTGTTGGATTTCTGGGATCTTGACTATTATATGTCTTGGTGTATTTTTAATTGGGTTGAAGTTATTTGATGTTCTGTATGCTTCGGTTATCTGAATGTCAGATTGTTTCCTCATATTTGGGAAGTTTTCTGCTATTACTTCTGCCTATATTCTTTCTATATCATTTTTATTGACTCCTTCTTTCTCATTGATGCCTATTAGTGTCACATTGTTCATATTTGCATCTTCTTGAAGGTGAGGAATTATTCTTTCCTGCATCCTCATTGTTTTTAAGAGATCTTTTCTTACCTTTTCACTAGGTGCACCAGTGTCTTCAAGATCTGAAACTCTATCTTCACTTTCACTCAAACGGTTTTGCAAGCTTGTGATTGAGATTTTAAGTTCCTCTACATGTCTTTGACTCTGCTTCATGTGATCTATTTCTTTTCTGTATTTCTCATTCAGGGAATCCATCATTTTTTTTAATCTCCTGTGCTTTTTTGTCAATGTATTCTTTAGAAGCAGTTATTAATTCTTTTACTTCAGAATTTTTTTCAGATTGGCTTTCCTCCATATGTTTCTGTATTTGATTCTTTAGTTCAGGTGCTATGCATTCAGAGATTTCTTTTTTCATTTCAGACACTAATTCTGCTTTAAGTTCCTTCAATCCTTTCTGAAGTTGCTCATTCACTTCTGACACTATTAATTCATATATTTGAGCTATGCTAGTGTCCACTGCACTTGTTCTGGGTGGGCATTGTGTTTCCTCCATATGTTTCTGCATTTGATTCTTTAGTTCAGATGATATGAATTCAGAGTTTTCTTTTTTTTTGTTCCAGAAATTAATTCTGCTCTGAGTTCCTCTATATCTTTCTGCTGTTATTTATTTACTTCTAACGCTATTGATTCATATATTTCAGTAGAGCTAGTGTCCTCTGCACTTGTTATGGGTGTTCTTGAGGCCTGAGATTGCATTTTGCTCCTTCTCTTTATCATTTCATATAGCACTGTCCTCTGACCTTTGGTGTAGAGCTTTGGTGCAGTTATATCCTTAACACCTAATGAAATTCAGGTACTGATGTACCAAGTTCTAGTTCATGCAGTTGTGCCTGGCATGGGTCTGGCTACTGTTCTCAGCTCCTTATTGTTGTTACCCTTGGAGGTGGGCCTGCTGTACCTCTCTGGTAAGATGTTCTGTTCCTGGATTAGCTGTGTGGTTTTGACCCTAGTCTCACTGCAGGGACTTTAGCTGCAGGATTTCACCCCATGCCTGTATGCAATGTCTGGGCTGGGTCTGGAGGGTTATGAGGAGGGGGTCAAGAGAGCGCAGAAGTTCTCACACACACTCACCAGGGCTGTGCTTTGGTAGGACTGCAGGACTCCTAAGAGCATGGCAGAAGTTCTCCCAGGATGGGTTGTGCTGGCTCTGGACAGGCTGGGGAGTTCTGGAGAATGTGGGAAAAAGCCTCTCTCATGCTGAGGGCCTGGACCTGGAGCGGCGGTTGCAGGAGGGCCTGGGTTTTTTTTCGGATATGGAGCGAGCCCAAGGCACAGTGGAAGTTTTCACTCACAGGGCAGGCTGCACTGTGTCTGGAAGGCTGTGCTGGGTCTGGATGGGTCGGGGGAGGTCCAGAAAATGCAGAGAAAGGCATCTTTCATGCGGCAGGCCTGGGCTTGGACTGGAGAACATGAGGAAAGGCCTCTATCATGCAGTGGGCCTGGGGTTGGAGTGGTGGGCTCCACTATCACCTTTTCAGTGACATTTACCTGAAGCCATCACCCTCCATAGGACGGCACCCTCCACATTCTGGTTTCCATGGCGCTGCTCCCCTACCGAAGCACTACCTGATGATGCATCTCTTGTCCATGCCTCCCTCTACTAACTTTATGTTTGGTGAAGCCAGAGATCAGGATCTACTTTGTCTCAATTGCTACACCTCAAGGCCCCTAGTTCCCAGTATATCTTGGGTTTCTAATAAGTATTTGTGGAATGATTGAATGAGATATTAGAACTTGTAAACATGGGTAATATCAATAATCAGAACATATGCCAAAACCTACTTGCATACACTATAAAGCAGTTTGAAAGCCAGCATTACTATCCATGAGGTGATATCAAATTGTCTTCTGATAAACTGAAAGTGAGTTGTGCCTTATCTATGG
>NW_004524588.1:17391044-17392712 GCF_000260255.1 Octodon degus
GGCATGAGGCTTTGGGGAGACAGCTAGCCACAAACCATCACAGCAAGGTTCAGTGCGCACATTTTATAGAGCTAGATATGAACTGCAGTCACTGGGTCACTCAGAGGAGCCTCACTATATCTCCCCTACTTTGTGCAATGGAAGAGCCTGTTTATGTGGTTTGTTTCTGATTCATGAAGCTTCAGCGGGGGCAGAAGGTGCGCCTTCAGTGTCCAAGACGGCTTCTTGACTGCCTGCTGCCTCAGTGCTTCTTGGTACCTTTCCTTCTCCGTGGCAGGTTTGCTCCTCCAAGACCTCTCCTGCAGCGGGGATATCAGGGTCATGCTTCATGTACTGTGGCTGCCTTGTAGCGAGGAGAAGGGAACGCTGCCAGACCAGGTGAGGGCCAGGTCTGAGGCTGGCTTAGCATCGCTTCTGCTGGCTTCGTATTATTGTTGCTGGAAAGCCTTTAGTTTGTTTTCCATTTTGATTTGATAAAGGCAGTCATTAGACAGCTCTGACACAGTGGTGGTACTGTCACCCCCAGGAGGAGCCTGCGAGGAAAGGAGATACTGTGGTAGCCACCACTGAGAAATATAATCTCATCAAATTCAGATTTCTCCTAATCTATATTCAGTGATGTTTCCACTACAAAAAACTGTGTGGTGGGAATAACTACACAAAGTCATCAATCAATACATTTGACTTAGACTTTTACATTAATGGTTAAAATATATTCATCTAATTAAACTCAAATTATGATTAGGGAATATTTTGACTGCTCTTCCTCATCAGGATCATTTAATGATATTTAGAGAAATAGTTAAAGCTTCCCTTTTCCATAGTCTGCACTATAAATCCTGGTGGTGTGGCGATCCTGATCCCTATTTTTGGAAGCAAGCCCAACTTCCCACTACAGAGCTTTCCAAAACTGTTGGCTTTTCCTCCACTGTTTCTCTCATAAACCTCTCCTGGGATGTTGATGAGAGTTTTTCTCCCTCTTCGCATTTTGGCTGTCTAGCTGTCTCCCTTGTCTTATCCACCCTTTTCACCAACTTGCGCTGCTTGTCTAAGACACTGTATCAGTGCTAAAGAGACAAGGGGGTTGCTCATTCCTCAGATTGTATCACAACCTGAAAACTTTTTTCTTCTCCTCCAAGCAATCAAACAATCCAAATAGATGAAAAGACTCACATGAATAAAATCCACAATGAACGGTATGGGCAGGTGATAAAGATTTTAGCAAGAAAGCAAAATGTAAATTATTTTGCCAATACTCAGCAGTTGTAAAGGTAAAGTTGGTCTGGAAAGGAATAGGGATCAAGAAGAACTTGAGGAAGAGGTTGATAAAGTGGGATCTAACTTCAAAATGAGGAACTTGGTGACAGCCAACAGGACAATGGGACAGGAAAATTGTTTAGGCATCATTCTTTTCTCTAAGTGAAAATGCTGACAACTCAAACACAGAGGAGCTAGGGTGAAACAGTCTTAAAAACTACTGAAGAAGACAGGTGTGGTGAGATGTGCCTGTAATCCCAGTGCTCTGGGAGCCTAAGGCAGGGTGATTATAAGTTTGAGTCCAGCATGGACAATTTAGTGGGACTCTGCCTCAAAATAAAGATTAAAAGAAGAGCTTGGCATCTATCTCAGTATGAAAGCCAGGGGTTCAATCCTTAATGATGTCAAAAA
>NW_004524588.1:17393147-17403458 GCF_000260255.1 Octodon degus
CCTTGATTGCCCTAAATATTGCCTTATTCTTTCAAAAACTGGCTTGAGCTTAGTTACTATTTTAGTCAGTGATGCTACAAATTGATTTCTTTACATAAAAAAAAAAACAAAAAATAATGGTCAGCTTTTTTCTGGTGTACTATAAAATAATATCCAAAGTCTACATTCACAAATGAAATGAGCATAATCAAATAAGCAACAGAGAATGCCCAGGGATGTGTTTCTTAATAACTGTCATCAGAAATATGCTACTGTCACTCTGGCAACTAACTACAACACAATGCTTGGGTTTCTGCATTTCGTTATAATTTCTTCTTCCTTGTATCATTTGTGAAGCGCTGAGGTTGTCCTTTTAGTGTAATGTTTCATTTTCAAAGCTACATAGTCCTATGTTGATTTAAATTTATTGATATAGTTTTTCAGTAAGGACAAAAAATACATGACTTTGAGTTAAGTGACAACAGGCATGAAAATATTTCCACGAAAAGAAAGATCCAGGGACTTTTATTCCCAGGAAGCCACAAAAGCTTTAAAAATGCTTTCAAAACAGAGCACAAGCAGGCAGCACGTAGATAAGCAGGCGCTTAGGGAGGTACAAAGCCAGCAGGAAGCTGATGTAAAAGTAGATTCCAAAATAAATTTAGGGTGTATACACAGATATAAGTCACGGGAGCAGAGAATTTCATTCGTTCATAGAAGAGGTTTTCAATAAATTTTTATTAAATGTGAACATGATAATCAAAAAATACAAGCAATATATAAATAGATAACATTGTTAGAATTATAAAATTATATATATTAATAGAAGTACACCATTGAGAATGATGAAAATGATAGCTTGATTACTCTGTAATCAGGAAGAGATACCACTTAGCTTCATAACTAATATATGGCATTTCACATTTTAAAACATACAGAACACTGGAACTGTTCTTAAGGGATCAAAGTAAGAAGAGGCTTAAAATCTCTTCATGTGACTTAATAAAAGGAAGTAGAGAAATTTAGCTAGAAAATTCTTAGTAGTTTTGGGAAGCTGAGGTTCAAATATTTGATTATTTGAATCAGCTCACCTATAGAGTTCTTTCCATGCCTGCAAGTCAGTGGTTCCCATCTAAGTCCTTAAAAAATCTGTAGTCATTTTTGTATTAAAATTTTGGAACAAGGGGCCGGGGAGATGGCTCAGTAGAATATATGCTTCCCTGGCAAGTGCAAGGGTCTGAGTTCAATCCCCAGTTCCGCCACAAAAAAAAAAATTTTGGGAACATAAAACATAAGGATTAATGGGGACCACTGTGAAGCAGCCCTGAGCAGGACTTACATCAGCCCGTGGGCTTCCCGTGTGGACTTGTGACCCTGCCCAAAGCCAAGACTGCTTGCCTGGAAATGGGCAGTGGGCTTCTAAACAGTAAGTGAATCTCTGTGAGTCACTAATCCCCACTGGGACCTGCGAGGGTGGGTGAAGCCTCAAAGGACAAGACAAGGTCACAGCAAGGACGCCTAACTCCAATCCCTGACTGTAGCCTCAGGCATCTCACTCCTGGGTGGATTCACTTAGTTTCTTATTTGGTGAAGTCCTGAGGGGTTCTGCCTTTCTTGACTACTCCTGTCCCCTTCTTCTGATAACTAAATAAATATGGGCCACAAAGATCTGAGTCTTAGTCCTGAGAGAATGTCAAATACTGCGGGAGGATTCTGATCCTCTTGAAGCCTGAAATCACTCCATTTGCCTCTTATTATTCAACCTTCAGTGTACACTCATACACTCCATTAGGGTTTGTGGACTTGACCAGTCTGCAATAACTAAGGGATATTATTAACCTGATAACTGATCATATAATAAGCACATTATTTCATAGGGTAACTCTAGTGCTTAGGTCAGCTGTTAAGTGTGTAAGGTGTTATAATATCTTATTCCTTCTTTTCTAGAGATACATTTATAAATGTTTACAGAGGAAATGAAAAGAAGTTCAAAACAATTTGTCTCCAGAAAAAGAATAATTTTCAATGATCTGTGTAACAAATGGACAGCTGAAGAGTCGAAATTCAGTACACTACTTTTTCACCTCCTTTTAATTTCTCCTCATAATTGTCCATCTTATGTACACCATGCAAAGTTCATCTTAAATGTATTATCTTCGATTTGCAGTAAGAATAATTACATGCTGTTTCTCAAAGTTTGGTTTCATTCTTTTTGTCATATGGTCCAAAATCAAGAGCTTTCTTTTGATTTATAAGGTCCATTTCACAGGTTTTAATGTTTTGGGTGGAGAAGAGATGACTCCAAGTTCCCTACCAAGTGAGTTATTAAAGTTAGTAAAACTTGATGTTCCTGAACTGAAACTAGCGCAACGTGCATTCAGAGTCTGATTTCATAAAATCAAAGGCTGTCGATTGTACATATGCACATGCTGATCACTGGAATCCCCAGAATTTTGCAGAAGAAAAATTCTTTTTTTTTTTTTAGAAATGTTAAATATTCTTTATTTGGTATTATACATACACCACACTAAAATTCCTTTCAATAAGTAAAAGGCAGCACTTTTTAGATATAGGGAATTCTAATTAAATTGGCATAGTTAAGACTAAAAATATAGACATGGCTTTCTTGTCTTCAACCACTCCCTTTAACAGGCTAATAAACACAAACTGAAACAGTGGAGTCTTGCTTGGTTTTGAGACAATGAAAGATTCTCTCAGTATTTAAACATGTTCACATAACCAGTTATATAAATCTAAATGTAAAACCAACCTTAAGTAGTTTTGAGATGATATTCTCAATCTTTGTGAAAAGTTGAACATTACTAATCAAGTCCAACCATGTATTTAGAAGGGAAAACAGTGATAGTATTTACTGAACTGGAATTACTATCAAAACTTGAAGAAAAAAAAATGATATACATTTAACTACAAGCCAATTTTATTTAAATCAGGACCGTCCAACAAAAATATTCTGTCAGCCACTCATGATCTGAATTCTGGTGTATGAGATTAAATTATGGTACACATACAAAAACCATGAGATATTTCTGTTCTGTAATAAATAAGGCAGTGACTATTACTCATTAGTAGCCTTTTTGAGGTAAGCTATTAAGTCTGCCCTTTCTCCCTTCTTCTTAATGCCAGCAAAGATCATTTTTGTTCCTGGGATGTACTTCTTGGGATTCTCCAAATACTCCATCAATGTATCCTCTCCCCAGGTGATACCTTTGTTCTTGTTGGCATCTGTGTAAGAGAATCCAGCAGCCTGACCTGTTTTCCTCCCAAAGAGACCATTGAGATTTGGCGCAGTCTTGTGCTTGCCTCCTGTTGTAACTCAAAAATGAGGCAGGCTCGAAAGGAAAAGAAGCGCTTTATTTTAGCTGGTACCCAGCGGCAGACACCCCAGCAAGATGCTGAGGTGCGCGCCGGGAGGTTGAGGAGAGTGGGTATTTAAGCCAATAAACCACAAAAGCTGAAGTCAAGGGTTCATCTAGGGGCTACAGTTGAAAAATTACCTGTTTCTAATGAACAATAACAGGTGCAGTGGTGGGTACAGTTTGTAGTTGGGAACGAGAGCAAGATCGGGGCATTGGGCTGGAACTAGATTCAGTGTGCACAAAGGCCAGCGTGAGAAAGGCCCAACTGCAGGTTCTCAAGCAGAGAAAGGGCACAGTGGAAAGTTACAGCATTTAGAATGGTGCATACAGAACACGATGGCGGCGCCTATGTCAGGTTATAACAGTTAATAAAATTGCAGTGGAAGCATACAGAGGTACAAAACTGTTATCAATTGCACTGGCTATAACACCTCCCTCCTCCACAGTGTGGCCCTGGGCACACTCCTGTACAAAAATTTTCTTGCCTTTCTCAACATCACCTATTTTTAAACCTACTGCAGCTTCCGCGCCAGGTAGTCACCGGTCTTCCCTCGCTATCACAAGGAAAGGTCTAGTGCAGAAGCCTGACATCCTGCTCTCCACGAAAAATTCTTACTATCAAATCACCTATGTTAGTTTAACCTAATTTTTTTTTTTTTTTTTTTTTTTTTTCCGCGGATTGAACTCAGGACCCTGCACTTGCCAGGCAAGCAGTTATTCTACTGAGCTATCTCCCGGGCCCTAACTTAATTTTTTTATTGTTGCTAGCTTATTATTATAAATATTTTGCCTTTGTTATTTTTATGTTTTGTTTTTGTTTTAGTGAATGGTATTTTTCATTAGTATTATTTGATTCCTCTTCATTATGACTTGAATTCTTTTTCTTTTTTTATGTATTTAGTACAGGATCTACAGGGTCTCACTATGCAGATCAGAGTTGTAGTGATCCTCCTGTTTTCAGCCTCCCAAGCACTGGGATTACAGGCACACACCACCACACCCGTCTCATTCACAGTCTCAGAGTGCCCTGGGGGCAGGGCCAGCATGGCACGCTGGGGATCGAACCCTGGTCCCTGAGCCTGCCTAAGCAGACACATTAGTTTGCTGAGCTATCTGGCTGGCCCATGACTGGAATCCTTTTGCTCACTGGAAAGTAAAGGCAGCTGTAATGAATGGGCTAGGATTGTTAACTCCAAGTTAAATGATCCAACTCAAATGTATTTCAGTCACATTGTTCATTTCCTTCATGTAGATGTGGAAATGGCATTAGTTTCCTACACGTGATGTTAACCATACAAAGTAAGCATAACACAGAGTGATCATCTTATATTTCTGGAGGCCAGAAATTAGAGTCCCTGGTTCAAAATTAGTTTCCTTACTTTTTCCACCTCCTATAGAATCTAACTCTCCTTCTTGGCCCTTGGTCCCTTTTGTGCCTTTTCAAAGTCAGCAGTGGTTGATCAAATCTTCTCACACTGCTTTCATTTTGACAGTCACTTTTTTCTTCTCTCCTTTACTTCTAAGGATCTTTGTGCTTCAGTCCACCTCACCAAGAAAATCTACAGTAATTTTCACACCTCTACATCCTTGATTAAATGTTCAAAGTCCACTCTGCCAAATAAGGTAAAATATTTATATATTTGCCACATGAATATCTTTGAGGGAACACTATGCCTCCGACAACACAAATAGTAGGAAACTCATTCATCACACGTAGACATGCTTTCTGTTGCCAGAATTACCCCCATTGGCTGATGGAGATGAGCTTCTGAAATCCTGAAATGGAAATCAGTTTGCAACAGTTAGCCTTGAAATAATTTTATAAAAGGGAATGCAAATTATGGAGTTGGTACTATTATTTTAACAGCTCAGGAACAGCTTGAATTCCATGAATATGTGCTAACAAATACAGAAATTTACCTACAATTAAGCACATGGTTTCACAGAATGAATGTATCTTGACTATCCAAAACCACTTTTCAAAAGAACCTAAAGATGCTAAGAATTTCTAATTAGACTGTACTATTAAAAAAAAAAAAGTGTCCCATTAGTCCACTGCTTCCTAGTTACACATTATCTATCTTAAGTCACTTTCCTCATTGCTGAGGCAAAATACCCAACACTGACAAACGAAAGAAGAGTTTTATTTTGGTGCACATTTTTAGTCTGGAGTTGGATGGATCCAATATTGGAAGATGTGATCTAAGAAGAGCAGAAGAAAGCTGATCATGTCAAAGGGGCCAAGAAGCAGAGATAGCAGGGAGGAGCCTGGCAAGGAGACACACCCTTCCAGGTCATGCTCTCAGTCACCTGCCTCTGCCAGCCAGGCCCCATCTGTTAGCAGTAAATGAGCTACACCACACCCATCGTTTAATCATCTCAAAGTTCTGCATATGAGCACATGAGGCTCTTGGGGGCCATCTAGGCCCAAGCTATAACAATCTTTTTTTTTTTTTTTTTAATGAGCAGAATATATTTATTGGGGGAAAGAAAGCTCCTTTCTGAGAGAGGGGCAGAAGAGGGGCCCTGAGAGGGTGGTCTCCAGGAAGCTGGCTCTTTCAGGGACTTTCATAGAGTAAAACCATGCGGGTCTAAGGTGGAGAACATGGGAACTCCCTGAAGTGGGCATGAGGTGGGACAAAACTACTGTCAACCAATGAGATTACAAGCATCATTGTTCAGGTAAAATTGATAAACTCCAGGACCAAATGGGGGAGCGAGTCATATAGTAAGTGGGCACAAAAATAGAGCAGGAGTTTGGTGTTTCACTCATCTTGTAGAATCTCAGAGAGCCCAAAACAAAGGACATTGTTTGGTGGAATCGCAGGCACTAATCTACTATTGCTTATATTCTATCTTACCCTGGATACTGTGCGAAGCTGCATTTTTAGTGGTAAAAATTAGCATGATGTCTTTCTTTCCTTGACTTTGTTTAATGAGAATAAAAGCAGGGGCACTAGGTGTTGTGCAGCAGGAAGGATCTTGATGGATTACTATAATGAGAAAGTTTTGTTGCCAAGGAAAGGAGGCTGTTGGAAAAAAAAAAAAAAAAAAAAGGTGGGAAGGGGCCGAAAGACCAATATACACTACGGCCTGCTTTATTGATTTTGTCCAGTGCTGCCACAGTTGCCTGGGATGCATACACCGAGGACTAACGCTAGAAATACCGGTTTCCATTTTGTTAGGCCCGAATTCCCTATTTTCAGAAGCTTAGAGAAAGTGATCGGAAATACCATGAAACAACAATGCAGACACGCCTTCAACAACTCCATGGTTCGATTCCACTGTTCGCAGATAGGCGGAATACTTACTGGAACAGAAATGAGAGTTTCTATTTCTCGTATAGCCGTGTGTGCCTCTGTGTGTGCCTCTGTGTGTGTGTGTGTGTGTGTGTGTGTGTTCTGTGAATTTCTTATTAAATAACGTGAAATAAATTGCTTTCGCCTCTGGAAGGCTTCTTTCTTTCTTAAATCATTCTGAACTTTTTCCTCTCCTCTCTTCTGAGTACTCATAAGATAAATCTATTTGAAAAACTGACCAGAGAGGAATAGTAAACATATTCGGTAAAGCAATGATTGTTACTATGGCAACATTGAATGTGTTTGACATTTAGTCTTTCCATTATTCTCTGTTGCTATAGAAATGAAACCTTGGATTCTAGTACCATTTCCACATTCTATTAAAATAAAGCCCTTCTCAAAGCCAAGCCCGAAGAAGGGCCATTACGATTAATGTGCAAGACATATGAGAAAGCTTTCCAGCACTGAGACACGGGTGACATGAAGACATTTTGCTACACCTTAAGCAAACTGAAAAGATCTGAAAGTAAAAAAAAAAGAAAAAGAAAAAAAAAGCACAGAAGATACAATAAAAGTTTTTTTTGTGATTAAAATCAGCCTTTTGTCTTAAATCCATATAAAATAGCTTCATTTATGAAATTAAAGTTTTTAAAGTTTAACATCCAATCTTAGAGCAGTAAGAAAATTATTTTTGTTTTCTTTTAGGACAACACTGGTAAAAATAAGGGCACAAAATGGGCACAAAAATGAAGGACTAAGTAAACACTTGGGGTTCTGAGGAGCCTTTTGTATTTAAGCAAATATGGGATCTACTTATTCACTTTCAAACTTAATGCTGGGAACAAGAACATTTTTATGCCATTAATTCATTATGTGTAACATTACAAGCATGCTTTGGCTACACACTTTCACTAATGGATGAAAATAAGAAACTAAAGCGAGGGACAGGGTGACAAGAATGCAGTGTAGAAGGAGAAAGGGACATTAGAGAGGAAAATCAGTCGTAATGTAATAGCATTCAGGGTACTGCGGAAGACAGAACCAAATACAAGGAAAGACAGAGATCTAAGCAGAGACAGAGCCAAAATTCCTGATGGGGCTGTTTTATAAGACATACAGCAGGTATTACAGGCTAACTGAAATAGCATCAAATTATTCAGATAACCGAGAGCAATATAGGTTGTTAAAGCCTTCTGAAAGTTCATTCAGCTCTAAAGTAATTGAGAAAAAATGTTTCTTGCTTGGAAAGAATAGCTATTTAGTGATTAAATGAGGCATGGGGGCTGGAATCAGGAAGACCAACCTTAGTTTTCCTATTTCCTTGTAGTACTATCTTCAGTAAATCTAAATTCTATGAACTTCTGTTGCCTTTTTAATAAAGTGACGATGTGCCTTAAATTCATGTCTCAGTCTCCCTAACTCTAAAACCCTTAAAGGAGGTAATTTGGGGAATCTATGTAGCAGATTGTCTTGTATTTATTTAAGTAGCCATTAAATGTAGCTTTTGTTCTGTTTTCTAACTAGGAATTAGGGAGTCTGGGAAAAATGCCTTATATTTTTGTCTTTTGTTTCTAAAGTCATGAAGGTTTCAGTGACCAAATAAAATGATATAGAAGACAACGCCATTTATAGTGGCAGGCCATGGATCTTAGAATGTGTGTGGAACACACATTCTCTTGAAAACTAAATAACTAAATAAGAAGTGGATCACACTATCTGGAGAAAACCTAGAGCAGGAGATGTAGATTCATGATGGGGTCTCAGGTTGATCACTACTTAGTGACCTTAAGCCAACAACCACCCGAAACTCACTTTACCTTTTATCACATTGGGATAAAATGATAATAGCCTCAGAGCAGAAGTAAAGGATACAAATTATAAACAGACTATGATAACAAGTAACCTTCCAATTTATTTTCTTATGATGTAAAGAATTTTTGAAAAGTGATTAATCACAGATATATTCTGTATCCAACTTTCCTCAACTATAGTTTAAATCTGGATCTTGATACCTTGAACTTATAAACAACTTTTTTTTTGTTTATTTACTTATTTATTTATTTGTTTTGGTGGCACCGGGGATTGAACTCAGGACCCTACACTTGCCAGGTGAGTGCTTAGTCTACTGAGGTATCCTCTCAGCCTCTTCAATGCTTTAATTTATTTAGACTGCTTAAACAAAAATACAATAAGATCAGGTGGTTTGAATTAAGAACACTTAAGTCTCAAAAATTCTAAAATCTGGCAAGTGAAAGTGCTGGCACTTTGCCTTCTGAGACCTATCCTATCCCACCCCATCCCATCCCATCCCATCCCATCCCACCTCACTTAACCACACTCCACCCTACCAACCCTACCCCATCTCATCCTGCCCTGCCCCACAGCCGGCTTAGTGTCCTCTCAGGGCAGAAGGGATCAGGGAGTGCTCTGAATTCTCTCTTGCAAGCACTCTAATCCCACTCATGACTGTTCCACCCAAACATCTCCCTTCCTAAGGCCCCGAATACAAAATACCACAATCTTGGCAGCTAGGGTTTCAACTTAAGAACTTGGGGTCTGTGGGGGGAACATAAGCATTTAGTGTATAATAGCAAATATATTGTGTTAAATGTAGAGAAACAGTGTTTATGGCAGAGGAAAAGGTAAAAATCTTAAGTACCCCCTAATTGTTTATTTTATTTTTGAGGGAAGGGTCTATAGGGTGTTCTGGGTCTCATTACTAGATAGGACTCGTAGTGATCCGCCTGTTTTACAGCCTCCCTAGAGCTGAGATTACAGGGGCGCCTCACCACGTCCAATCTCATTGCTTTCTCAGCACGTGCCCCCGGGGGCGGGGCTGGCACGGTAGGCCAGGGGATCGAACCCCTGGTCCGGCTTGCAGGCCCTTTAATCCGCTGAGCTATTTGGCCAGTCCAGTACACCCTATTTAATTCTGGGTCTTATAAAATACCTTTCTATCAACTTTTTAAAAAAATATATTTTTATGTGTTTAATATAGGGTCTACAGGGTCTCCCTACACAGATCAAACCCCCAAACTTCGGGATTACAGGCCCGAGCCACCAGCCGTCTCAGCGTGCCCCGGGGGCGGGGCCGGCACTGCAGGCTGCATCATCTTCTGGGCGTTCCCTTTGCCTTTCCTCTTCAGAAAAACATTTCTGTGCATCGCTACTCTGGGTATATCACCCTGAAAGCCTTACCAGGAATCAGTTCTTACCTTAAACTAACGTAAATGAGTTGAGCAACCACAGGTAAGCTTTCTGGGTTAGCTCAGGGTCCCATTTATATTTGTACTGTTGTTACTGTATATGAATCACAGCTTTTTTATTTCCTGTAGACCAAGCATTAGGACGAGAAGAAAAAAGAACTCCGCCTGTAGACAGTACATAGTGTGATGTTTAGCATGCATTCCAAGAAGCGATTAAAGAAGTGGAGCAAAAGCAAGGGGCAAGGAGGAATACGATGGTAGCAACACACTTAAAAGATCATTTTCCTTTGGCTGGTAAACAATGATAGGTCCATTCACTAAAACTACTATTTAAGCAATTATCTGATTGATCCCCAATCTAAAACTTAAAAATCTAAATTTATTTGGTGATAAACAGTAAATGCAAGATCTGTGCTACATCTTTTGGATAAAATAAATGACAAAGGGGCC
>NW_004524588.1:17403832-17408375 GCF_000260255.1 Octodon degus
AAATAGGTCCAAGATACAAGATCCAGATTTAAACTATAGTTGAGGAAAATTGGATGTGGAATATACTCGTGATTAATCATTTTTTAAAACATTTTTAAAAAGAATTGTTTTACATCATAAGAAAAAGCAAAGGGAAAAGGCAGTAAAAGTTGGAGGAAAAGCATTTTATAAGACTCAGAAATAAGTAGGAAGTACTATTCTTTCACCATAGTTATATGTAAAGAAATCCCCTTTAAAAAGCATCAATCTTGCTAAAAAAAAAAAAAAAAAAAAAAAAAGCACCAATCTTGAGTACTGGTGCAGTCAGATGCTTATCTGCACAAATGATGTGGGTTTCAACTCCAGCTTGGCCACTTTCTAATTATGAAGACTTAAAAAGATCTTTAATATCTTTGCCTCAGTTCCCTCATCTAAAAATGGGAATCCTAGAAGACTCCCCACACAGGTCTCTTATTAAGAGTCAAATAGATGAATATGTATGTGGCCCTTAGGTTAGTTTTTCTGAGAATGGTAATTAATAATTACTTATTAAGTGAGTTGAGGAAAGAGAATTGACCAGTGAATAAAAAGTCCCTGCTCAAAACTCTCTCAAATGCTTATAAAAATGAAAAATGCACAAACATAGATACAATGAAGCAGTCACAGAACTTCACAGCAGTTTCCTAAGCTGAGAAGACAGCATGATTAGTTTTTACTACTAAAATAAATTTATGTATCTGGTTTTCCATGCAAAGCTAACTGGGTCAGTTTTCACTATTTAAAGTGTAGGTTCTTTTGCCTAAAGAAAAGTAATTCTGTATGAGTTCAAGCAACAAGTGGTCATTCAGGGAACTATAGAAATCACTGTTCACCCAGAGGCCTGTCTGATTTCCAGGAAGACATGTATTATTACAAGATGTATATACATGCCAGAGGAGATTTTGAAGACAAGTTCTGTCAAAAATCATTAGCGAGCACATTCCAAATTAGAAGCATAGGTTTGTAAATGGTTCCTCTTTTTGATCAATTCCATGTGCTGAAACAAAGAAGATAATTTTTAAAAAGAATTGTTAATAATCCTTATAATCCCCCTACTAATCTTTTTTCATAGGCTGTTCAGGTAGAAACCAAAGTTCAGCCAACCTCTCATTATAAACAAAGTTGGCAACCTTACCACAGTTTATGTGGATTGGAATTTTAGGAGTCATTCAACGCCTCAAGATTTGTACAGTAGGGGCTGGGGAGATGGCTCAGTAGGATAAGCGCTTGATGGGCAAATGCAAGGATCTGAGTTCAATCCCCGGTTCCGCAAAAAAAAAAAAAAACACCACAAGAAAACCAAGCTTTCTTTGGGCTGGTGAGATGGCTCAGTGGTCTAAAGCACCTATTTAGAACAAGCTTAACAAAGCACATGGACTGCGGTTCAATCCCCCAGCACCACATGCCAGCCAGCCCCGCCCCCAGGCGGGCTGAGCTGGCCACACACACAAAATAAATAAATAAAGAAAAAAAAAAGATTTGTACAGTACTTTTTTTCATTTATGTATGTTACAAAGTCTCACGATGCATCTGGATTGGTGGTAATCCTCACGGACTTGGGCGCTAGCTTAACATGCCCTGGAGACCAGACTGGCACAGCATGTGGGACCAGCAATCAAACTCTGCTCACTGTGCTTGCCAAAACAGGTGCTTAGTCCACTGAGCTATGTCTACGGCCCTGTATGGTACTTCTATAAGAATAAATAGATCAATGGAATTGAATAGAAATCACAGAAATAAATGTATTTATTGA
Source organism: Octodon degus (assembly GCF_000260255.1). Lineage (NCBI taxonomy): Eukaryota > Metazoa > Chordata > Mammalia > Rodentia > Octodontidae > Octodon > Octodon degus. Next base: position 17,405,604 of record NW_004524588.1, read on the forward strand.
ATAAATGTAATCTTTGGTAAGGGTGCCAAGAAAATACGATGAGGGAAAGAAGGGCTTTAAAAACAATTGTGTAACTAGATATATTAAATGACATTGAACTCTTGCCATCTATTATATACCAAAATTAACTTAAAATGCATTAAAGACTTAAATTTTAGACCTGAAACTATAAACTCTTGGATAAAAACATAAGTAAAAAGGTTCCTGATACTGCCTTTGGCAAAGATTTCTTTTTCTTTTTCTTTCTTTCTTTCTTTCTTTTTTTTTTTTTTTTTGTGGAACTGGGGATTGAACTCAGGCCCTTGTGCTTGCCAGGCAAGCACTTATTCTACTGAGCCATCTCCCCAGCCCCAAGATTTCTTTTTTTTAAAGGAACTTAAAAGCACAGACAACAAAAGCAAAACTAAATGGAAACGCATCAGACCAAAGAGTTTCTGCACAGCAAAGGAAATAGTAAAAGGGTGCCCTACAGAACTGAAAGAAAAGAATCTGAAGGTACGTATCTGCTAAGGGACTAATATCCAACAATATAAGGAACTCATAGAACTCAACTGCAAAAAGGATGTAAAAATTAACATGTACATATTTGTCGTGCTGGACGTGGTAGCACATGCCTGCAATCCCAGCACTTAGGAGGCTGAAGCAGGAGGATCATTGTTAGTTGAAAAGTTTGAGACCAGCCTGAGCTAAAAAGTGAGCTCAAGGCCAACCTGAACTGTGCAGTAAAACCCTGTCTCTAAAAGATTCCCAAAGATGAAAGAAGTTGTCAGGAATGCTGATCATGCCTGCAATCCCAGTACTCTGGGAGACTGAGGGAGGAGGATCTCAAGGCCACCCTAGGGAATTTAGCAAAATTCTGTGTCAAAATAAAAATGATAGGAGCTAGGTTTGTATCTCAGCGATACAGAAACCTGGAGTTTGATCACCTGTTTTAAAGAAAGAAGAATTTCTACCATTTGCAAAACTATGAATAAAGCTGGAGAACATTCTACTAAATAAAATAAACTAGACAAAAGAAAATACTATATGATCTCTTTTATACATAGAATCTAAAAAATGTGAAGCTTATTGAAAGAGGGAGTTGCACACTCGCTGGACGGTAGGAGAGAGAAATGAGGAAACAGCGATCTAAGGGTCCAAACTTTCATTTGTAAAACAAGCTCTGCCCTTTGTCTAACTAAGATCAAGTGCAAAATAAGCTTTGTGGATCTAACACAAAGCATGGTGGCAATCGTTAGTGACATTTTATTGTTTACATAAAATGTGTGTAGTAAATCTTGTGTCCCCACCACACACAAATAGCAACAATGCATCACAATGGATATGTCCATTAATTTGATAGTGGTAATCATTTTACAGTACATAGTGTATAAAATCACAGTGTACCTTGAGTAGATACAACTTTTATTTGTAAATTAAACCTCAATAAATTAAGAATAAAGAATAAAAGACAAATTAAAATTAATTTTAAAAATACATTTTCCTTAACCCAATTTTGAAGATATTATTTCTAAAAGTATATATTTGAAATACTACATGAAGGTTGATTATGAATTGAGGGCCGGCCAGGTAGCTCAACAGACTAAAACGCCTGCTTAGGCAGGAGGTGGGACCTGCGTTCAATCCCTGTATACTGTACTGGCCCTGCCCCCGGGGCTCGCTGAGACAGCGACTGAGACTGGGCGTGGTGGCATGTGGCTGTAAACCTAGCACTTGGGAGGCTGAAAACAGAAGGATCACTGCGAGTCCGATGTGTGTAGTGAGACCCTGTGGACCCTGTAGCAAAAATACATAAAAAGAAAGTTGATTAGGAATTGAGAGACAACACAAAAATTATTGTTGTTTTACATTGTTATACTAAATCTTAAAGCACATACATTTTACACATATAACACATCAGTTAAGGTACTATTTGTTACTCATATTGATCTGCCTGTTTATAGCCTCCCAAGAGCTGGGATTACAGGCGTGCACCACCACCCCCAGTCTCAATTGCTGTCTCAACATGCCCAGAGAGCAGGGCTGGCACCGCAGACCATGGGTTCGAACTCCTGGCCCCTGTGTCTGCCTAAGCAAGCGCTTTAATCCACTGAGCTATTTGGCTAGCCCTACAATTTAGGTACTATTTTGTCTTTATCAGAAATAGTTGACCTGTGTGCGGATTCCAAAAGCAATTGCAGTTGAAAAGTAAATTCATATGGCCCAAGTTTTCCAAATGTACTTGAACTATCTAGTAACTGAAACAAGCGTCAGTTTTTGAGTTAAAATTAAACACAATTAAAATTCAATTATTTAGTTTTACTAGCTACATTTCAAAACTCCTTTGGCTATCGCAGTTTGATAGTGCACATTTGTGGATAAGCTTGTAACTTTCAGCGACACCTCTGGCCTGAATTAGTACAAACACAAACCTAATCAGCGAGTGGAATATGACGTTCATAAGAGGCACTAGTACCTAGTATTGTGGATTATCTCCCATCTCTCTGTTCGTCCACAGGCATCCATAAAAATTCCTTCAGTCTGCAAAGGCTGAGGTTAATTGGGGAAAGCATAGAGTTTATGATGTTAAAGTAAAAGTTTCTTAATATTTGCACTTTCTAGGCTTTATCTGTTATTGAGTGAATGAACAGATTTATGTGATGAACAGGCTCCAGATGGGGACACAGAGTGTTTGGTCATAATGGGAACAGGTAGTTCTCTTCCTTTGTCATACACTCACCTAAAATTCAACACAAACGGCACCCAAAATGATAAAATACAAATTCCTATAAT
>NW_004524588.1:17422382-17426811 GCF_000260255.1 Octodon degus
GCACGGTCGGGACTGCCGCTTAAAATCTGCAGAGAAGAACTGGCCCTTCCAAGTTGCCTCGACTCCCACCAGGTGCAGCCGCAGCGCCGCGGGGATTGTCCCCGAGGCGGTGCGCAGGGCGCGGCGCGGCGGGGAGGCCGACGGGTGGTGCGGCGACCCGCGACCCCGACTTCGCGGTCGCCCGTCAGGAGTTCAGCGTCCTTTTCGGCGGGGAAGCGTCTGTCCCGCAAGAATATTGAAGAGGGAAAGCCGCTCTTTAAAGTGGATTAGGGTGGGAGGATTGAGGAAAGTTTGTGTATTTGTGACGCTTTTCTTGAACTGATCTCTTAATGAATTGATCTCTCTCACTGTCTCTCAACTTAAAAGAGTTCACTGCCTGTTTTTTAGACCTCTAAATTCTGTTTTTAGACCTCTAAAGTTCAAATTCTTATTTCTCAATTAGTGCGTGTAAGCCATCACCCGGTTACTACAGTTGGTACCTTATCTTCACAAGAAGGTATGTAAGTGAACTGCAATTATTCCTGTCTTCAACCAGTGAAGAAGGACTGTAAGATGAGAATTTAGGGAAAGGGTTCTTGCCTGGGCTCCGGTATTGGAGCCCTGTTAAGTTTTACATTTCCAGACTATTGAATTCCCTGCTGCAAAGTCAGGGATGGCAGCCAATCAAAAAACACCTACTTGGCATCTTTATACACTTGATGGAATATTTTTATAACTGCAGCACTTGTTGCTTTGCATGCTGTAGGCGTTTAGTGAATAAGTTTTGAGGAAACTGTTGGGACTCAATGGCCCGAAGTCCAAGTTTGTATTATGTAGATGCAAAAATATAAAGGAGCTGACAGCAAAAGCAAGATTAACATTCCTGAGAGCATAGGTTTTATTTGTGTAAATGTAACTACCAAATTTTAATAACTCAACATGCATTAATGCACTTTTGCACTAAGAAAATGTCAAGGTTTTGGGCAAAGGGTTTCATACACTGGGCAACAATGATAGGAAATCTAAGATGTGCTCCAGAATCAATTTCTTTGGAGTTTAAAGTGGTCCAAAGAACGTTTTGTCAATAAAATAGTTCATTAGCTCAGCATAAATCAGTCAAGGATAAAGGAACATTACTTAGTAAGCTGCAAGTATGGAAAAAAGAGACTCTGTAAATAGTAATAGCTGCCAAATTTTTACAATTGTGTTTTTAATTATATTTAAAAATATGTTTTAAAAAGTTTTACATTTATTTATTTTTAGGACAGGGTGCACAGGGTCTCACTGCGTAGACCGAACTGTAGTGATCATCCTGTTTACTGCCTCCCAAGTGCTGGGATTAGGGGATCAAATTCCTGGCCATCGAACTCCTGGCCGCTGTGTCTGACTAAGCAGGCACTTTTATCTGCTGAAACTATTTGGCCGGCCCTAGAAAAGTTTTTAAATTATATTGATTCCACGGTAAGTTAAAAAATACCTTTATATCTGCCATGTATCAATAAATTCATAATCCAGTTACTAAATCGGCCTCAAGTTGAAACTCACAATCTGATGGTAGATATCTATATAAATTAGGATTTTTGGGCCGGCCAAATAGCTCAGCGGATTAATGTGCCTGCGAGCAGACTCAGGGACCAGCTGGATCTGCTGTGCTGGCCCTGCTCCCGGGACTCATAGAGGGCTATTGAGACTGGGTGTGGTGGGTACGCGCCTGTAATCCCAGCTCTTGGGAGGCTGTGCGTTGGAGGATCACAAGTCCCATCTAGTAGTAAGACCCTGAACACCCTGTAGATCCTTCCCTAAAAAAAATACAGAAAAAAAAAGGATTTTCTTAGTTTCAATTTATTGCATTATATCCTTACATTGATCATATAGGACAGTGTGTATATTATTTATCATGTAGTATGGTTTATGTATTATTGCAGTAGCAGTGCCATTATAGAAGGTCGCCTGCTTGAATTTTAAAACTATGTGAGCTTTCACAGCTGGTGTTTATCTCAGGACATTATGGTGACAAAATATAAGGTCTTGCTATTAACGATTTGCTGATATGTGGCCCCAGTCGCATTTTCTACCTGTAGGTCCTGGTACTTTTCCCTTTTATTTCTCCTTTCATTGGTCTATTTCTTCAAATTAAATACTGATTTCTTTCCCCAAAACTTTATTCCATCGATGATTTTTTTCTTTTTTCTGTATTTTGTTAGGACTTCTTTACTCTTCACATGTTTGCATTCAATTATCCAGTAAAGAAACATTTCTTCCTATGTCCAGATTCTGTACTAAAATTAATATATAGTAGCTGAAGTCCTTTTTTTGTCTACTATATCTTAATGTCCATAGACTTCTTAAGTGGATCATTATTTTTAATCCATAGAATATCATAGCTGTTACCCTATTATTATTTATAGATGGGAAACAAAAGTAAAAGTTTCCTTTGCTTGGGATCAGAGAGCTAGAAAGTGGTGAGGTTGGCATATAAATGTAAGTGGCTTGAGTTCACAACTTCTAATTTATGTACATTCCTTCTTCACATGCCTTTTTAAATACATCTGTGTCTTACAGGTTTAACTAGGCTGTATTGTTTGATTGCAGGCTGTATTCTGATCTCAGATACAACTTTCTGTTAGATGTATTTCCCCCAAACTAAATGCGCTTCTGCTTTGTGGCAGAAGGGGCCTTCGCTGCACCAGTCTCTGAAAGGGAATTTCTTAGCAGCGGTAGTGTTTGTACTCCTTTTCTTTCTGAGCACATCTGAATAAGCGGACTTAGCTTTCAGCACCACTTACCTCGCAGGGTGATTCTCGGTGTTAGCTGAGAAGGGACAGCCTTTAAAGCTCCTGAAGTACAAGATTGCAAGATTATTTGAATTGGTCAGAGATAGGGTTTGGCTAAAGGTATTTTTTTTTTTAAATCCTTAGGTGATTGTGTGTGTGTGTGTGTGTGTGTGTGTGTGTGTGTGTCTGTGTGAATAATTGAGTTTTATAGTGCTTTTTTTTTGGTATCAGGGATTGAACTGAGGACCTTGCACTTGCCAGGCAGGCACTTACGCCGCTGAGCTATCTCGTCAGCCCTTGAGTACGTTACCCAAACTACCCTCCAAGTCTTGGGCTCAAGTAATCCTCTTCCCTCAGTTTCCTATGAGGAGCTGGCACTGTAGACTCCTTGAGTGATTCGGATGGCCTGGACACTGCTAGTCTTCGCTACAGCAGCTACCGGCACACATGCTGTGACTTGGGGAAAAGTCGCTAGTCCAAAATGAGCTGCGCTGTGCATTACCGCATACTCCGGGTTTAAAACTCAGTGGAAGAGTGAAACTATCCCTTTAAGTTTTATATTGATACAAGTCACAGGGATAATATAGAAGTTATATAAAGTTAAATAAAAATTGTAGACAAGGCACTTTCTAATTTTTATTCTCACTATAGTTACTAGGAAATTAAAAATCACGAGGAGATTTAAAATCACCTGCATAGATCACAGTATTTTATTGGACAGTGTTCCCCTAGCCTGAAAGTAGATCTGTGAACAGCACTTCTAGGACTTGAAAAATGTTATTTTCTACAATAAACACTTATAAATAGGTCATTATAATCATCTCAGGGGAAAGGTTGCTGTAGGCTAACAAATGGGCCCCTGCCCGAAGTAAAAGTCACGGAGGCACATGATCCCTAGAGCCAGAGGTTGTGGTGTGCAGAGTTGGCAAACCTGTTATAGAGAATAGCCCGTTCTAGCTCTCTGCACACTGGTAGCTGCTGCCTCCGAATGCACACGTAAGAGTCGCTTCACGTGGCTTAGCTGTAACATTTACACAGGGATGATGCTGATCCGCGAAGACATATCCGTGCTTTAGTGGGTCATTTATAGCTTATGTTCCATTATGTGGCATAGTGCAGTTGATTTTTTGTGTAGTCCCTTATTAATGAGTATTTGTATTTTGCCTTGAAAATAGGATGGTTTTTTTTTTTTTTTTTTTTTTTTTTTTTTGGTTGTTGTTGTTTAAAAATTGTATTTTCTGAAACATTCTAGATTTTTTTAGAAACAAAGTCATCCTTTCACATCATAGGGATTTGATTTGATATGGAATTTAATGTCACTTTAGTTGTCTGTTCTATTAAGACACCTAACTTTTATTTTTTAAAAAAAATGTCTTTGATAACCTCTTTTCCATTGGTAGATACTGCCTAGGTAGCTATGTAGCCTGTTCACTGGGAAATGTTTTTTTGTTGTTCAGAATTTTCCCAAGCTGTTAACTGTTACATTCTGTGGCATGGTTGTGGGGAAAATAGTTGTCTAGGGCCTTTGTTTATTCTCATAAACTGCTTCTTGCCCATACTCACTCGGGCTACTGCTTTTCTTAAAAAAGCATATTCTTTATGTGCCCAAACAAAATTTCAGTTTTCCTAATTTAACCTTGAGTTGTTTTCTGTTGCTTTTTTCTTTTCTTTTCTTT
>NW_004524588.1:17426911-17433633 GCF_000260255.1 Octodon degus
AGGGTCTACAGGGTCTCACTATGTAGATCGGACTTATAATGAGCCACCTGCGTTCAGCCTCCCAAGCACTAGGGTTACAGTTGCGCACCACCTCACCCAGTCTCAATCTCCATCTCGGTGGGCCCCTGGGGCAGGGCCTGTGCACCGGGGATCTAACCCTGGTCGCTGTGATCTGCCTAAGCAGGCGCTTTAGTCCACTGAGCTATCTGGCCAGCCCTCTGTTTCTTTTTGCATCTCTTGATCACCTTTTAATTTAATTTTATTTATTTTAATTTTTTTTTTTGGTCTTCCTTTATTTGGTACAGGGTCTTGTTACACAGCTCAGACTCATAGTGAGCCTGTCTCAGCCTCTCCAGCGCTGGGATTACAGATGTGCATCACCACACCTGGATTTGGGGGCCAGATTGGCGCGCTCCAGGTTCTAGGGATTGAACCCGGGTCCTTGTGCGTACCAGGCGGCACTTATCTTGCCTAGCTATCTGCCTAGCCCACCTCTTAATTTTAACTTCTGCCTCCTCCTGTTTGCTAGGAAGTATTGCCAAGTATATGCCAGGTAGTGGAGACACTATTTGGGACATGTGGTCTGCCTTCTAGATCCTTAGAATTAGGGCAGATGGGAGAAGGGAAAGGACCAAGTTTGTTTTCACTTGTTCCTACAAGTATCCTGCAATATAGGCTCGTAAGAGGGGATTACTGGGCCTGGCCCAGTGATACAGAAGTCAATTGCTTCAGTTCTTTTTCTTGTTAGTTATAAACATGGCACTTTCAGAATATTTTTGTGACCACTAAAGAAAAGCTGAGGATTTAGGCAGATGCAGGGGCTGGGAGTTCACTCCCTTGGCCTGCTGTGCCAACCTGGCCCCCTGGTGCACTGAGATGGTGATTGAGTCTGGGCGTGGTGGCACTCGCCTGTAATCCCAACGCCTGAGAAGCTGTAAACAAGAGGATCACTTATGAGTCCGACTTTGATCTTCACAGTGAGACCTTGTACCACCTTGTACATCCTGTCCTAAATACAAAAAAAAAAAAAAAAAAAAGCCCTGAGGGCCGGGTGAGATAGCTTAGCAGACTAAGTGCCTGCTTAGGCAAGCTCAGCGACCATGGTTCAATTCTCCATACAGCATGCAGGGTTGGCCCCACCCCAGGCATACTGAACCACCACGAGTCCATGTGGTGGCGCACGCCTGTAATCCCAGCACTGGAGAGGCTGAAATAGGAGGATCACTGCAAATCTGAGCTGTGTAGTAAGACCCTGTATGAAATACATTAAAGAAAAGAATTTATAATCCTACAATAAGGAACTTTTCAACAGTGTAGAACAAATAAGGTGCAGAACGATAGCCTATCACATATTTTCTTTGTTTGACTTCCACTTTCACCCTATACAAGCCTTCTTGCACTGTCTAAAGCAGAAGCTCTTGCTAGAGCTGCCCAATTCATAAATCACTGCTTCTTCAAATGCTTTAAAATTTTACTGTGTCACAGTTTACCTTTTAACATAATACCTGCCAGGTTTTTTAATTTTTATTTTTATTGTATTTTAGGGACGGGTCTACAGGGTGTTCAGGGTCTCACTACTAGATTGGACTCATAGTGATCCACCTGTTTACAACCTCCCAAGAGCTGGGATTACAGGTGCATGCCACCACGCCCAGTCTCATTCACCATCTCAGTGTCCCCTAGGGGTGGGGCTGGCATGACAGGCCTGGGGATTGAGCCCCTGGCCCTTGCACCTGCTTGTAGGTGCTTTAATCTGCTGAGCTATTTGGCCAGCCCTAATATCTGCCCATTTAAAAGTTTTATTATTGTGAAAAATAGTTACTTGTCCATTCAGGATACAAATAGTATTTTTCGTGAGATAAAAATGTAGCAAGTGAGTAAGGGTGAATTTAACCAGTACACAAGTCTTGTCTGTTACTTTTTGTGCTTTCTTTTGGAGTTAGAAGTAGATGCTGGTTCCTTATTTTGAAACTTGAAAAACAGCATAGTTACTACCATTTCAGTAAACTTTTATTCTTTTGTCTTTTCTAGTAATGTTTATTCAACTGAGTTTATGTGTATCTAATAACATCACAAAAAATATGCCCACCGCCACCTCTGCATATTTTTACTCACTCATGTGGAATAACTGTCTCGTGGGCAGCCACTTACTACTGAAATAGAGGTCAGAGAACCAAAAATTCCACCCAGCAGAAAATGGACTCAAAAAAATCACTGTCGATTTCACAAGACACACAGCAAGGTCAGCATGCAAAAACAAGGACAGCAAACAAAATATTTTTAAATTACAGTTTCAAGATATCTCAAGAAACATTCAATTAATTAGTTAATTTATTTATTCATGTATTTGGTACAGGGTCTCACTATGCAGCTCGGACTCAGTGATCCTCCTGTTTTCAGCCTCCGCAGTGCTGGGATTACAGGCATGCGCCACCACGCCTGATCTCATCGTGGGCTCAGTGCACTCTGGGGCAGGGGCCAACCCAGCATGGGGGACTGGGGATCAAGCCTTGGTCCCTGTGCTTGCCTAGCCAGGCACTTAGTCTAACTATAAATTGTTTGGCTGCTTCTAATTGATTAGCCCAACTTATTTGGTTATATTTGCAAATAAAAGCTAAGGGAACTTAGGAGGTCTAACTGGCTATGTCCGCTAGGGATTCTTCAGGCCTAGTTGCCACTTGACTTTGCTTTACCACGTAATAGGAGAAGTGCAACTGGTTAAAGCTCTGAGGAATTTTTCTGCTGATATAAATTGTATCTAAATCTTCCGCATAGATAAACATCTACTTTCAAAAATCTGATAACTCACGTCTAAAACCTTAATAGCACATTTCTGATTTACTATCATAAGCTGCTAATACAGTTGCAGTATGCATGACGTAAGGGTGTAGGTCCTGTCATCTAGCCATGTGCCAGTTAATCTTTCAGTCTTACTTTATACATAAAAGTGCTGGTATTTGTAATGGAATGGATTGAATGAGAGGACCTAGAATTTTGCAAATATTTGATATTTTTTGTTCCTGTTGCCAGAAGAAGTTTATGGCCTGGTAGTGGTAGAGGTGAAAAGGATTTCAGCAGTTTCGTCCCATCTTCTCAGTCTAAAGGTTGTGGCCTGTAGCGGTACCTTGAGGGAATTTCAAATCAAGAGAACAAGGTCTGTGTGTTCTTATTCTTTGTCAATCCCTTGTTTCCTGTCATTTGCCTTTGAAAAATCTGTTTTCCAAGTAGATTTTCTAATCTTTATCCTGCTTTTCTTCTGGACCAGGAGTTATAAAACAGTATTTGCTGTACTGTACTATGTGAGTACTACTATAGTGAAGTATTGGGACCTTTTCCCCTTCTAGAAAAATGAGTTCTTGTCACAGAATGTTCCAACCTCCTGGACTTCTCCGCCTTTCCATACTGTAAGAGCTACATAGCAGAAAAACACTTTCCTTCTATGAAGATTTCGAGTGTGTCTTATGTAGTACTTAGCACCATAGAAGACTTGGCTGTAAGCAAGAGTCCCACATGGGAAATGTTCATCGTAATGATAACATCTTATACCAAACTTCTCAAGCTTTGGAATGCGTTACAGTCATGTAGAAGGTGTTGAAACTCAGACTGCCGGCTGCCACCTCTACAGCTGTAGATTAGCTAGTCTGGCGTGGGCTGTATCTGGTTTTCAGATTGATGGCCCAACAGCACGTGCCATCTGAATACTGGAGAAGCATCCTGCCTTGCCTCTAAATAAATGCTTATGAAAGAATCTTTCGCACTCTAAATTGGGAGTAAACATTTGCCACATATATGTTTTTTAATTTCTTTTACAGCAGTGGAAAGACAGTATACCAAGTTATTTGCCTATATCATCATCTTTAATTCTGCAGTTAAAGTGGCCCAGAACCTTTGAAGTACTGCTGAGAAAACCTCTGAATAATGAATAATGAGGCACATTAATGAACACCCCACTCAGTGTGATTTAGTTTCACTCAGGGGACTTGTGACGTAAGGGTGGGGAGAAGGTAGTACACACTGAAGGACTTACAGTGGTAAACCAAGAACTGTGTACAGCTCCAAAGTGTCGTGGAATTAACAGTTTTGCTTTTCTTTCGTTTTAATTGGTAACCTTTCTTTAACTGATTAAATAAGTAGGATGACTGTGGGAAATCCTTGCCATTTTTATATTACAGCTTAGTTTTATTGTATACTTAAAATAGTTTCTTTTTTTTAATAGTTTCATAAGATTTTAAGTTTAGAGTTTTTTTCTAATTGGTTTAACCTGAGTGAGTTTTAATTTATGAATATACAGTTAGTTGCCCCCTTGGTGTTATGTCCAACTGGTTTCTGGATTTTGCTACTTTTTAGCTCAGCCTTCAATATCGTCTTTGATGTCTCACGTCCACAGCACTTTCAGCAGATCAGTTCATTCATTCAGCGTATATTTGTCATGCGCTACCTTATGTCAGGAATTCTGCTGGGTTTCGAAGGAGATGATGGGGAGCAGACATTCCTGCATCCTCATGAAAGTGGGGAAGAACAGGCCAAGAAGGGCGCCATCCATTGTGTGGACGGAGGAGTGAACAGAGACGCTGAGCAGTCCAGGACCTTGGTGGGGGAGAGAGATGCATCCGGGAGGAGCTGGAGCAATGGGGAGTGGGCTGGGCATGCAACTAGTTAGGCCCCTTTCCGTGTTCTCCTATAGGGAAGGTTGTAGCCTATGGACTGTGGTTATCCTGGCAAAGAGAAGGAGCCAATCTCAATCCATATTTAAAGGGTTTTTGTGGTGGTGGTGGTGTTTTTTAAATTATATAGCTCACTGGGTTGAATGTTACAGATGTTGCAGGTTGGTCGGTTGATTTTACTTTATTTTTCCCCTAGAAATTATACAGCTTGCGTTCACTTCTAGAAGAACGGAAAACCCAACGATTTGAGCTAAGTCCTTGGCCTTTAGCCGTGAAGCGCTCCTCAAGTTCTTTTCACGTAGAAGCTGCAGTGAAGTTTTGAAAAATGAAGCAGTTGAAAAGAAAAAGGAAAAGCAATTTTAGCGTTCAAGAAACTCAGACTCTTTTGAAAGAAATTACCAAAAGGAAAGAGGTCATTTTTTCCAAGCAGCTCAACACAACAATAAACGTGATGAAGCGCATGGCTTGGGAGGAGATTGCGCAGTGCGTGAATGCGGTCGGGGAAGGAGAACAGAGGACCGGGACGGAGGTGAAGCGCCGGTACCTGGACTGGCGAGCGCTCATGAAGAGAAAGAGGATGAAGGCGAACATTAAGCTGGTCGGGGCAGGATTTCCCCTTCCCACGTCAGACCTGGATGACTCCCTCACTGAGGAGATAGATGAGAAGATTGGCTTTCGAAATGACGCGAATTTTGACTGGCAGAATGTGACAGACTTCAGGGACGCGGGTGGATCCTTAACAGAGGTCAAAGTGGAAGAGGAAGAAAGAGATCCGCAGAGTCCTGAGGTAAGTATCAACCTGTGACACTTTTTTTCTTTCTTTCTTTCCTTTTTTTTTCATTTTTAGCTCTAATATGAGAGTTTATAGCCCTCCGATCATTAAAAAGTTCTCATCTTTTCAAGCTTAAGATTTTTGTGTGTGTGTGCGTTCATTTTACATTATCAAAGTAGTAAACCTTAATTATATCAAATTTGTTTATTAGTGATATGAGATAATTCAGTGTACATGGTTTTTACAGTTCCAATTAAATCTGGACAAACCTCACACCTACCATGGGAAGTAGAAATAAGTGCTGAAAATCATTTGTCTCTTTCCTTCTAGTTTGAGATAGAGGAGGAAGAAGAAATGTTGTCGTCCGTCATACCAGATTCCAGGAGGGAGACCGAGCTCCCCGATTTCCCCCACATTGATGAGTTTTTCACGCTGAACGCCACGCCATCGCGACCCGCCTACGACGAGCCCCATTTGCTCGTGAACATAGAGAAGCAGAAGTTAGAGCTGGAGAAGCGCCGCCTGGATATCGAGGCCGAGAGGCTGCAGGTGGAGAAGGAGCGGCTGCAGATCGAGAAGGAGCGGCTGCGGCACCTGGACGTGGAGCACGAGCGGCTGCAGCTGGAGAAGGAGCGGCTGCAGATCGAGAGGGAGAAGCTGCGCCTGCAGATCGTGGGCTCCGAGAAACCGTCCCTGGAGAGCGAACTGGGCCCCGGCGACAAGGCTTTACTGCAGCCGCAGGACATAGAAGCAGAGAAACTAAAACTTGAACGGGAACGCTTGCAGCTGGAAAAAGATAGGCTGCAGTTTTTGAAGTTCGAATCTGAGAAACTACAGATCGAAAAGGAACGCATGCAAGTAGAGAAAGAGAGACTTCGAATTCAGAAAGAGGGACACTTGCAGTGAATTGTTTTTTGTTTTTTTTTTTTTAGGTCTCTAGTGAATGTTTATATAAACTAGCTTTTTCTCCTATCAGATGACGTAAAGGTAGTTGCTGGATTAGTGGTGTTTTCCTAACGTCGGTGTTCTCAACACATAAAGGTAGCTATGTGTGGGTAGCTGTGTGATTAAGTAGCGTGCTGTATAACAGCTCTGCCCCGATACAAGCAGAGGGGCAGAATTACTGTGCTAGACTCTTCCCATTAGTAACACTATATAGTCTTGTATCATCCGTGTACCCAGAGTTCACAGTTATGTCTGTATAAAATCCTAGTCCAGTTTGGGTGATTCCGGCTGCAGGAAGATAGCAGACAGTGTCTGCAGAGACGTTTTTGGTTGTCAAAACC
>NW_004524588.1:17434168-17477544 GCF_000260255.1 Octodon degus
GTAAGGTAGTAAAAATGGAGCCAGTGTAAAAATGGCACCAATGGTCCCTAAGCTGGAAGCCAGTGAATGGCTGGTTGACTTTTAGAATATAGAAGAGTAGCTGTTTGGGAGTGAGAAACAGAGGAGAATGAACTTAGCGTCACACCATAATGGTGATGTGGAGACAGTGCTAGTAGCTGTGTTGTGAGTGGAGAAGCACCTAGCACACAGTACTTCACCACTCTACACAGCAGTCTTGCGTGCAGAATCTGTTTCTGAGTCTGAAACTCACAGTCACACAGTGAGTATGTTGCTAGTGTTTATATTGCAGCATATTTTATCTTTGCTCTTCCAGAGGAATGAAGTTTGTATCTTCCATGCTATTGGTCTTTTGAGGCCAAGGGCAGCTTGACCTTCAGGGCCTTCAGTGTCCGCAAGGCGCTTTCTCCACAGTCCTGGTGACTCAGATGCACACTAAGTTGCAAAAGGTGGCACGCGTTCACTTTGTGTTTCTGATTTCCAGGGCTAACGTAGCTTTAATACATCTATCAACGTACTACCTTGATTCTCTCTGTGTTTCCTATTAATTTAAGAATGGGTTAAAATCATTTTGACATTTGAGGATGAGTATGCAAGAGAAAAATATACTTCTGCTTACTTACCCTGATTTATAAATAGTGTTATTTTTCTATAAGTATAATAAATGCTTCTGCTGTAGAAATAAACTTGCCTCTGCCATCCGTGTACAAGTTTGTCACTTCAGGGACTGCTCTGTGATCTAAGGTGAGATGTTAACAAGCCTAAGAGAACCCTGTCATGAACGTGACAGGGGCCTAACACCAGGGCTAGACTTTAGAGCTACATACCTTACATACGTGATTTATTTACCCATTAAAATGACCCTTAAGCTAAGTCATGTAATCCCTATTTTAATAACATAACTGTCATATCTGTTTACTTAATACTGGAAAAATATGAAGGTATCCTAAGTACCCAAGACTGCAGGCTAAGTGTTCAATAAAAGTATGAGTATTGTGGCTCTGCCATGGGATACTCAGTAAATGTCAGTCAGCTCGCCCTTACATTCAATTTCCTCACATATCAAATGAGCATAATGAGCCAGGAGATAGCTGGATGGTCTAAGTGCCTGCCTAGTAAGAGCGAGGACCCGAGTTCAATCCCCTGCACCCCTGTACCACAGACCATGCAAGCCCCCTGCCGAGCCAGCCACTGAGACCAGGCGTGATGCCGAATGCCTGTAATCCCATCAGCTGGGAAGGCTGAGACAGAATCGCTATGAGTCCCAGCTGCACAGGGAGACCCTGTACTAGATAAATAAAAAATAAATAAATAAAAAATGAACATGATGCTAACCAACTCTCCTAGTATACCATAGTTTCTTTTATTTAAAGAAAACTTTGTAATGTGTACAAAGCATAATATGCTGCTCGAATGCAAAATGATACATGATTTCAGGTCAGATTTTAGTCTCCTGGGGAAAGCATAAGGATAGCGGATTGTTAATCTTGGGTTGTGCATACTTGAGTTCCTGGAAGAAATTTAACAAAAACAAAAAAGCCTGGTACCTTTCAGGGCTTTGATGGAAACCCTTGGGTTTCTTAATTCTCCCAGTTGAATAGGTTGAATCGCTCCACGGAGAGTTGCTGCCTTTCTTGTTAACTATTGCTGTCCACAAATATCAAACATTTAGTGGCTGGAAAACCTGCTTTGCTCATAGTTTTAGAAGAAATTAGACCAAACTTGAGTGGATAATTTTGATCTTGGCTGGTTTTCTGTGGAAGCTCCAGGTTGGGAAGCGGGTTCAACTTCCGGAAGTTGGCTGAACGTGGGGTGGATAATGGGCTGGGCTGCCGGGCCAGGCTGGGCTTGGTCTGGTACGGGTGGCAGAGGCCGAGAGAGAAAGTGGACATGCTCAGCAAACATATCTTGAGGGCTCGTCAAAGAGCAGCTGCAAAATTGCACTCCTGTGCTATATTGGCCTCAATACTAATTACAGACTAGACCAGGGGCAAAGGTAAGGATTGGGTCAGGGAGATAGCTCAGTAGAATAAGCACTTGCCTGACAAGCTCAAGGTCCTGAGTTCAATCCTTGGTACTGCCAAAAAAAAAAAAAAAAAGGGTAAGGATTAAAGTTCATTGTTTTTATTTATTTTCGGTAATAATAAATTACCAAAATTTCTTTTGTGTCTTTAGAGCAGGTTCTACAGGGTCTTACTACACAGGTGGGACTCATAGCGCTCCTTCTGCTTCCAGCCTCCCAAGAGCTGGGATTACGGGCTCATGCCACCACACCCAGTCTCACTGGCTTCTCAGCTTGTCAGGCAAGTGCTTGTGCCGCTGAGCTATACCCCTGGCCCTAAAGTTCATTCCTTAAAAGAACTGGAGTTTTGTTTTTTGGGGTTTTTTTTTGTATTTTTAGAGAAGGGTCTATAGGTTGTTCAGGGTGTCATTACTAGATCGGACTTACAGTGATTCGCCTTTTTACAGTCGCCCAAGAGCTGGGATTACGTGGGAGTGCCACCACGCCCAGTCTCAATTGCTGGCTCAGCGCATCGCGGGGGGCGGGAGGCACGGCAGGCCTAGGGATGGAACCCCCGGCCCCTGGAACTGTAGTTTTGTTTGTTTATTTATTTATTTTATCCTGTCTCAGGTTTATTTGTACAAAGAGCACAGGAGGACACCAATCCCCCACTGATTGCACCCCAGTGGTCACAGTAGTCCTTCTGTTTTTACATCAGATTAAGAGGCTTTTACTGTGGAGACTTCACGGGGGCCTGGGCACCTTTGGGGGCGCCTGGGCTGGAGCAGAAGATGGGGCCTGGGCCTTGGTTGAAGCAGAAGCTGGAGCCTGGGCCTTTGGCCGGCATGGCCTGTGACCCTTGGCAACGTGAGCACAGATATGCTCCCCAGGCTTGGGGTGGGCCATGTAGGCAAGTTGAGCAAGCTTGCGGTTTACTCCCTTTGGCATGATCTTGGGCTTGACGAGGGCCTTCATAGCCTCGGCACCTGCGCTCATGGCCTTGGCATTGTTTGGTTGCATCTTCTTGAAGCTCTTCTTGTGCTTCTTGGCAAAATGCATGTTTCTGAGGAACTTGGCATCTACCCCCTTCAGAGATTTGTATCTTTGTGACTGAGGCTTCTTGATGCCGTTTCTGTGCCATTTTCAGGACTAGCTGTACACGTGTGGGCTTGGCCATAACTGTACTGTAAACCGCAGCAACCTGTAGTTTTGTTAAAAGAAAAAAAGTAAGGGGCCGACAAGATAGCTCAGAAGATTAGCACACCTACTTAGGCGGATGCCAGCCCTAGGTTGGATCCCCAGCATGCTGTGCTGGCCCCACTCCTGGGGTGTGCTGAGAAGCCAGTGAGACTGGGTGTGGTGGCATGAGCCGGTAATCCCAACTCTTGAGAGGCTGGAAGCAGAAGGAGCGCTATGAGTCCCACCTGTATAGTGAGACCCTGTAGAACCTGCTCTAAAGACACAAAAGAAAAAAAAAAAGTATACTGGTTGGATGAGAAATTAGGCCATTTTTAAAAAATAATCAAGGATTGGCCAAATAGCTCAGCAGATTAAAGTGCCTGCAGGCAGATGCAAGGGCCAGGGGTTCAATCCCCAGTCTGCTGTGCTG
Source organism: Octodon degus (assembly GCF_000260255.1). Lineage (NCBI taxonomy): Eukaryota > Metazoa > Chordata > Mammalia > Rodentia > Octodontidae > Octodon > Octodon degus. The sequence continues at coordinate 17,437,798 of NW_004524588.1, forward strand.
GCGCCACCCCTGGGGCACACTGAGATGGTGATTGAGACTGGGCGTGGGGGCGCACTCCTGTAATTCCAGCTCCTGGGAGACTGTAAATGGGAGAATCACTGTGAATCTGATCTAGTAGTGAGACCCTGAATACCCTGTGGACCCTTCCCTAAAATACATAGAAAAAAAAAAAAAAATCAATCTACCACAGTTCCACTCTGATTGGCCTAGGATACACCTCATTTTATCAGTGGCCCTGGAACTCTGATTTAGCTTTTGTCCTAGACAAAAATGTCCTGAAGACCGAACTATCATCCTGTTTAAAAGAAATACATTCCCATCCTTTTTGCTTTTTTTTTTTTTTTTTTTGGTTTTGTTTTGTGAAGGTGCTGACTTACAAGAAAGTGCCAGGAGCTGGGGAGATGGCTCAGTGGAATGAGTGCTTCCCTGGCAAGCACAAGGGTCGGAGTTCAATCCCTGGTTCTGCAAAAACAAAAACAAAAGCAAAAACAAAAGTGCCATAAATTTGCAGAAAATCAAACTGTTGTCTCAGCCACGGAAGGTACACGTTGTAATTGAAGAGAATTTCTATTTCATATCTTTCATTTTCCATCAGAATTGTTTGTTTCATATTATTTTGTTTCATTATTCAACCTCTTCATGTTTTGTCTCCTGTCTACATATAAAGTAGATCATTGTGCTTTGAGATTTTATTTAGAGTTATTACCTGCCTTTTCCTATTTTTCCCCCTAATTTTTTTTCTTTTTTTAATGTATTAGGTACAGGGTCTCACTACGCTGTGCGGACTCATAGTGATCCTCCGGTCTCGGCCTCCCCACCCCTGGGATTATAGGGGAGCTCCCTCACACCCAGCCTCAGTGAGCTCAGCATGCCTGTGGGTGGGGCTGGTGTGGCATGTGGTTCCGGGGATCGAACATCCATCCCTGCGCTTGTCTAAGTAGGCATTCAGTCTTCTGAGCTATCTACAAGGCCTCACTACACAGATGGACTTGTAGTAATTCTCCTGTTTTCAGCCTCCCAAGCACTGGGATTACAGGCGCACCACCATGCCCAGTCTCAATCACCATCTCAGTGTGCCCTGGGGCTGGGATAGGCATGGCAGGCCGAGGATCTAACGCCGACTCCTGTGTCTGCCTAAGCAGGTGCTTTAATCTGCTGAGCTATCTGGCCCGCCCTCCCAAAATGATTTTGACTGTGTCACTCTATAGTGACATATTTTTGCAAAAGAAAATTTAAGTTTAAATTTTAACTTGGAAGAACATTTCGTTTTCAAATCTGAGGCTGTAACATTGAAGGCTGTCAGAGTTCTAATCAGCTGTTACCTTTCTTGACATGTAGCTTCTTTTTGACTGCACTAATTCTTTTTGTATAAAGAATACCACAATTTTGCACAGTGCCTTCTTTAAAATCCAGGTGAAGATTGTCAAATGTAACTCTGAAAGTCTCTGCCAATGAATATTGAAAGGGAATTATCCTTTGATTAAATGGAAGACAGGTAAACAGAGTATATATTTTTGGAAAAAAATAGGTTTGTTGGTTGCTTACATCTCAGAAGATTAATTTACTACTGTAGATTGAAGTCATTGTATTATGCTTTTTTTTTAAAAAAAATGTATTTGGTTGTTGCAGGGTCTCACTATGCAGCTTGGGCTCATGGTGATTCCTGTTTTCAGACTCCCCAGTGCTGGGATTACAGGCATGTGCCACCACACCCGGACTCTGGCTGGCCTAACCCACCCTGGGATTGGGGACTGGTGCAGCATGTGGTGCCAGGGATCCAACTGTGGTCCCTGTGCTTGCCTAAGCTTACCTACACAGATGCTTTAGTTTGCTGAGCTATCTTGTGGTCCAGTATTTGCTTTTTGATTTGAGAGGATGAAAGAAGAATTGGTAATGATTATAAAATTTGCATTTTGGAATATTTTCTGAAATTAGGAAGTTCCATAATAATTTTCACTATAGTGTATCTTATAATATTTAGCTTCTTTCTTTCTTTCTTTCTTTCTTTCTTTCTTTCTTTCTTTCTTTCTTTCTCTTTCTTTCTTTCTTTCTTTCTTATTTTCTTTCTCTTTCTTTCTTTCTTTCTTTCTTTCTTTCTTTCTTTCTTTCTTTCTTCTTTCTTCTTTCTTTCTTCTTTTTTTTGCACTGGGCATTGAACTCAGGACCTTGTGCCTAAGGTAGGCACTTATGCTGTGGAGCTATCTCCCTGGCTATTCAGCATTTTTCTGATGTGTTCTATTTTTTAAAAAGCTGAAATAAACAATTCCCTGTCATTTCCTTTCAAGTTGAAATGTTCAGTTTCAACATTTGAACTGGTCTATGGACCTGAGCATGCCACCGTTCCAGGCCTCTCCCCGGTGTGCTGGCTGTTCTGTAAGCGCATGATATGTGCCCACTTGGGATTCATCGGCTACTTCCTCTCATAAACCTTTTTTTCTCTGCAGCAGCACCATTTGTTCCAGTTGTTTGGAAATTTTAGAGGTGTCTTTAACTCCTTTGCCCTCCGCATTTTGCCCAAGTGGTGGCTTCAGGCCTGTGTTGCCATCCAGTGGTGCTTCAGTTCATCTCCGCGCTCCCACGTAACCCGGAGTGCAGCGGCCTCTGTAGCTTGGGTTCCAGGGAGCCCCTCTAGTGCCTTGGCCAGTCCGCCTCGGATGACACTTTTGGCATAGATTTCCCTAGGTGTTCTCCCTTGGTGTCCATGGAGTAGAGGGAGAAGAACAGCACTCAGGAGCGACCACAAATCCGTTCCCAGCTCTGCTCCACCAGCGGTGTAGTGCGGGACAGTCAGGCTCTGAGCCTCACCGTTCTTGTCTTTTTCCATCCAGTGCATGTGCACGGACTGACCTCACCATATTTGGAATGATAATTATGAGAACGTAATTTAAAGCCAGACAGCAGCTGAGGCCGCTGCAATTTGTCTTTCTATAGTCTCCGATTCTCTCGTATCAGAAAGTCTGCCGGTGTCCTTTGTTCCCCCATTTAAGAATTCCTCATGCTAAGTATGCTTGCCACACTACTCCCCAAATGCACCATGCATTTTTTTAATCTTTGCCTTTGTGTCACATTCACACTTTACCTTTTTGTTTTCTCTCCCAAAGTGACAGTCAGCAGAAAAAAGTTCAGACCCATGCACTTTCAACCACGGTTTGTCATCATTTAAGGAAACTAAAATGAATTTCCTGAATAAAAATTGCAATATTTTATCACATAAAAACATGATACCATATCTTCCAACATTTCTCTGAGGACCTTTGAAGTACAATGTTAAGGGAAACACCCATCTGTGGAGCTGTGACTTCTTCCAATGTCGTCTAGGCAGCATTCTCCTACCAGTGGGCTCTGATGGCCATGTGCCATGGGACCGCCTCGAGCTATGTTGTAGGTCAGGTGCGATAAGCAAAGTGCAGTGAATGTTGAATTTTTCAAAAAATAGTATAACAAAGGACATGTTAGGGCCGGCTAGATAGCTCAGTAGATTAAACGGCCTACTTAGGCAGACGCAGGGCTCCGAGGTTTGATCCCTGGCCTGCCACACAGGCCCCGCCCTCAGGGCATGCTGAGAGGGAGACTGAGACTGGTTGTGGTGGCGCACGTGCCTGTAATCTCAGCGCTTGGGAAGCTGAAAACAGGAGAATCCCTGTAAATCCAATCTGTGTAGTGAGACCCTGTAGATCTTGTAGACCCTGCACTAAAATACAAATAAATAAATAAATACATAATACATAAATAAATAGATAAAGGACACATTGCCATTAATACATCTCCTAATACTCCCCTTGCTTGAGACCCTTATTCTGTTGTTCTTGTCCTTTTTTGGGAGCAACCTGGAAGTCCTCTTTCAGGAGTGTTTAGTTGTGCCCTTGTAGCTACTTCAATGTCCTGAATCAATTCAAAGCGTTTCCCTTTCCTGGTAGCTCGGCTGTGGGCGAGAGCCAGCAATCCCACAAGGCCAGAGCCCTGGAGGAGGTGAGCGGTAGTACACTGTAATATTTGTGAGCCGGCCTTTCTGTTGGATGACACTCACTAGCAGTGTTCATCTTATTTTATTTTATTTGTTATCACACCTCATAATGACAGAAAAAAGACTTCTAAAACTACTTCAAACTATGGCAAGAATGATGGGAATAAGGGTTGTGGAAGTGAGGGGAAATATTTTGAAGGAGATTTATGGCAACGAATCTTTTTGCAGTACATTAAAAAAAAAATTAAACATTCACTATGTAGTTTCACTATACTTCATACTTGGATCAAGAAGGCCCACAGCCTGACCTCGTGTCACCTGACATAACTGTATCATCCATCCCATCTGGATCTCTTTCTTTAAAGATGATCTGAGTCCTAACCCAGATCTGTTACTTTTAGTGATTTTGCAAATAAACCTCAAGATAAGGATTTTAATTCATACCTGCTCAGTGCATCCTCCTATTGAGAGTTGGGGTCAGTGCCTGAGTTTAGAGTCTTTCTGTGTCCCGAACTGTAAGTAGTCTTTTAAGTATTCAACTGATAAAAAAAAAAAAAAAAAAGTTATCCTTACCAAAACATGATCCCAGGGGGCCTGGGACACTCCTGTGGTGGCAACGATCCTTAGCATCGTCTACTGGTGCTAGTTTTACAAACATTGAGAATGCAAAAGATAAAGGGTCAGAGAGGATTCCACCTAGATGTCAAAGGAAGGCCTTGGAGAGAGGCGGTGCCCACCTGGAAGGGCAGTGGCTAAAACATAAGGGTGATGCTGCAAGTGCAGCAGAGATCCTGGGACGTCGGCGGACCCAGGATGTGGAACATCTAAGGGAAACCACAAGGCAGGAGCAGGGCCAGCCCAAGATGGGTCTTTTGGGGGCCAGAGATGGAATGTTAGGCATGCAGATCTAACATGGCCCGAAAACCTCATGAGTTTGGAAGGTGATTGGATTACGGAGGTGTTAACCCTGACTTGCTGGAGGGAAAGGGGTGTGATAGAAAGAGGTGGGTCACAGCGAGGCAACCTGGAGAGGTGTCTCCCTCCACCTCTGCGCATTCTCTCTGCTTCTTGGAAACCATGGAGTGGCAATTTCTTTGTTATGGTCCTCTGCCATGCTGTTCTGTCATGAAGCCGGCTGATCATGGACTATAACCATGAAATAAAATAAGCCTGTCCTTAAATTGAGAGGGTAGCATATTGTCTATCAGCGACGAGAAAGTTACTAAGACAGCAGGGGTTGTCGGCATGTTAGCACCAGGCTCATGGCAGAAACAAGGCAGCGTTTTCTGCTCGTGTTCGACCAGCCTCGGTCTCACACGGAGTCACCTTGGCTTCGGGAACTTCCAGAGGAAAACCAGGGCTCCATCTCTGGGGGGGGTGCTGCCTCTCCTGCATGTAGCAGCACCCTGAATAATACTGACATAGACTCTTGAGCCCAGAGCAGTATCTTATACCCAAAAAAGCACTTGGGCTTGAGGGATCTGTCTATATTTTACCTGATTTCTTCTAACCCACCATGTCACTGTTGGTACAGCACCGCTCCCTCCCTGTGGCACACATGTGCAGCTTCGGGCATGCCCTCTCTCCTGGAAGGGGTTTGTGCTTCTCTGAAATTTAGTTTGCTTGGTTGTCACAAGAAGTTCTCTGATTTATGTAAGAAAAGTTATGATCTTAGAGATTCTTTGGCTTTTTCTCATGGTTAGTGTGAACGTGACTTTTGTTTCTATGCTTTCTGTTTCCTAGTTGGAAGCAGAAACCCAGCGCTGTGGAGACGGAACAAGGTCTTCCTTGACCTTCCTGTGACAGGATTCTGTGATAACAATGTTGAAACATTCATTCTCAACTTCGCAGCGACACAGTTTTCAGTATTATTCCCATTTTAGATATGAAACATCTGCTCTCTCTAGAGGCCACAGAATCAGCCCAGCACAAAGATTCACTTGGTTTTGTCTGACTCTAAAGCTCAAAATGTGAGGGCAGGCCAAATAGCTCAGTGGATTAAAGCACCTGCAAGCAGGCACAGGGGCTGGGATTTGATCCCTGGGCCTGCTATGCCAGCCCCACCACCAGGGTGCGCTGAGCCAGCAATTGAGACTGGGCATGGTGGCGCCCCAGCTCTTGGGAGGCTGAAAACAGGAGGATCACTACGAGTCCGATCTAGTAGTGAGACCCTGAACACTCTGTAGACCCTTCCCCAAAATACAAAGAAAGAAAGAAAGAAAGAAAAAAAGAAAACTCAAAGTTCATTCTTAGTACTATTCATTTCTGGCCTCTGGAACTAAAGAGCAGAGAAGTTCATTAAAAAAATGATGTAATAATAGCATAAGTACTGTTTTAAAAGTGAGCACAAGATATTGAGTAATAAAAAGTGTTTTCAAATAGAAACTGTTTTGGAATGTCTACTTGAGAATAGAATATCTAGAATAATTCCTGATTCCAAATTGGTCATGAAAAGTTTCTAGGCATTTAGCTTTTTTTGAATCTCTCTCTCTCTCTCTCTCTCTCTCTCTCTCTCTCTCTCTCTCTGTTATTTTTAATAAATTTTATTTTCATTATTCCATTTAACATAATTTCAACATAGGTCTATGCTCTAAGATGGGCAAAAGAACACAGATCCCACCTCTCACCAAAAGTTTTTTCGTAATGTTCTGAGCGGGTGTGAGGCTTTGGGGGCCCCATTGTTAACCCTAACATTTTACTGCTTGTGATTTTTTTGACTACTGATACAGAAGCAAGAGGCCAACTATGTGTGGACATCACTGAGCCCTCTGCTTGTACAACCACCTCTGAAGGGTGTGATGCCAGTGACTAATGTGTGTCACCAACAAGTTCAGTGTTTTAAGTAAAATGCTAAAGTACGTACATGTTCTGCATTTTTTAAAAATACATTTAAAAAGTGGCAGTGCAGTGATTTTCAATTCTTTCTGAGCTCAAACTGTACAGGAGCACTATGAATGTGGTCTGCTCAACATGTTCAGTCCAATGTTAGCAACCATCAGCACCCTGGCGGCACCTGCGATTAAACCTGCAGACATACATTTTCCAGAGCAGTAGAATCTCATTCCCATGATGCTAGCCAAGGTCCCGGATATAACTAGGAAAACACAACTTTTCTAGGGGTGCTGATACAGCTGGTAAGCCCCCAGGCTGGCTAAGCTAAAGTCTGCAGACTGGAGCCTGGACCGTGGTCCGGGTCAAGGTCTTGGTGAAGGTCAGCAACCACGTAAATGCAGATTCTGGGTCCCGGGTGGGGCTTGAGGCCAGAACCTGAATATCTTTCTTAATTCTTATTATTATAATGAACACCAGACCTTGGTTTTTCTGCCTTTCTTGCTGCGAGGTCAGAGCCCTGTTAGATCCTCCTGTCCTGAGGCTCCAGTAGGAAAGCAGCGGCTTGCAGTATCCTCTTCCCAAGAAGGTGATGGAGCATGCTACAAAGGCACCCTGCTTGCAAAGCCTGAAGAACCTGAGGTCCCAGGAGCAGTGTCTATTTGATTTCCTTGCTGCAAAGTCTAGAGCAAGGACACTAAGATATGTATCTCTACTGATAGTGCACGTGCTTCAAGGTAGATCAGTGACATTATTTGCATATTGTTTCTAACATCTTTGCCTTCAGATCTTATTTTCTTTTCCTCCTCCTCCTGCTCCTCCTTCTCCTCCTCCTCCTCCTCCTCCTCCTCCTCCTCCTCATCTTCTTTTTCTCCTTTTCCTTCTTTTTCCTTAGAAATGATTTAGTACCTATTCTGTCACCTATCTAATTTCCACTAATTCACTGTCTGGTTAACTGAGTTGGAGGTGGATTTTGTAGGTTACAGTTAGGAATCCTATGTGAAACATCAGGCAACTGAAATGGATGAAATGACTGGAAGATTTTTTTCCCATAGTTTTATTGAGAAACAAATAGCAATGAGACAGTTTCAAATCAATTTGGTTGGACAGTTTCAGTAATTAACACATTGCATGACTGGAAGATTTTTTAAGGGAAAGAACATGAAGCATACCAGAAACTAAATTTGTGAATAATTTGGTGTTATTGTTGGGAAAGTAGGTGAGAAAAGGTACTGGAGCAGTGCATGGGGCTCATGTAGTGGATCTTGAGTTCTTTTATGTGAGAGGTGATGAGATCCTGTTTGGGTTTTAGAAAGACGTGGTGGCTGTCATGTAAGGAACAGGCTAAATAAGACAAGCTAGGATACCTAGCAGAAGACAAGTGTTGTCACAATACAGAGAAATTAAGAGTCCCTCAATGAAGTCAGTCATACATGGATGGAAAGCACGAGTGGGGAGATATTTTGGGAGATAGCAGGATTTAAAGGTACTGACTGGATGTCAAGATGATGAAGAAAAAGATTCTAGAATATTTCTCATGCTTTTGATGTGGAATAAAGTGTCACTGAAACTGGGAAACAAAAGGAGGGGCATGCAGGGTAAGAGAAGAGCGTTTGACATTTGGCATTCAGAAGTCAGAAAGAGAAATCTGTAGATAATTGAATAAGAAGCAACACCATGAGATGCAAATTTCTTTGTAAATAATATAAAAATTACTGCAGACATCTAGGTGATAATGAGATCAACCAGAACATGTTGGAATATATTCTGTGAGAAGAGAAGAGGACAAAAGATGCAACTCTGAGTGGGCACAAACTTCACAGAAGTGGGGACCATAAAATATACTGAGACACTGTAAGCAGAGGATTAAGAGAAAACCAAAAGTTTATGCAAATGCATGAAGAGGTAAGTGGATGTGGCCACAAGATGATCGTTGGTGTACCGAGGAGAACATTTTGGTGAAGCAATGGAGTGAAATGATGGAGTCAGTAATAGATTCACAGTTGCTATTTTTGTTAAATAAGGTGTGAAAGCAAGGCGAGAAGTGGGTGGCTAACTGCAGGAAGATGAGAATATAATCAATGGAAAAGTTGGCTACACATCTCTTGGCATGAATCTCTTAAACAGCACAAAGTCAAAGATTAGTGGTGAGTTAAGGGATTGTAGGTTAAGGAATGAAGTAAAGCATCTGCGCTGTCCATTAGGATGATAATAAGGCTTAAGGTAGCCAAATCGAATTCCAATGGCCTTGATGAATGTGCAGCACTAGCAGGGGAGGTGGTAGAGCAAATGCCCCAGCAGACAGCCCACTGCAATAGTACTGTTAGATGACATCCACCCCACGGTGGAGGGATTTGGGTGTGATGGCAGAGATGTAGCTTCTCAGGATTGCCTTCCCTCTTTGTTCTAGGTTTGTGGTCTGCGGAGTGATGTTGTCAGAAGACAGTGCTGTGGGGAGGTTAAAGATGTAGAGATTCCTTACTTTGTATTGAGAACAGGAGCATAAAAACCTGGAGACAGAAAAGGTTAACAGTGATAAGATGAATGTGGAAAAGGAAGAAAAGTGCAGCAGTCTCAGAAGAAGAACTTGGATGAGACAGAGAAGGATGGTTGGGATGAGTTTTATGTTGGACCATAGCCAAGAAGGACAAGAATATAGACATAGTGGGTTGAGCTTCAGTGTTTCAAGTAGAACTTCCTTATACCTTCTTTTTTTTTAATTTTTGAACTCAGCTGTATTTATTGCTTCTTAAAGCAGAATGTGACCTGAGCACTCCTCGTCCATTCACAGGCCTTGTTCCGAATGAGTTTTGAAATGGCTCTGCGGTATCCCCAGCAAGTTGTCTCTCCTTCAAAACAGTACTTTTCTTTGGAAAACAAACCCGTGCAGCTCCGCCCATCACGTTTGTGTTTCTAGAAGCCTAGGACATGCGGATCTGAAATTACTGGGGAAAGTTTAAAAAATGATCCTATAAGAAGACTCAAGCTATCTTAACAAAATATTCTTTTAAACATCAGGGAATCTCAACACTTCAGAGACACAAGATCTGGCCTCCTAAGGAATCTGGCTCAGTAACTAAGCACTTCAGACCTCACAAAGTTAACAGTGAAGTTACATCTTACCACTAACATCTCAACCTGTTAAAATAAACTAAGGCGAAACTAGAGAAAGCACTGCTGGCTCTGCTTTAGTGCCTCAAATATCACAGTATTACTTAAAAGTGCAAATAAATCTTATCTTTCCCTTAAAAGCAGTTATCATGCCATATAGACTTAACAAAAAAAAAATCCTCAAAAATTTATATTATCAGAGCGAATGAAGGTTAAAGCACTGAGCATGCATTAGTGGTTCTTTGGGCCGAGCTCAGTTAACTTCTTCCGTGCATGACATGTCATCATCTCCTTCAAGGGGTGGCATCTCCTTATCTTTTTTTTTTTTTTTTTTTTTTTTTTGCGGAACCAGGGATTGAATTCAGGCCCTTGTGCTTGCCAGGGAAGCACTTATTCTACTGAGCCATCTCCCTGGCTTCGGCATCTCCTTGTAGACAGCAGGAGTGGTGTCATCAGTGGTGGGGTCAACCTCATCAATACCTAGACCCAGCTTGGTCATCCTGTAAATCCTGTTCACATGTGTCTGCAGGTCTTCCAGGCTGATGCCAGAGGACAGCAGTGTGGTTTCATGCAGCAGGATGAGCAGATCATTCACAGATGTGTCGTTCTTATCGGCCTTGGCCTTTGGCCACAAGGTCTCGATAATGGAGCGGTCAGGGTTTATCTCCAGGTGTTACTTTGCTGCCGTGTAACCCATTGTGGAGTTTTCTCTTCGGGCTTGGGCTTTCATGATTCTTTCCATGTTTGACATCCAGCCATGTGTACTTGTGACAATACAGCATGGAGACGTCACTATTTGATTTGACACGAACACCTTTTCGACCTTTTTCTCCAAGATGTCTTTTATGCTCTTGTACAGCTTTTTAAACTTTGTCTTTTTCTCTTCCTGTTTTTTTTTTTTTTTTTCTCCTTTTCATCTTTGGGAAGTTCCAAGCCCTCTTTGGTAACTGATATTAAAGTTTTTCCGTCAAATTCCTTCAGCTACTGAATGCAGTACTGATTGATGGGCTCGCTTATGTAGATCACTTCTAAGCCAAGCTTCTGGAGCTGTTCCACAAAAGCTGAATCAGCTACCTGGTCCTTGGTTTCACCTGTGATGTAATAGAGGTGCTTCTGGTTCTCCTTCATCCTGGTGCAGTAGTCCTTGAGAGAAACCATCTCATCCCCAGAAGCAGATGTGGAGTAGCGTAGCAGTTCTGAAAGCTTCTTCTGATTCTGAGAGTCTTCATGTATCCCAAACTTCATGTTCTTAGAAAACCGCTCATAGAACTTCTTGTAGTTCTCCTTATCCTCTTATGATAGATAGATATCCTATCTATGCCAGTTCAGTGAACAGTTCTAAGCACTTTTTTTCTTTACCAAATTCTTTCTGATGACTTTAAAATTTTTGCTGTGTTGTAACATTTCCCGAGAAATATTTAGAGGGAGATCCACAGAGTCCACCACCCTTCTGATGACATTCAGGTTTCGGGGATCAGTTCCTCGCAGTTATCCATGCTGGAGACTCTGTGGACATAAAATTTGATGTTGTTCTGCTTTCTGTTTTCAAATAGGTCAAAAGGAGCTTGTCATGGGACAAAAAGAAGAGCCCTGAATTCCAACTGTCCTTCAACAGAAAAATGCTTCACTTCCGGGTGATCCTCCCAGTCACTGGTCAGACTCTTGTAGAACTCCCCACACTCCTCATTAGTAATATCATAAGGGTTTCTGGTCCAGATGTGCTTCATCTTGTTCAGTTCCTCCTGGTTGATACACTTCTCCTTAATTTTCTTTTCCTTCTTGTTACCATCTTTTTCTTCCTATTCTTCATCAGAACCAACATCTTCTATTTCAGGCTTGTCATCAGACTCCTTTTCTTCTTTTTGCTTGTCTTCCTCTTTGTCCTCCTTTTTTTCTGCCTCATCACCACTCACTCCTTTACCGCGTTCCTTCTCCACAAAAAGAGTAATGGAATAACCAATGAACTGTGAAAGCTTCTTCACAATCTCTTTTATTCTTCTTTCTTCGAAGTACTCCATTTAGTCTTCTTTCAGATGCAGGATAACCTTTGTTCCTCGGCCCATGGGTTCACCCGTATCTGTCCTCACAGTGAAGGACCTTCCTGCTGAGGACTCCCAGGCATACTGCTCATTATTGTTATGCTTGGTGATCACAGTCACTTTCTCAGCAACCAGGTAGGCAGAGTAGAAACCCACACCAAATTGGCCAATCATGGAGATGTCAGTGCCTGCCTGCAAAGTCTCCATGAAGGCCTTGGTACCCAACTTGACTATGGTGCTGAGGTTATTGATCAAATTGGCCTTGGTCATTCCAATCCCAGTATCCATGATGGTGAGGGTGCGATCTTGCTCGTTCAGAATGAGGTTAATGTGCTTGTTCAGAATGAGGTTAATTCCTGCTGGAGTCAAGCTTACTGGAATCTGTCAGGCTTTCATACCTGATTTTGTCCAAAGCATCAGACGAATTGGAAATTAACTCCCTCAGGAAGATCTCTTTGAGTAAAAGATGCTGATGATCAGGAGTGTCAACTGTGTGATTTCTGCCTAGAAGGCGAAGTTCTCCACCTCCTCCTTCTCCATGGGCTGACCTGGGTCTGGGACCTTGGCTGAGTAGTGTGACAACTGACACAGTAACTGCTTCTAGATGCTGAAGCAACTCGGAACTTATACTTTCTGCGCACATCTTAGACTGAGTAACCCTTAAGTCACCTCCTCTGATCGTGGTCTTGGAAATTTAATGATCCTGTCAAACTTTGCTGTGTTTAGACTATAAAACAATACTGATGGAAAAATCTTCCACTCAGAAAACAGCCAGGTGAGATTAATTAATTCTGCTTTAGAACTTTGAAGTAGCAGCAGTTTTAGGTCACCAAAGGATTAAGTAAACATCTAGATGGAACCAGCTATGAACTAAATTGTTTCAAATTCCTAAACTGATAGAAATGTTGAAAGTATTTCCATTTTGTCAACAAATTGGCTCTAAAAGGAGCCAGGTAGGGCCATGGTACTATATCAGCGATGAACACGAACTCCTGGGCATCTATCCTAACATGGAGTTGAGAATTTTCTACTTGATTCCTTCTTTCAAGGCAACCATGGCACCAATGTGGGTCATGTAGGAACACTTAGAGTTTGCACATCATGTGAAGAGGAAGCCTGAAGTGTTTCACACATAACAGTATAGAGACCATATGTCAAACATTTCTGGTTTTGAAATCTTACTGGCTTTTTAACCTGCCTTTCACTTTTGTAATAGCTCTTTTCTTTATTTCTCCATCTTGCAATGTTATTTTATTTTCAAATTAGATTTTATCAACAAATTTTAGATATACTGTCACACTCATCACAGAGAATTTGTACCTGTACATGATATAATTTGTTTATTTCCCTATTCCTCTAACCTCTCTTCAACTCCTCCTCCCCTCCCCATTTACAAAGCTTTGTTTCTATGTTTTCCTTCTTTTCTTATTGTAATAGATCTTTCCTTCCACCTTCCCATTCCTTTTCCCATTTCTCCACCCCCATATCATGGAAAATAAACAAATAGGTTTTTCTTCTTTCATAGAAAATAATTTAGCTTTGTGTTGTCTTCTGAAATACAATTTCTTGTTTCTTTCCCTTTAGTACAGGGTCTAGAGGGTCTTAGTACCCCAATCAGACTCTTAGTGATCCTCCTGTTTTAAGCCTCCCAAGCACTGGGATTATAGGTGTGCGCCACCTCACCCAGTCTCAATCACCATCTCAGTGCACCCTGGTGGCAGGGATGGCATGGCACATGGGGCAGAAGGGGGTCGATCAACCCCCAATCCCTGTGTCTACCTAAGCAGGCGCTTTAATCCCTATGCTATCAGGCAGGCCCCAATTTCTTGTTTTTAATAATTTGTCAAAGTGTTCTCTTAAAAAGTAGTTCTGTTTTGAAAAGACTATTAGTATAAAGACTAAGCTGAATAAATAACCCACTCATTACATTTGCCTTTGGTTCTATAAATACTAAGATTCTAACCTACTGGATTGCCCGAAATGTCCTCCTTTGTGCATATGTATGAAGACATGCTTTTCATAAAGCATCATACTAATAAATGTAAGAGGGGGTGAATCTATGGCTCTGTTTGTCTTCAAACTTTATGCTTAAACTTAATTCCCCAGTATATCACTTTTCATTTATTTCTTATTCCTGTTACTACCACAGTGAGGTTGCAAATTTGGATATTCTGTTTTCTGAAAGTTAGTTGAATATATTTTCACTGATCTGTGTTTATGTACGGACATAAATACTGGACATGGCTGTGTAGTACGCCTTAGGGAAATGGTGAGCTGATAGTGTATGGGTGGAGAATCCAGGAGACACATCACTGATGAATATGTAGCCGCTTGAAGTAAGTGCAGTCAAGGCAAGAGTGTCCTTCCCACTAAGCTGTTGCTGAACTGAGTGTAGCTCATGTTCTTTTCAGATCTTTCAGCTAACAACTAAGGACGGTCTAGAGCTTTTGTCTGTGGTCAACTGATCTAGAATCCAACTGGCCTTATCTCATGGGTGCAGGCTCTTTCTTTCTCAGTGACTGAGTTCTTCAACTTCGTCAAGTCAAATGTTTTAACTTAAATGATTTTAATTTAAACATTTGAAAATCACATTTCTGAGTTTTATAAAGCATTTCATCAGATTGGAATGTAGAGAAATGTCCCCTTTCACTGATACGTAACTAAAACTTTTGCTTTTGGCAAGATTGTTCTTTACTGTAAGAAATATGACACAAATCCAAGGGTTAAAGGAAAGATAGATTTAGAAATATTCCTACAAATGAAGTGAAATCCTTCTTCTGGGTTACTTTTTTATAACAATTTCTCTTGTTAAACAAATTGTCAAATCCTGCTATAGCTAGGCACAAATTAATTATACAAAGTTGCTTCTTTCTTGTGTGAGCGGCAAATCTATCAAATCATATTGCTCTGCTTTTCTTTTAGCCACTTTATCCAGTAACTCAGAAAAACTATAAACTCAGCCAACCTTCAGCTTTCATTTTGATTCTCTATATACTTAGCACATGCTTTAGAAGGCACCATGTAGGGAAAAGATGTTGTTTTTCTAACTTTTCTAAAAGTTGTCTGGAACCAGAAGAGACCTAGAACAGCAAAAGCAATCCTGGGCAAAAACAGACCTGAGGATCAACAGAACAGATTAGAAGATGCAGACACAACTACAAACACACTTAGCCACCTTATCTTTAATGAAAAGGCCAAACATATTCACTGGAAGATAGCTTCTTTAACAAATGGTGCTGCAAAAACTGGCTTTCCACATGCTGAAGGTTAAACACAGACCTATGCCTATCACAATGCACAAAACTGCAGTCAAAATGGATCAAAGATTTAAATATTAAAACTGAAACATTAAATCTCCTGAAGAGTCCAGGTGTGGTGGCACACACCTATAATCCCAGCACTAGGGAGGCAGAAAGCAGGAGGATCACTATGAGTCCAAGCTGCATAGTGAGACTTTGCAAAACACAACAAAACAAACCAAACACAAAAAACAAAAAACTAAATCTTGTGAAGGAGAAAGTAAGTAGAAATCTTAAGGACATAGGGGTAGGTAGAGAGTTTATGGACAAAAATGAGACTACACGGGAAATACTTCAAAGAATCAACAATTGGAATCTCATCTCTCTCTTTTTTTTTTTTTTTTGGGAAGGGTGTACCAGGTATTCAGGGTCTCACTACTAGATCGGACTTGTAGTGATGTGTCTGTTTACAGCCTCCCAAAAGCTGGGATTACAGATATGTGCCGCCACCACACCCAGTCTCAATTGCTGTCTCAGTGCACCCTGGGGATGGGGCCTGCACAAGGGATCTCATCTCTTTGAAAAGTTTCTGCACACCAAAAGAAATTACCAACAGAGTAAAAAGAAAACCCACAAATTTGGAAAAAATTATAGCCAACTGTCCCTCAGATAAAGGACTCCTATCTAGAAGATATCAAAAAAAATTTAAAAAAATCAGGCCTCTAAAATTCAAAGATCCAACTCAAAAAATGGGCATTTGAGATGAATATATACTTCACAAGTGAAGAGATACAAATCTTATTTGAAGATTTCCAATAAATATATGAAAAATGTTCAAAATCATTGATCATTCAGGACATGTAAATTAAAACAATACTGAGATACCATCTTAGGCCAGAAAGAACAGATATCATCAAGAAGTTAACTAATAACATATGCTGGAGAGGCTGTGGGGAAAAAGGAACTCTTCTTCACTGTTGGTAGGAGTGAGGCTGGTACAATCATGGAAATCAGTACGAAGATTCCTCAAAAAGCAAGGATTGGCGGTCCCATTCAAGCCAGCTATTCCCCTCCTAGATATTTTTCCAAAAGTACTAAAACCATCATACCTAATGATATTTGTACACCCATATTTATAGCAGCACAATTTGTCATAGCTAAATCTTGAAAACAACCCAAATGCCCATCAACTAAGAAACGGATGGAAAAGATGTGGCATTTTTATACACTGGCAATATTGCTCATCTATGAAGAAGATAAATTTTAGGCTTTTGTATATAAATCGATGCAGGTAGAGGCTATATTGGTAAATGAAATAAATCAGACCCATATGTGCAAACATCGTATTGTCTCACTAGTGTGAGAACCTGAAAGAGTAAATAAAATCTGAAAGGTACAATAGATGCTGTGAAAGGAAAAGAATTTGTTCAATGGGAAAGAAAAAGTGGCATGAGGAAAAGGACAAAAGAAAGAAGGGGAAAAGATCCATTATGCATACATGCAGGTTAATTTGGATAATTATACTGCTGATTTCTGGTAGTCTTTTAGAAGGAGCAGTTAATGCTTAGATTTTTTTCTTTTCAATTTCTTACAACTTATTGTCTTTTTTTTTTTTTATCCAAGTTTTCAGGTTTATAGCTGGTAAGCTAAACAACTAATTTCAAGACAACATCATGCGATACAGCAACAATTGTTGAAATCCTATTATTTTTTTAAGTGAAATTTTATATATTTCTGATGCTTTTTGTTTTTAGTATTTTGTATTTCTTAAAAAATAATAAAAATTAAAAATAATAAAAAATAAGATGTTTTTCTCCTTTTACTTAATTAAATTAATTCAATTCAGTTCATTTTCTTTTTCATCAACAAATATTTATTAAGCACCTACAATATGCCAGGCACTGTGCTGGGTGCTGGGGATACAACTGTGAACGAGATAGACACAGTCCCTGCCCTCAAGGAGCGTACAGTCTAGTAGTTTTACAGACAAGTACACAGGCAATTACAATGCAGTATGGTGAGTGCCGTGATGGGGAAAGAACATTAAGAATGGCACCTAACTCAGTCTCTTAGGCAAGGGGTAGTGTATGCTCAGAAATCCTCCCAGGGCTAGTAAAATTTGAGTACTGAAGGATGAGTCTAAGTTAGTCAGATACAGAGGAGACAAGGACTTGTTATGGACTGCAGAAAAGTAATATGCAGTGTCTCATGTGCTGCTTTGGGGGATTCTCTGCTGGCAGGAGAAGTTGGGTAGGAGTAGAGAAGTCCTTGAGCGGATAAACAGGGGCAACGTCATGAAGAGAATCAGGGAATCGTTTGCTCTTCTCAAGAACCTGGAAGTTGTCCTGAGCGAACGGTGAGGGTGTGTACATCATCTGATAAATGTTTAAGAATGTTCTTACTGCAGCACAGAGATGGAATGAGGGCTCAGGGAGAGCAAATTAATCCTTGACCGTCTCCGGATTATCTTCCCTGGTGCTTACCCCTTGCTCTTATCAGCCAAGCTAACTGTACCTTCTTTTGCAAGCCATGAGCACCCAGCACGCTAAGCATTCATTGCTCAGCTGTTGGCCTCTTACCCCTCGTCCTAGGAAAACTCAACTCATCCCTCATGGTCAGACTTCTGGAATCATCTTAACTTGTGCTTTCTGCCAAGATCCCTAAGTATGTGATTTATATTCATAGTAGAGTACTTACTTATTTCTAATGAACTAAGCCTTCTTTGGAACCATGTTCATTTACTCCAACACAACAATATAAATTTTTATATAAATAAGATGTAAAATAAAATTTTCTTCATATAAGGGCTAAGTCTTCATTCGTGGTCTACTCCAGACTACTCTCAGGGCCTCGGAGGATTTAAATGGGACAGTACAAATGGGGGGAGAAGCTGACCTCACACATGATTCTATGCAGGGAAATACAGTGAAGTGAAATTTCCACACACAGTGACAGGGCACGTTACTGCTCAGACAGCAATTCATTCCAGGACTCAAACATCCATCTTCGACAATTTAACCTTCTCACAAGTGAAAGATCTATAAAATAGGGGTAGCTTAGTATGCAAAAATAATAAGGATTAGCAACATTTTCCCCATAAGGTCCACCACGTCACTTCTATAATCTCTTGTATACTCTTACAATTTCTCAAATAACTTTAATTGTACGAAAAAAACAAAAACCCTTTTAAGCTCTGTAGACGTTGTAAGAACATCTGATGTTTTATTCTTTTTGGTGGGTACAAAAACCACAATTTTGTACACAGCACAAGATTATAAATAATATTGATCATATGAGTGACCCGTAGTCTCTTGATTCCACATTGCAGACTGATTATTTAACGTCAACACTTTCTTCGTTTTGTTTTTGTTTCTGGTAGTGAGACAAATGCAATCTGTGAACCAGCTCATGTGACAGAGTGAAGGTTACAGCAAACGAGGAGACGACCAACAACTTTTATAGAAAAAAGTCTCTAAAGTTTATTACAGTGGTGGTGTTTATATCAATTATTGCAATGTAGTGTTCCCTAAGATGGTTAGAAAAAAGAATTGTGTTGTCCTCTACTGAATTTACATCAGTTAAAAAGCAAGCATGTTTCGGTATTTGTTTCTCCAAAGTAAGTGTAAATACTTCCTTTAAGTTTTTTTTTTTTTTTTTTTCTTCACAGGATTTACATGTTTATTTATTATTTTCTCATCACAGTTTAGTGATTTGTTTTCTCAGCTGGATATTCTTCCACTGGCTATCTGGGTGTTCTGGAGACACAGGTTAGCGCGTCCCTTCACTTCTAGAACTATCTTATCCTTTTGGTGAAGGCAAAGGCCTTTCTGAGGGAGAACGTCACCGCTTAATGCGCTAACTGGCAAGTCGGATTAGTTTTTAAGTCCACTCGAGTGAGATTTGTTGCTGTTAATACACCCATCCCAGCTGCCCCACCCTCTCCCCCAAAAACTGAAATTGTGAGTTTTCCTGATATAAAATCTGAGCTTGGGTTTCCGAGCTGAGCTCATGCACTCGTTCTGCGGCCGGCGGCCCCGCTCCAGGACGCGCTGCCCGCTCGGGGGCCGGGGCTGGCGCTGGGCGAGGCCCGGGGGCTGCGCGTCCCTCCGTCACCAACACAGTTTAATTAAGGCACTCGATTATTTTTTTGGTTTTTATGGTAGGTCCGACGCAATGACAGCCAATCCTGAACTTTGTCTGATCGCAGTTCCAGCGTGCACGGCCTTGGGGCAGTCGGGCGTCAGCACGCGGCCGTTTTCCCCCACGCTCCCCGTGATGGACAGTCTGGCTTTGTTTCTTATGGCTTCAGAAAAGGTCAGCTGGGTTGCATGGAAAGAAAGCAGAGAGAGCGCGGGGCGTTAGAGCATTTCTGTTTGTCCCCCAGCATGGGACACAGCAAACACAGAAATATCAATAAGTAGACATCTGCATTTTTTTTTTTTTTTTTTCGTATTCTTTTGGTCAGAGGCAAGCTGCTTATGAAGGAGTGAAAAGCTCACTACGCTGAAGAATTAATCAGCCTAGAGTTTATGCTCCCACCTATTTTAAAGTTATTTTCCCAATTGTAAGAGCAGGATTTGTTTACTCAATCTGGGCAGGAAACATCTCTTCACTTGCTGCTTGGTGCACTAGGATTTCTAGTGTCACTGAGGAGCTTCTTAATGTTTGAGACCGTTCTTTGACTTATATTTTTCTTGATAGATAATATATACTTTGTAGTGCCAGGATGACACCCCTAGAATTGAGAAGCGGCCTACACAAACTGCATGTATGAACCCTGAAGGCTTTCACACACAGAGCTGTGCAAGGCAGGCACTTCCAGTCATCCGCACGGGGCATAGACAGGACCCATAACAGTCCAGCCAGCGACCGGCAGTTCATCCTGCGCCTCTTCTGGAGGTGCTGAGCATGTTTTAAGAATTGTGCTTGAACACGGTACACGGAAGGAGGCACATGGAAAGGGGATCTGCTTCGAAACCTACTGAGCGCTTATTAATGGGAAACTTCCCAACAGAGGCTCTTGAGTTAAAATCTCTGAACTCTCCATTAAATTCCTATTCCCTGACTTGAAAGATAGCAGACAATATTGCATAAAAGAAAAGTAGGCACTGCTATTATTTAAATTTATCTACTGTTCATTCATTGTCTTTAAATTCTTGCAAGTAGCTGAATTCTAAAGTTAATGGAAAAATAAGGCAAAGGAGCGTTTGTCTCACAACTCAGGGTGCATGTCATGATCCATAGTGTATTCAAGTTTATCCAATTCTGTAGGAAATTTTATCCCTACATTTACTTATTTTGACCTGGTACTTAAATATTAAGAATATAAATTCAAACAATGAAATTAATTAATATAAGAGCTATTAGAGTAAAAATGTTCAGAAATCATTTACTGTAATAACTTTTAAAAACTGAAGTCCAATTGCTGATAGTGATTTAGCTCTAATAAAAAGCCAACGCGAATGTCAAGTTCTTTTCATGGTGAATAGCCTTGACAATGCCTATTTTCAGAATCAGGATTCATAGTATATCCTTTACAGAAATTCTAATAGTTTTTATGTAGCAATATCATAGAAATATAATGAAAACTGTAAGGGAAAAAGTGATTTTCAATTATTCTCTTGAAATTAAAGTGTTTGTGACTTTTGTGTGGTGTGCATTAATCACCCATAAGTCTCTGTTGAATGGATGGATGTCCGTATGTGAGAAGATGCTATTTTTTTCTTTTAAATGACACAGACGAAATTCCAAATAAATTTGTAAAACTACATACTTGCATATACAATATGCAAGTTTTAAAAAAAAAGCTTCTAAAACATACTAAAAAGGTCAGTTTTACTGTTTTAAATAATAACTGGAAAATCCTTCTAAATGAATACGTTATAGAGGGTTTAAGTTGAACAGAGACAAGTTTATCAATGAGAATTAGAAATAAAACAATTCAATATATACATCTGAAAGGGTCCCTTGGTCATGGGTCTTATATATAACACAGAACCTGAAGGGACTGAGAATGGAAGTGGTGATCGTAACCTTGCTCTTTGAAATGAGGCTCTTGGGAGGTTAATTCATAAGAGATGTATATTTTCTATGAAATATTAGAGTGAGTATGCTTTTGGAAATTCCTATGAAGAAAGGCATCCCCTAAACAGTACTCCTTATAACAAGAAAATATAACATAAAATGTTATATTTAAGAAATGTAGTACAGGAGTTTACTTCAGAGTTGCTAAATAGTTTTCTCCTGCAATCCTGTTTTTAAATGTTATATGTTTTATAAGACTGGGTGGTTTTGAGGTGGATGATTTTGAGTCACAACTTAGATGTTTGCAATATTCCAGTTCCACCCCTGGAATTTTCTGTGAGCTTCTAGGGAAAATAATTTTGGGACAGCTTGGGGAAGTTTAGATTAAATTAAATCACATGCTGAGGAAAACAAAATAAACTAATATCCATGAGGCCAAACTAAGCCACCGTGTGATCTTATCTTATCACTGAGGAAGACCCAAGTCTTAAGACTACACAACCTTGTTTAACAAGGGAACTGGGTCCAGAGAACTCATAGCTATCTGCTATCTCTACATTTCAGCAAAATCAAAACCAAGGTCTGAATATGGTTTTTTTTTTTCAGATTCACAGTCAACATTTAATCTTAGTAAAATAGATAACTTATTTTTAAAAATTGACTAATTTAACTTTGCTTTAATATCTTTTGAAGAAGACGTGCTAGAATTGTGAGCATTATGATTATTTTAAATACAGGATTTTTAGAAAGATTTTGCCAAAAAATGTAGTTTTAATTTTGTTTCCTTTTTTCCTTAATCGTATTTGTGAGGAAAAAAAACTTCCAAAACTTTAAAAATTCTATGTGGTCCCAAACAACCTCTCCTCTTTCATATATTAATGCAACTGAATGTATTAGTCAATAAATCTTTGGTCAGTTTCTATTTTCTTTTAAAATCTGTTCAACAACTTTTTATTTCTTATATCACCTGCTTCTTCCATAAAATGCCATTTCACTTCATCTTTGTTTCTTCTTCCAATTTTTCTTAATGTGACCCTTTTTGAAGCTCTTCAAGTTGAAAACATTTTTGTAAGTTTATACATGGCCTGGTTTGGTTTGACCCTTGTGGCTAGTGACAAGGATGATTCCTTTTAAATAGATCTACTATGTCTTGAAGTTTTTGGGTGTTTTTTTTTTTTTTTTCTTTTTGAGATTCTGTTTGCTGAAGTATGTTAATATGAGTGGACAAAAAAAATGTGATATTTCACAATGACTACTACACTGCTGAAAAAGAGGGGTAAACATGAATGATCTGTACAGAAACGGAGGGACCTTGAGCTCAGAGTGTTAAGGGGAGTAAGCCAGACACACAAGTTTGAATGTCACATGGTTTCTCTTGTAGGAGAAACACAAACTGTAAGTAAGGAACAAAATAAAAGACATGGGAAACAGAGAGATAGTTCTTTTGCAAACAGGAAGGAGAGTAAGAAACAGGGGTGGTGGTGGGGAGAATGAGAATGGGGATGAAAAAGTAGAGTTGTGTACCAGGATCACTTCCCCATGGGGAATGTGATAGTTATGTAATGGAATCGTTCGCTAATAAATAATGAAATTTAAAAAAATTGGTCAGTGCAGTTTTTGACAGGAAATACCCGCTTCATTTGATAGTAAGGTAAAAACTGGGTACTTTCAGGTCTTCTGCATGGAGCAGATCAGACCATTTGCTCTGAATGCCAATGTCTTTTAAAAATGGATGCTTCCTCTTTAAACATATATACTCGAAAGTTCAAATTTAGTTTAAAAGGGGAACATGATGAACTTCAATGCCACATTCTGACTCCAAAACATATTATTTGTAGGTTAAATGAACTCTTTTTAAGAATTTTCCAGATCTTTGTAATAAATTGACATTCTTGAACATTTTTTTTTTCTCCAACTCATTAAATACTTTCCTTCCTCTGTTTGTTTCTCCATTCTTGGATCTTGCTAAAGTTTGACTTGGCAAAGAAAACTTAGCAACAACAATTTCTTTTCCATCTAATAAATTCTTCTCAGAATTCAGCCCAAGTAACTGGCTTTGAAAACTAGTTAAGTACTGTTTTTCTCAGTTTAGGTAAAATCTCTGCTCAACTCTGTGAACACTACAAGGAAAACATTCTTCACTTGACATGTCTGCAATCCAGTTACTCTGAAGGCTGAAGCCAAAAGATCTCAATCTTGGGAGACTGTGACCAGCAGAGGCAATTTATTGAGATCCTGTTTTTTATTTTTAATGAACAGAAGCTCAGCCAAAAGCAAACAAGAATCTCAGTGGTAGAATACCTCTGAGTTCAATCGCTAGAACAGGGAAGGATGTGGAACGGGGAATGAAAGCTAACTCATTAGGACGAGATGCTCCAACACTGTCTCATTGTGTTCACGGGCTCAGTATGTTTTGACCTATGAACTGAGGGCTTAGTTCTTAAGGCCCTTTATTTTGTTTTCAAAATAATATTGAGAAGGAATCACTTGGAGATTAGAGATTATCTATGTGCAGTTGAACAGTATTTAGTCACTGATTTCTAGGTAATGGGTAAGAGCAATTAAATTTTGGTCAACAAGTATGACTTCGTTTTTGTTTTAAGATACTAATAAGTACAATAATAATTTATAAGCATATGATCAAAATCAAGCACATTTTTCTAGTATGACCTCAGATCAACACCTTATTAAAATTATATTTGATATTTCGCTTTAAAGAACATCAAACACTGAACATATTTTGAAGCTTCAAAGACTCATTTATCCTGTAATCACACTGGGCAACCTTTTCACTTGGCTGTTATGTATAATTTTAGAAAATGGGTTTTGGAGCTTTGAGTTTAGGAAAAGCAATAACGTACTCCTCCAGGTCTTATTTTGAAATTACTTTCAATCATTACAGTAAAGAAATGAACATTTAGTTTCTTAAAAAAATGATCTCTATCTCCTTTGCTTCATCGATGGCATGCGATTCCTTATTGTGACATATTGGGAGAAGGCAAGCAGGTCTGATCTGGCTTTATTTTTTAAATTTTTTTTTTCTGGCTCGTTTTAAAGAAACTGAAATGCAAAAAAAATGCATACTAACGCAGCATGACTTTTATCACCATCCCTGCTGTGCAGCACATTCATTTCTGACGTTTTTGATGGAGAAATTATTGAATTATCTGAAATACGTGTTCACCTAAGTGATACTGGGAACATAACTGTATATTATCGTGAAGATTCTGACAATCACGCTCCGCTGAAGGGCTGGTTGAAGGACTAATGTCACGAACAAATGGTGGGATTCGTGCTTTGAAAATAAAAATAGCTAGTGTAAAGCTGATTAGAATTGGAGCTAGGGAATTCAGTGAATACACGCTACTATGTGCCTTAGTGCTTTCACCTGGATTGTCTCTCAGGAAACAGTATGACCTTATAGGCAAATCTGTAGGTTTTCATCATTCAAAACCAATTTTGTCAATATTTCGTTAGCACTGGTCCTAAATACAGGTGGTTAAAGAAAAGATTTGCCTGGTCTGCGTGTGAAGAAGCCCAGATCTAATTTCCAATTTTCCCGATTTCAGGGAAATCATACTGTTTAAATCATGTTGCGGAGCAATCCTGGTGCGGCTCTGTCTTTCTGACCCGTGCAATGCAGATGTCTATTGGCAACATAAAATTTCAAACGGTACATCTGCAGCCAAAGAAAACTGAATCACTTTGCATTGAAGTTTTGAAAAATAGAAAGCTCTAATTAGAAGCAAGCAATACCACCACTGGACAGACAGGTCACGACACTGCGTTCACAAGATGCAGCCCCACTCACTGTAGCAGGCCCTAAATCCTACCCCTAAATCTTAATACTTTCGGTTCCATATACGTTGTAACCTTCTCTATAGGTTGCTAAATTCTGGGTATTCTGCGAGGAAGTTGGGTTAAAAGTCTGTGCACTCTTTGCCACCTTCATTCTCTTCGCTTCTGCCCTGGACTTGTAACAGAACTCTATCAAAGCCACCAGCATTGCCAAGCCCAAGCCGCCAACTAGAATGTAGAAGACGCCAGCTACGTTGCTCAGGCTCAAGGCACTCGTCTTGTCCTAGGAGGGATAAAGACACTTCAGTTAACTGTGGAAATGTCACATCCAAAATGTAAAAGAACACATGAACTTCAAGTAGTCAGTAAAAGCAATGCTTAGTTTAACCAGAAATTGTTTACAAGTGTAAGTCACTGATGTAGGCTTATGGGTTTAAGGTTAAAGCTTATAGCTCTCAGGAGAAGTGAAATTATGATTACCAATAAATTTACGCAATTACATTCAATAAAGTCAGTAGCATCTTATCATTAAATATGTCATGAAAACCACTCCACTTAGTCATAAAGTAGGATTTGTATATGTATATGGGGTGCCAGAAGAGGGTTATTAGAGAGTTTGAAAATAACCTGTTTAAAATCTAATTACATGGAAAAGGGGACCTCTTTTGGCATTGTTTCCTTTGAAACATAATGTTAATGTACAAGATATCTCTTGAATAAATTTATGTACACATTTTGTACTTAAGGAGCTAGGGGTTTTTCAGCCAGTAGTTCCACATATTGTTCATAATTACTTTACCATGTGTATACAAAGAAGTACTATGGTGCATGCCTTAGGTTCTTTCAGTTATATCATTATGGGGAATCTCATGAAAAATCTCATTTTGCATATTATTATTTTGCATACTGTTATTATAACTACTTAGAAATGATAATATATGCATAAAACCTAGGTAAATTTTTAAAGGTAACTTTTAAAAATATGCAAATTACCATGGTCAATTGAGAAATAAGTTATTTATACATGGACAAATTTATAACTTAGCTAATGTAAAAATACAGCTCCATTCACACTTAAAAATGCTTCATCAATTGATATTTTAGAATGCTTCATCAATTGATATTTTAGACATACTCTTTGAGTTTACTACACATACAATAAATCTAGAGGTAGTCAAGCATATGCTAAGAAGATATTAAAATTATAATAAAAGTTAGGAATGTTTTCACAAATTATAAATATGTTTATGACATAGTATTATTCCAACATGTATTTTGGTGGAGGATACTTCATAGCTGTCATTTTCTCAACAATTTTGTACAAAATATGATTCAGAAGTTTAAGTACTTTGATTAGGAGAGGGGCTAATTCAACAGATGACATATATAGTGTCTACTTAGTCATATCAACTGAGTGGGCCAAAAATTTTACAGTAACTTAATTCTTAAAATAATTACTCATTAAATACTTGTGTTTTTGTTTCCATCAGGTTTTAAGATAATTGTTTCATAATCTGGCCAAGATCATTTCATTCCACTCTGGTTCAAAGGCAGTCAGAAGTGATTAAAATCAAAGGATTAAAAGACAATCTTGAGAATGGATTAATTACCTAGGCATTGTCTCCTCCAATTTATTGAGGGTCTTTTATTGAAGCCACTTACTTAATGTCTTAGGACAACCAATAATGTAAGGATAACCTACATTAAAAAAGTAGGTTGTCTTCTTTCTGGAAGAAAGTGTTTTCCAAATGAGTGTTTTCCGAGAATCAACTATGGCTTTCCTCCATGGTTAATATTAATATGCGTAGATATTTTGAGCCAATGACAAACTTGTTACAGTTTTTCCTTTAGAACAAGATATAAATGTGTTCAGCCAAATTGGATCTATAGGTTTCTGCATTGTTCTAAAATGAATTTCTTAATAGAATATCCTAGAACTTGCGGACATTGTTGTAAGCATTGGCTCACTAAAATCATGTTGACTAGGGGAATTCAGTTGGAAAGTTTGTTCTGTTTATCTCTCGGCACAGGAATAGAGCAGAGCCTCTTCAAACTAAAGTGGAATGCTTGGCAATCTGGCGACAAAAGACTGAACTTCTGAATAAACGTTTATTTAATATTTAGCGTCTTTTATTTTCTGGATGATTCCTAGCTAATTTCTCGTTTCCTGATTTGAGGATATATTAGTTCTTGAAGTAATAAATTTCATGGTCTTTATCTCCCAAACAAACAAAAACATTTATTAGTGGTACGTGAGTTTGAGAATAATATATAGAATTTTGTTATTTTATATATTTTTGCTGTTAATTTAAGTTTATTTAAAAGGCTTAATTTCAGGGAGCAGGTAGTATAGTCATTTCCTGAAAATATGGTCCCTGTGGTTGCAATGTTTGGCATTAGCTTCTGATTTAGACAGTGGCTGGGTGTACAAAAGGTGTTCAGTTTTAAGGTTTCCATATTTGACATTTGCTCCCATGTACTATTTTGAGAACACAAGAAGAGGCCCCGAACTGCAGCGACTGACCTTGCTTCCCGAGTCCTTGGGTCCACATTCACCTTTATCGTACCACCATTTGTTTTTCAGCTTGTCTAAGACGCCTGCCTCACTGAGTTTCAAAACGGCAAGGTTTACAGGAGTTCTTCACGTGGAAAATAACATAAATAACATTATATATGTTATTTTATGTTATTCAAGTAAAACCACATTAGAATCGCATGGCAAAGTGACAGAGCAGAGGCCACAGTAGGTGCTATGTCTTGTACCATAGGCCCAGGCTTAGAATCAGACATAAAACTGGGACCTGCTCCATCGCTTTAGGTAACAGGCACATACTGCTAGGGAGGATTTTAAATAAAATGTATGCAATTACTGTGAATCCAAAACTATTGGCCTGGTTGGGTTGCTTGAACATTTATAATATTCCCCATGCAAATGCAGTAGTTCTAGAAATTGCTTTCTTTTGTCTTTCAAAATAAACACCAGTGGCTGCAGGTCGATAGAGACTTCTTGAATGCTAAATAGGACTGGTCTCTCTTCTTGTATGCATTATAACTCAGCTCATGGGATTTTGCTTTATGTTCTTATATTGTGTGCAAAGTGTCCGTCAATATATTGACTCTGAAACTACTCTAATTCAGGACATAATTGAGAGTGGAGAGTGATTCCAGTGTCACGGAGCAAGGTCACCTCATACAGAGAAATGTCTTCATAAGGCAAATGCATAAATTATTGATTTAAAGTACAGTATAGGCCCAGGCTGATATTTTCTTTCTGAGTTGAAGTTTTTAACCTAAATACTACTACTAGGAGCAATGTCCATCTAAAATCTCCTATTCATGTACTCAAAGTATAAGATGAAGTCATCATAATTACTCTATAAATTATTACCAAAAAACAAATGATAGATTAGAGATAACTAAAACTTCTCTGGACAGAAGAGCCTGCCTGCATATAAAGTCCTTTTCTTTCTCATCTTCCATTCCTCAGTATTCAATATTGTGCAAGGAGTCTCAAAGAATGTCAGCTATCAACTAACATCAGTATTTTGAGTAACGTAAAAATTCTTCCCGTTTCCACTCCTAGATAATAATATGAAAGCTAAGAAGATAGACAGGAAACAGTAAGTCCTAGATCTTTTGTTGTGGCTGTCATTTTGGTTGGCTGGCTTCTGTTTCATTTTGTTGGAGATAGAATGATGCCTCCGGATGTTTTCAAGGCTGCTGGCCATTTTGCCTGGCTCTATCATCTAGTGGCTCATTCTTAGGAAACACGGAATGTGTTTGGTGAAACAAAGCAGGCATTTATTTGATGACTAGGATATTCGTTCCACCAATCCTTCTACACAAGTAGGTAATGCATTAATAAGGATGGCGATGCTGATAACTAACATTTACTTGACACGTGTGTGTTACAGGCACTGTTAAAACACTGTACATCTTTACAACTATCACTCAGATTTTATAAATGAGGAAACCACAGCACGCTAAACTTAGTTCCACAGCTAGTGAAGCAAGAGCTCAATCAGGCTTTGTGTGAGTTCATAGCGCGTACAATTGAAAATGCGTCCTCACACTTGGGCAATGGAGTTTCTGATTGAGTTTCCTGATTAAAAGGAAACTAAAAAAATCACTTTTTCATGTTGCTTTTGAATAAAAATATTTCTAGTGTAAGAGTAAGTTTTTCATTTTGTTTCTACAGTTTCTGAATACAGTTTGAATGTTGTGTCAATGTTAGGACACCTTAGTATGGCCAAGGCTCATGATTCCATTTAAACAGTAGTAGGTGTGTGCCACATTCCCAGAATACTAAACTGGTTTTTGTTTAAAAATCTGCGCTAAGCCTACGTAACACTACTCAAAGCTCTTTTTGAATATCAGTGGTTAACGGGGATGTTAAGATGAACCAAGTCACTTCAGGTTTTACCGTCTGTTTTTCTCCTATTCCGCATGCAACATCCCCTCCACTTAGGAAATAATTGCTACAGCATCACTCCTGTGGGCTGTGTGCTTCCCTGTGAACATCTTAGGAGCAACAGCTATAGCTCATCTTTGTAAAACAGTATTCATCAGGATCAGACCCAGATGAATGATCTGTAACGTGGTCAAGTTTAAATTACCGTACTTTGTTTAGAATGTACCTTTCCTTTTAATTCATACCATGAAGGTTCTTTCACTGGTTTTTGAGCCCAGGCTCTCTATGTGGCCCAGGCTGGCCTGTAGCTCCTGGGCTCAAGCAACCCAGATCCCAGGCTCCTGAGTAACAGACTATGAGCTTTTGGGTCCCCAGGCGAGCTTGCCAAAGCCTTTAAACATATACATGGGTAAACTTTATTAGGCCATACTGCATTTCTTGAATAAGGTAGGCTGAAAGGAGGCTCCAGGGCTGCAGAGAGGAGGAAAATGAAAGCAGAGAGATTCATGTTTCTTCTAAAAAGGACAGTTGAAGACAAAATGAGTCTAAAGATTGCCTCTGGCTTATCTCTCTCCACCCCTGGCCTCTCTATCCCTTTTGCTCCTTTGCTCTAGTGGTTTTGTTTTATAGAGTACGATTACAAATTGGCATTTTTGAAGCAAAATCTTCACTGCCAGCCATTCTCAATAGTCAGCGCCATAACTCTGTCGAGCAAAGACTTCATTACTGGGAGGGCCTTCTCTGGGGGGTCGTCTTTCCTAGTGGTTTCAGATCGCGTTTTTTCTTGTTTCTGGCTGTGTTTTCTACACTTATCCTTTGTGCTAATTTCTATGTGAGTTTGTTCTAGTGAGTTCTTCACTGTACTTGGAAATTTTGTCAGGGTCTATAAGCATCAAATCATTGTAGTACAAATACAGTTTCAAATAGTCCATTTTTCTTTATATTTCATACTTCATTCTCTCACTATGTGTGTGTGTATATTTATTTATTTATTTATTTATTTATTTATGGGGAAGACTGTCTTGTGTGTTTGTTTTGAGGTAGAATCTCAATATATTACCTAGACTAGTCTTTTTATTTATTTATTTATTTTGTACTGGGGATCGAACTCAGGACCTTCTGCTTGCCAGGCAGGTGCTTATGCCACTGAGCTATATCCCCAGTCTATAAAAATAATTTTGTAAGTATAATCAGCAAATAAAGTGTTCCCTAGGAATTATTTTTCATAACACACTCCTTTGAAGAAGTCAATTCATTAATTGTGTATTTACATAGTGACATAACATACTTTGTATTATTTATATTTAGACTAAGCCATTTCAGATTAAGCCAAGTGGAAATTATGGTTTCAACATGCATTACATATTTTTAAGGTGACTCATTGTTAATTAATAAATTTCTGTTACTTTACTCACAAGAGTCAGTATGAATTTGCCATGACTTTAAAAAACCCCACTACACAGCAATCCTATTAACACCATCAAAGAGTGAGTTTTCAAATAACTAAATTTAAAATTCCCTGTCGTGCGTCTTTTCACTTAGTTTTTTTCTCTTTCAAGATGGAAGTCCCTTTCCTTCACGCCCCCCAGGAAGCTTTCCTGGCTGAGGAATGCTGTGGTGAGAACTTCTGAGTGCTGGGAAGGCTGTGGGGAGATCGGGGTGCTAACTGTCGCCCAGCCCTGGAGTGCGGCCTGCGGCGGGGAAGCCGTCCCAGGACTGTGACTGGGGCAGCTGTTCCTTATATTAAGCCATAAGTTCCTTGAGGGAAAAGACAGCGAGCGAGACTCTTTTCCACCACAGGTAGTGGCACATCTCGCTCTGAAGGCTCAAGACTGATCATTTCTGCTGAACGGAAGGCTGGAGGTGTGTGTCATCCCTCCAGCTATCCTGTCACAATTCTGCGCGCAGCAGGTGTACCGACTGGCTCCTTGTGGCAACCTTTCCATGTGTGGTTCAAGTTTCTATTTTTTCCTCTTCATTACATGAAACACTGCTGGAAAAATCAGGGTTCTACAGTCAAGATGCTGTATTTTACGATCAAATCAGCTGGGATTTGGCAGGCTTGTGTTGAGGTCGCTGTGTGTTTCCTTCCTATACTGGATTGCTAGCGCTTGTCTCTTCTGCCCTGGCTTTACACTAGCGAAGGCTCAGGCTAGCTGCAATTCTCAATGGTATTTTTCTCCTTTTTATTTTACTTATTTTGAGGAAGATCAGGAAAAATGAGAGGAAAAGGCAAGGTTAAAAAGAAAATCAGATGCCTCAAGAAGGTATAAAATAAAAATGAAAAAGCAACAATTGCCTCCTGGTAATAACTTTGAACTAAACTGGGTCAGCGCATTTATATCACCTTTTCTTATAAATTCAGAGTATAGCATTATTGGATTTAGATGGAAACAACCTGTTCTCTTGGTGATAAGCCAGACATACCTAGACAATCTACTAGAATTTTGCTTTTAGTAGGAAAACAAAATTCCCCAAGAGAAAATAGAATGCGCTGTAATTTAACTTAAGGTGAATATTTTATGCTATTTTGTAACATCTTAGAAACCTACTTCTTAAGACTTGAAATACATTTTTAGGATTGGATTTTCTACTGCAAATGAAAATATGTTCTACATACCTGAAAGAATAAGCAGCTTGATTTTGGAAAGACACGGCTAGAGTCACAATTTTTCTTTTGGACAATAAATATTTACTAAGCAGACATATCAAACAGGGTGCTGAATACAAAGCTGAGAAAACTTGGCTGAGTTGCTCACCTTTCCTTTAAATCAATTAAAATTGTTTTTTTTTTTTGCATAGATTCTTTCAATATATGTGCATAACCTTCCTGTTTGTTTTCTCTAGAAAGCATGCTAACATGACTTCATTACTTACAGAAAATTTTATCTGTAAAATATTGTTATTCCCTTATCTGTAGTAAAAATAAAAATTTGCAAACAAAAATTTTCTCATGATCTAGAATATGTTTTTATTTTCCTAGTGTTACCATAGAGGGTTTTATGATAATTCTAATTTTCACAGAAGCATATAGGATTATTAGTGTTAATTCAAATAATTGTATGTGTATGTATACATATATTTATTTATATGTTTACAGAACCTATATGGAAATTCTAGGCAAGTTGAGGACCCAAGGGGAAAATGAATATTCCTTAAGATGGTTAAGTGTGGTTTGTTCCCACCAAAATCCAGGGTTGGGCTTACTGTCCCAGTGCAAAGCACAGGGGTAGTAAGACCTTTAATACACCATTAGGAACATGTGGGATTGAAATAAATGCTTAAATTGCATTTATTTATGTGTTTGGTGCTGGCATTCAGACCCAAGGCCCACGTGTGAGGCGAGTGCTCTGGGACTGGATTAAATCCCCAAACTGGGGTAATATTGCCTTTGAGAGACTATGTTAGTTTTTTTTTTAAACTAGATTAGATTTTCAGGGACTGTGTCAGCTTTCACAAGGGCAGGTTGTTGTAGAAGAGCAATCTTGACCTTTCTCCACCCTCCTTCTTTGTCTCTTGCCACGTGATCCACCCCCTTACCTCTCTGGCCCCATGGGATGCTGGGTGGTCACATAACAGAATTTATAACCCAATCCAAATTTGGGCAATTTTCTAGATTTAAAAAAAAAAATCTGTACTTTCAAATGGATACTTAACATTTTTCATTACTTTTCCTTAGTAAATGAAGGCAGGAAACAGAACCTCTCCTTCTATGAATGGCTTTCTGTAAATCTGTTGAAACTGATGGGTAGGAAGAAGTGTTCTGAGATGTTAGTTAATACCCCCTGCTAACTGTAGACCTGCTTTTCTTTTCTACCTCTGTCACTTGTAAAGGAAAGCTGGGACTGTGACACGGATGGAATGAAGCTAAAGATGAACTGCTCTTGTTTTTGAAGCCTGATCACTTTATCATTGATTTAGTAATGGAAGGCAAAAACTGTGTCATTTATATAACTATCTTTGAGGGTTTTTTTTTGTTTTGTTTTTGTTTTAATGGGAGTTCTAAATGGAGAAAACCTGATAGCCGTGTCTGCAGGTGCATGTAGGTAGAGTCAGGTTATTGTCATTACTTAGAAATGTTTGGTGGAAGACCTGGCCAAGCAACGATGAAGAAAATAAGACACACTTCCCCCTCTGTTCTCTTTTCTCTCTTCATAGATTGCATGTTCATCAATTTGAAACCCTTCTGCTTTCCAAAACCAAGGTTCCCAGAACTATGTCTGATCCACAGCCTTTTCAAACGTGGGCTTTTCAGCGGCCATTTCTGCGGGATGCCTTAGTGTGTCACTGAATTGATAACAGTTGCAAATATTTTTGCTTTGACAGTAATTGCATACTTAAGGTTGTGAGGGGCCTTGACTGGGAATTCAACTCTTAGTAGGTCCGAAGGGTAAGTCTCCCAGCAGATGCACCTATTACTTTACATACTGTTTACCCGCTTTTGGTGACATTGAGGCTAACCTTGGAGTCACCTCCCCCGCTGCCACATTCTCCTTTGTCGTACCACCATTTGTTTTTCAATTTGTCCAACAGGCCTTGTTCATTCAGTTTTAAAACTGCGAGGTTAACAGCATTTCTTGAAACGATAAAACATATCTTGTAAGAAACTGAACAGCTGTTAAGATGTTAGAAGGAATGAGGACTTAAGCTCTTTTATAAGTTTCTCCCAGATGCTAAATAAACCTCTCATTTTGCCATCTCATGGCCTCTTCACCAAAGTCCAAACCAAAGGCAATCATAACTGACTTCAAATGTATTAAGCATGCAGTATTTGGTGCTGTTCATTTCCACGTTCATTTATTGTCAAATAACTAATCTCATCAACCAATTACATATGGATTGTTTTTCGCAAAACAGTAACAAGCTTAAATTCACTAGTTATTGAGAAAGAATTATGTCTTGAATTTCTTTGCCTCTGAGAATGGCAATGACTCAAAACACACTGAAATGAAAATTTATTCCCAAAAGGCAAAACAAAATGATATTATCAGGCCAACAAACCAGCCATTAATTTTGTGTTCTGTTTTCTTGACATCAAGAGTAGAGTTTATTTGACTATTCCCTTTATAATTTGTGTTGGTTTAGTGAATTTGTTTGTTTTTATTGGTCTCAGAATCTAGAGTCTACAGGTTGGTTGGATTTCCTGGGCTGAAAGTGACAGGCTAGGCTAGAAATTGCAGCTATGAGGGATACATTCTGACATCCAAATTTTGCGATGACTAGCTGCTTTCTGGCAGTTAGGATCACATGTCCACCTTGATTGTCTAAATTGAGCAATTAAACCTCAAGAAGTCACACTGCATGTGATATGAACCTAACAAACAAACATGCTAGATTAGATTTTCCCCATGCCGACTTCCATAAGGAAAGAGGGCAGCATACTCTAGTTACTTGATAAGAGGATTAAAAATAGTCTTGGGCTTCTGCTTTACATGTATTTGGTTTCTTTCTTGCTTTCAAATTACAGTTTTCAAATAACCCATTAACATTTTGAAGAGGTTCTCTAGTACTTAATGAAGTTTCTATTAAATCTACGAAGTGGCTTATACATTGAGGAAAATTTCAGTCCAATCTGTGCTCAGATGTTTGAGAAATATTGAACCTGGTGATTACTGAATGCCAAACAAGCTACAAATAGAATCAAATCAAACAACCAGATTGATGAATAGAATGATTTGCAGGCAAAATGTCATTTAGCTAACTAATAAGATGTGTTGGATATTTTCCCAGTAAATGTGCTGTTAAAGTGTTTGTTCTCTTAAGATGTGTTCAGAGCACTTCAGCTGGGTGGTGTGCTTTCCTACTGCTATCATGGGTTGGTGCACTAGGAGAATAAATGCTTCTCCTGAGGAAGTCAGTTTGGGAGTGTTCGCTTTTCTAAATTAGATCTTGCTTACTAAATGTGGATTAGTTTTTCCTGCATCCCCAGATGTTGGAAAAAACTACACATTGCTAGTGTAAGAGAACTAATGTTTATTTTCTAAACTGAACAATATCAGGTATTTGGTTTAAATGCCAAAAGGAAGAAATTAAAATGTAGAAATGAAAAAAATATTCAGTGAAGATAGAGATCTCTGTCTCAAAAATCCTGTCGGGAGAAAGGAAGTGTTTTATTTTGTGATTAAGAAATTAAAAGGATTTGTCTTTCAATGAATTTAAACAACTAA
This sequence comes from Octodon degus, assembly GCF_000260255.1. NCBI lineage: Eukaryota > Metazoa > Chordata > Mammalia > Rodentia > Octodontidae > Octodon > Octodon degus. The sequence continues at coordinate 17,473,380 of NW_004524588.1, forward strand.
AATTTTCTATTTAGAGAATTATTATAATTCACTTTTTTGTAATTTGAACATTCATATTAGGTTTTTTCATGAAGTGCTTTCCCAATTACTTTATATGTTGGTTTAGACCATTCCTCTGATAAAACCAAAAGCCATTTGATGAGAGGGTTATTTAACAGGGTTGTTAGCCATATCCAAAGACAGTTGCACAGCACAACGGAAAACAAAACAAAACCAAAAAAAGCAAAATAAAGGAATGGATAAGAAAAATAAACCCTTTAGGTTGAGCAAATTGTTCGGAATCAAGCTTCCTAAAATTTGTTCTGAGACATTGTCTTTCTAATACCATTGAATAGGCCATGTAAAAACAGTTTAGTTTCACACTGCTATCCACATAGGTGAATCTTTATGTTTAATATTATGCATTTGACCAGTAGACAACTTACTGTCCTCCTCAGGGTTAATCTACCCGCTAACTCGTGGCCCCTCAATCAAGTCCACTTAATACTATCATACACAAAGTTTTCTTTGGTGATACAAAGCAAAAGGCACTTATAGTTAAGATATAGAAATGACTTGTATAGCTTAAAATATATTTGCATGTTAAAAGTATCAGTTATTTTCTACAACTGTTCAGTGGAAGATGTAGTTTCCTTATGTGATAGGGTTAGGTCTACAGGCTTGCTGGGATTGCTCCTTAGACTGCAGCATAAACCACATATAGATGGATTATCTGACTATCTGGTTTTCTTTATGGAATGATTGCTCTTGCATGTTATTAATAATAATCCTCAAATGATTTAAAATGTATAAAAGTATTATACTCATTTCACTAGACTGGGCTAAAAAGTACTTCTTTATGCAGGAATCCCAAAGAAATTCAACAAGGCGAAGAAATTCACAAGAATTCGTATATGTGCAAACACAGAACACAGAGCTTTGCTGCAGTGCACCTTGTTACTGCTTTGGAATCTGCCTTATATGTTTCAGATACTGACATCAAAGTCAATGTCTGAAACTCAGACTGATCATAAAGAACATTGTTACACTAATTAAGTAAGAGCCAAGGCAGTTGTGACAGTCATCTACCAAACAGGGAAAGGAGAAAAGAAAAACACTGTGGGCAATTTCTTACATCAGTTACTCCTCTTACTGCATCAAGTGCAGCTTCTGTAGGACAAATTGCACAGAAATGAATTGTTTTCACATAAAAGTAGGAGGAAGGAAGAACCAAGAAGTGATCATGTTCTTTTGGATGTGTGAGTCCCACTGGAGAACTCAGGTGAGTAGATATTGGCCTTTTATGGCTTGGAAGAGGACCCAGATAATTTACATATTCGCCTTTGTCTTTGACATCTCTGGAAAGTTTAGGTAAGAAAAATCTCTTTAAATAGCTTTTAAAATTACCTTATTATTTATTTTACAAATGGTAAGACGGTAGGGAACTTTACTCTGGACTGGAATGAAAATGTTCACCCAGTGGAATTTCAGGACCTCTGGAAAACTTCCAGAAGTTTTTAAATTTTGAAATTTTCTCCTCAGGAACTTGGTATTATGGACACTTACCTCATTGCCTTAGGAATTGGGACCTATTTTTATTAAAGTGTTATAGAAATATCCACATAAAAAGAAACATTTTAAAGTAACAATTAACAGATGGAAACTTTTTTTATTTATCAATTTTGGATAAATTAAAATAGTGCAAAGTAAGGTTTTTTTGTTTTTTTGGTTTTTTTTTTTTGTAAGAAACATGCTTAGCCAGGTTAAGAGCGTTTCCTTTCTCTCTTCCTTACAATAGTGATTTTTCACAAAATTCTATAGATTTGAACATATTCTTCTGATTACTTTATGCCTCATGCATTGTGTTGACTTTAGTCATATAACTGATCCTGTCACTTCCCTGTTGTTGAGGTATGGATGCATATATATGACACCACATCTACTTAAGTGGAAATTTATAAGGCACAAGTTTGGTGACTTTTTTATTTCTTTAGTTTGTGGATATTATTATAAAGAACTGGTAATATATATTTAGTAAATATCTGCCCACATGTTAGTCAGGACACATACAATTTGTAGTGTAAATAATGTCCAAGATATAAATAAATTATAGAGCAAAATCAAAGCTACTAGGAAACAGGGAGAGATACATGTTTTGCACAAGGAAGGGGCCCAAGATATGTAGGTCAGGGAGAGGTAGGAGAGGGCAAAGAGGCAAAGAAAATGAAGATAGGTTACGTACATGCCCCGGCACCCCATGATGAATGCAATCTATGCAGTACTATAATCACGTAGTAACAAAAGAAAAAATAAAACAAAAAAGAAAGCACATGCTAAAGTAAAAAATGTATATATAGTTTAACTAAAGCAAATTAAAGTCTATTTTTCTTCATGGAACAAACATTCCATTGCTGGTTACAGCGCCAATAGGGCACGGCCCTAGCCAGCGTCTTAACTATTGTAGAATGGCTCCATTACTTTGTTTTCTGGATAAGAAAGGATCTTATAGTCAGATACACATGAATGCATCACCTTGGTCTTAACCCTTACCCTCCTCCTGGAGTCTTCTTTTTAAATTGTAGTCTCCAGAATGTTAAGCAGCTGCTATCACCATCTCTAGAGTATTTACTTGAAAGAGACTGGAAATTTCTTTCATAGTCTCCATCAAACCCTAACACATTTTGAAAAATTGAAAATTGTGTGAACTTACAAGACATTGTGTAAAGAATTAAAATTGCTGTTTTAAAAATCAACAAAGGATATTAATAGATCACTCAGGCAGGAAGAAACACAAATCATACGATAATTCAACCTTACTTGGAACTAAATGAGTGAATTAAAGCAGTGCAAATTCCTATTTTCTTATTCATATTATCAAGGATAAAAATAAAGATGATGCAAGAATTTAGTAACTTTGGGCATTCTCATGATCAAACTAAAAATTAGAGAATAATTGGCCATTGCTCAGCTCAAGTTTTAAAACATTGTCTTTGATCCACTAAGTCTTTCCCATTGGGCAGAAGCTTCAGCTGGGTTTTAGACTCACTTACTATACAAACAGATGCTTAGACCTAACTCTATCAAGTTTGTCTAGACTAGGTGTAATGTGTCTATATTTCTACAAAGCTCCTGAGATATTAATATTGATAAACACCAATAATTCATACAATAATGTTTTACAACTATTAAAAAATGCTAATGACTATGACTTATAAGGTAAAAAGAAAGAAATTTATATATTCTTTGTACTTTTCATCTGACAATAATCAATGCATATATTTAATTTTAGCAAAAATATCCTCAATGGAAATTCAGTAAATCATTTTCTCTGGGTGGTGGAATTATGATTAATTTTTATTCTTTATGCTTCTCTAATTATTCAAAAGTCTCTACAATGGGCAGTGATACTTTAGTAATTAATAAAATCGAAAAAGAGATTCCTCTCAATTATTTTTTGTACAATGTCTTACTGAATTGTTTAATTTCAAGTCAAAATTTAGGTTCTATTTTATATCAAGTAAAATTTGAAGGAGTAGAAGCTAAGCATTATTGGTAAGAATTTCAGAAACAACACTGTTGTTCTCATTTACAGGTTGGCTTTGATACACCTGAGTTTGTGCCTTGGCCTGAAGGACTTGCATTGTGCCTGCTTCTACAGAGTTTCTGCCTTACCTGGTGGGAAAAGGCCAGGCAGAGAGGCATGAGTGATGCTGGAACTAGCAGCCCCACCTGCCAGAAGGGCTCTGCAGGCGGCTAATAGAGCTTTCAGGGCCAGAGAGAAGACTGGCTGTTTCATGCATATTTGCACAGACAAGGTGAGTCTTTTCCCTCAGGCTGGATTAAATAACTGTGAATAAGGTTGCATCCTCCTAAGAGGACCATTTTAAAAGAATATGCGTATAGCTCTGTTATTTATCAGAAAAGGATTTTCATAGCTAACAACTTTGTTCTTGCTTAAACAAGGTCTAGAGACCTTAAGAAAAATTTTTGAAAATTTTTTGTAGGAATTAAATGATGTAATTTTTAAAATCATACTACATTTTTTCTTTGAAATTAAACATACATTTTAGATTACAAAATTTACTTTATTTCTTTATTTTTTGTGGAACCAGGGATTGAACTCAGGCCCTTGCACTTGCCAGGGAAGTGCTTATTCCACTGAGCCATCTCCCCGGCCCCTTTACTT